>NC_135074.1:17630000-18230000 GCF_051107435.1 Chaetodon auriga
GTGTTTGGATCACTGTGAACAAATGTTTTTAGTGCAGAACTGTATTCTTGGAAGAAATGTTTGTTCCCAAGCAATTAACCTTAATAGATATCATGTAGAAAGTCGAGGCAGGTTAACACTTTCAGTCATTTTTCATGCTCGAGCCCACTTCTGTGTCCATTGTGCATCATTAGGCTGTTTTGGGCTGACATGTGACCCGCATGGTACTGGCCCACGTAGCCTTTGTGAGTACATTGAAAGGTTTTCTGTGGAGCTTCTGATCACTTGTGGTTCCTTATGATAAAATTTGGGTGAGCCGGTTCCTTTATTGTTTCCTCCGTTCTACTGACAAAAATACAAAGTGGTACACAGTCAGGAGCGCGGCTGACCTGAAGCAGTACTTTACCAATTTCACTGTGTGAGGACCTTCATTGGAGCAGAACCATGGCAGCCTTTGAGGCAACTTTACAGTCTGACCACTGCACAGCAGAGACCTGCAACAGAGACATACAGCCTCAAGTCAAGCGGCTAAACCAATATTTTCCCATCAATACAGGCTGCCATTAACACTGCATGTTTGTTAGACATAAAACACAGACGAAGAGGGTCAAGGTAGGCGACACTTGTCCTATGCCGCTGTATTGGCATGTCCTTTAAAAATAACATGGAATATCACAATGGGCTCGTGAATAAACACGAATCTCAAAACAACCATTTCAGCCTACATAGAACGTATATCGGTGAATATCTCATTAAATTAGTGATCTTAAACGATGTCGACCTGTAGAAGCAAATCAAACCTTACAAGGAAGAAGTGGAGGTGCTGAAGATGTCCAGCTCAGCTCTTTCATTTACTGCTAGCTTATGTCACACAGACACACCTTCAGCTGCCTACACGGAACACTCGTTAAATACCCCACGTTTTAATGCGATTAGATTATTGCTTCCTTCTCTTTTCATTCACGTAACAATAACTTCTGTCAACGCAGTCAACCCCTTTGTTACTCTGCGTCCTACAATAGCTAGCTAGCAAACGTTACACCTAGCTAAACACAATATAAAGTCAGCTACTTCTTCACCAAACAGACCACATATTTAAACATTTCTACATCCTTTCTATTCACTGTAATATCGCCGCTGTTTACTGGTGTGTAGAGGACAAAATGTTGATAACTGGGAACAGTACCTTCGATGTCAAACAGACCCCACCGCAGGTAATGACTGAGCGGTCTCTGTTTTGGCAGCCTGCACAAAGCAGAGGAGCATGTGACATTTCGTCACGTGACTGGAATTCTGCGTCCGCTTGTTGTTAAGAGTTCTGGGTATTGTAGTTCTCTGCATTTATACGCCTCCTCCTCAATTTAGTACGGACAAACCCGTATTTATTATGTGAATGTATGCTTGAAAATAAAATATTAGGTCTCATATGTGGTTTTAGTATCGAATGCAATTAATTCAATGTCGATAAACAACCAGATGCTATGCTGAAACAGGAGTAATGTTGGTTTATCATCAGTGCATTGTGGGTCAAGGTTAGATTACCAACAGGGAAAAGGGCTGTAAAACTGTACTAGGGCCCCAGACTGACTTTGCTGTCATTAAGATTGCGGTGATTTGGCTGATTACAAACTCACCTGGAATGTACACTACTAAAGTAGAAGATTAACCAACACCATTATGGCTTTGAAATCAGCTATGCATTATTACATTATCTTTCAGTAGTTTAGGGTTAAACTGTTGGGGTCCACAGCTCAGTATTGCCCTGAGGACCGTCAGGTAAAAAACACACATTAGAACAGATTATTACTCTATAACCATTTAATGTTTGTTCAATAAAGTACATGACCACTGATCCATTACTTTATGATAGAATGCAGAACATGGAGGCGACATACCAGAAGTTTCAGAAGTATGAGCAGACAGGGGACCAACCCCTCATTTCTAAATGTTATTTGTGTCTCACTGTCTCAGTGACAAACAGAATCCATACACTGAACCAACATATCTGACTGAATGAGTAGCATGTGCATATTTCTTCATGAACTGTCCAGTGTTCACCCCAATCATGTACCCCACTTATCTTCATTAACAGACATTTGTATGAAATACAAAGACTCCATTATGAAAACAAAGTAAGAAAAGGACCGTTGGATTTGGGGCTATGGTGCAATATGAAGAACAATCCTCTACTGTGGAATTCATTCAACGTTTTGATCACCTCTCCGTAGAGTTTAACTGTTTTTGGCTTGTGTGTTTGTTTGTGTCTGGGGTTAAAAGGGACTGACTGAGAATCCGCTGCCCTGCAACCAAACTCAAAAAAAAGAAAAGAAAAAAAGTACTGAATACAAGGGAGCTTGATGGGTAAATTCCAAACAGTGATAATGAGGAGATTACTGAATGACTGATTAGTTCAGATGAACAATTACAGCTTTGCCTGACAGTGAATTGATGAACTGATTGAGAAATAAAAAGAGTGGCAGTCTATTCTTGAAACTCAAATGATGCTTTACAGCTTATAAAGTGCTAGAAGTCCACCAATAAGATTAAGAAAAAGGAAAAAAAAAAAAAAAAAACACATTTTCTACAACTTTTCAAATAGCAACAGAGACCTCATCTTGAACATGAAACCGACACACAGTCTAACATTACCCTGATGTTGGTTCCTTGATGTTTTATAATGAAGAGTCCACAGCAGATAAACACCACTTTTAGGACACTAATACACAGCCAACCGTTGATGCCACAGAATAAATAAGCAAAGAGGATCTGTCAGGAGTGGGAGCAAACATGTCTTTTACAATTTGGCAGGGGAGCAAGTTCAGTGAGATGTTAAAAAAGGTAATCAGAAACTAATCCATTTAACAGCTTCAGTCGTTCCAGGTTGAAGTCATGATGAAATCCAATCAGGAAAATGGCTAAGTAAATATTGAGCTCTTTTCTAAAAAGTGGAATGGAGGAGACAGAGAATTAGTGACGCATAAACTCCTCTTTAACACTGCTGCTTTGATTTCATAGCTCTCCCAGCAGGATCCACTCTACTTGGTGACCGCGTGGATGGCGCTTGCCAGGTAGCCCACGTTCCCAGAGGACACGCCTGCCATGGAAATTCTGCCATCCTTGGTCATGTACACTGAAAACTCCTTAGTCAGGCGCTCAACCTGTAGGAAATGTAAAGGAACACACACACAGCTCAGAATCCACATGTCAGACTTCGACAAAAAACACCAAAGAAAAGAAGCAAATCCTTACATTTAAGAAGCTAGAACCACAAAATTTTGTTTGAAAAATTACTGTGACGATTAACCAATTATCAAAATAGTTGGCAACTAATTTTCTTTCAATCAATTGATCACTAATCAAATAATCACTGCAGTTCTAATCATGACCATGTTTATCTATATACTCCAGATGTTTTTCATTCTCTACTGCCAGCCATCAAAGGCTTAAGTGTGCGTGTACCTGTTCGGGTTTGAGGCCTGTGAAGCAGAACATCCCGATCTGGTCGATGACATGCTGCCAGTTGTGGGATGAGCCCTCCTTTTTCAAACCAGCCACCAGCTGCTCCCTCATCTTAATGATACGGTTAGCCATAGTGTGGACCTCCTCCAGCCTGGGATGAATAACAGCAGGGTCAGACAGATCAAGAAACAGATTTTGGAAAATATCTTCAACAGTCTGGTGCACATGGAAGATGGGGACTTGAACCTGAAGTTCTTTTACAAAAGTCAAAAACACTTTTGGTTCAGGTAATACGTGTGTACATATGCATTTATGAGCACATACCAAAGTGAGTACAGATCTGGTGAGTTGAGAATAGTTGCTGCAATTCTGGCACCATTCATTGGTGGGTTGGAGTAAATGGGCCTGATGAGGATCTTAATTTGAGACTCTACCCTCTTTGCCTCATCTGCGTCCTTACACACCACAGTGAAGCCTCCCACACGCTCACCTGTGAATATCAACATGCAAATTGAGTGTTAAAGTGATTCACAACGAGTCCAACCTCATGTCCGTGAAACAGGAAAACTGTTTTAGTCTGCTGAAAATCTGAAACTCTTTTAATATTTCCCTCAGTAAAATTTGGATGAATGAGATCTCACTGAATGTGTCGTAAGAGTACGAGAGATGACTGTGTTCACATGATGAAACGCTGTTTTGGTGAAGGAACAAACCACTATTCCTTTCAGACTAGTTACTAGATGACTGCTTTAGAGCTTATTTAACACCACATGCAGTATGTATCTGCGCTGAACAGCTTAATCTTAGCTCTTCAGCACAGATACTTGATTGATTTGCCTCACATTATAGCAGAATTATTTTCAGTGCTTTGAAAATCTGAATTCTGACTGACCATAAAGACCCATGTTCTTGGCAAATGACTGGGACAGCACAATGTTGTGGCCCTGTTCAATGAAGTGGCGCACAGCCCAGGCATCGCGGTTGATGTCTCCACTCGCAAAGCCCTGATAGGCCATATCAAAGAACACGAGCAGGTTCCTCTTCTATAGAGGTGAAACAGACAGGGGAAGGACACAGGAAAGAGACACAGACAGAGACAAACAGTTGATAATGTTTCAAGTGATAACAGCGAGATAAAGTTCAGGCCTTGTCAACTGTGGCTTTTGAACTGTCACAGACCTTAATTTAAGATAAAAGAAAATGTGTGCTGAGATTTTATCAAAACCTAAATGCAAAAATTTCCCAGACAATGATGCATGCTCACCTTCACAATGTTAGAAATCTCCTTCCACTGCTCAGGCCTGGGGTCCACACCAGTGGGGTTGTGGGCACAAGCATGCAACATGATGACACTCTGCTCTGGGATTTTCTGTGACATAAAAAAAACACAAATACCACATTTTGTAAAACTATAATACCATGTACAGTACAGGCTCTTTTGGTTGACAGCATTCTCACTGGCTGCCAGAAATAGAACTGATTACATTGACCCTAACCCATTATTCTTACAGTATTCTTCTGCATGTGGGTGATTAACTGTCAACCAAGTTGCTCCATAATATCTTGGTTATAAACCAAAATGAGATCAAAAGCACAAAGTTCTTCATAGTGGCTGTTACACAAATACACAAGTAAAACTACACAATTTAAAATACACACCACAGACTGGGTGGCGCTGTTAAAAACCCTTAAAGCCCAAGCTTAACAAATTCTAGCTAAACTGAAAACCACAATTCTACAAAAAAACATAACAAAATACCCTGTCGTTATGTTTTGAATGAGAACACATGAAAAGATGCCAAATTGGACATGTTCATCAAACATTTTCCCTCAGGATCATGCTGTCACTGTCACTCTGGGGCTGGTTATTGGAAGATCTGAACAGTTTCTATGCCTCACGCCTTCCGGCCAAGTGGATCATTAATGTCTTACAGAGATGTCATCGAGAGCTCCTTTAAAGTCAAAGCCACAGGTGGAGGGGTCGTAGTATCTGTATGCTTTGATCTGCATGCCAGCATCTTTGAAGATGGGTGTGTGGTTTCCCCAGGATGGTTTGGGCAGGTACACATCACGTGGACCTCCGTGGAATCGAGACTGAGACAAAGGAAAGACCTGGTGAGATAACAAGCCTGACCCACGTGCTTGTTTGTGCCATGTGACCAACAGAAGAGGATCTCACCAAGAAGTTGGCTCCAATGCGCAGAGATCCAGTTCCTGAGATGGTCTGGACAGTGATGCTCTGTTGGAAGAGAAGAACTGCTGCATTGACTGGAAATGAACCAATTTGAAGTTATTTTGGAGTAGTTAGCCCCACCCAACTTACCCTTCCACTCTTCAAGATCTCATTATCAGCACCAAATGCAAGTTGGGCGCAGGACTTGGTAAACTCCCCCAAACCACCAATGGCAAGGTACTCCTTGTCCAGCTGTTTGGCTGCAATAATAGCCTCTGCCTAGGAGGAGAGTGTGAAAATCAGAAGGTATAAAACAAAACTACTGCAATAATTTCCTTGACTGGTATTCCCCTGCTTTGTATGCACATAAAACATATATCCTTTACTTACCATTTTGTGAGACACAAATCAAATGCACACAAACTTTCTCATGGTGATAAAGCAGACATTCTCCTAATTATTAACACGTTTCACCCTGAAATGCTGATGCTTCACGGAGCAACAGAAGCTGAGCTCAGGATGACAAAGCAAGAACGCACCAATGAGAAAGACCCTAACCAGCAACAACCTTCAAAGCGTTCCAACACCCCGGGAAAATGTAACCATCCAACCCGTCCAACCTGTGACCCGTCCATTTTCCAAAATACGTGCTTAAAAGGTCACAGTCAAAAAGTGAAGTATTCTCTTTGAGTTCATGCACATATGAAATTAAGACTCAAAGATATGACTGCTTTCCTCCCTAACTTCTGAAATGCATGGTGGAGAATCACTGTGTGCATGTGTGTGATATGAGAGCAACATAGAAAATTCACGGGAGGGCTTAATGACAGTTATACCTTGCGGACACAGCTGAGCACAAAGGGCTTGCCCTGGTCGTCCCTATAGGCTCCCACTCCCAGGTTCATCTTCTTGGGGTTGGAGTCCCGCTTGAAGGCCTCGCTCACCCCCAGGATGGGATCGGGGGGGCCCATCTGCACTCCACCCCACCATGAGCTGCAAAGACATCAAATCAGGTCAATGGATGGGAAGCCAAACACTGAGGGAGTGCACAGATCACTGATTCGGGTTCATCTGTAAGTGTAGTGCACTGTTAACAGTTATTTCAAAATATTCCCTCTGATTCTGAGGGACCTCACATCCTTACAAGGTCATGAAATGTGCTCCTTCTTAAGTTTATGTCTTTATTATGATCTTATATGGCACTGATTTGCAGACTGCTCAGCCTCAACCTGCATCATGCTGTTGGCATGCTGCACCAAAACAGGAGTGCACAGATAAGCGCCAAGGTCAATGCGGACCCATCACTCAAGACATTCAGAGGATGTCTCTGTGCCAGTCTGGGATCCAACGCCACTCGTCCCCATCTTCATTGCGTTCTCCAGTGACCCAACATTCCCCTTCTCTACCTCCACAACAATCACCAATCATGAACTATGAAACAACAATAACCACAGACATCATCACTCAGGTGTCTATCAGAAATGAGACAGACCCCATGCTGGTGATCTCAAACAGTCGGCGCATGGTAAAACATTTGGTAGCAGTCACAGACCATCTGGTACCTGTCTAAGTAATCTTAAATTTGTCAGTGTTCAGCCACAGTCGGTCTCCCCTCCTGTTACAGAATCCCTAAAGCTGCAATGAGCTCTTTTCAATGTCAGATCATTTACTGACAAATCTTTGTCGAGACCTTGCAAAACAGCACTATTGGTGTGCCAACACTGATAGAGGCTTGTTCTCCCAATTCTAATTTTTATTAGTCAGTAAGTCAAAACAGGAATGAAGGAGGGATTGCAGTCATTGTTTCTGCACAGTTTCTGTGTACTCACACTGACTTGGGTGAACTGAACATCATTTGAATATCTTGCACTTGAAATCAAGGCAGAATTATCAGTGCTCATCATTAACCACCAAGATATTCATCTGTGTTTATGCAGGAATTCTCAGAGCTGATCACACTTGGTATCACTAGATATAAAGATTAATCCTGAATGGAGACCTTAATATTCATATCAACAAAAAGAATGACGCCAAAGCCATGGAGCTTAAGACTTTACTGGACAGCTTTGAAATTACACAACATGTAAACAAAGCCATTCATCAGCATGGTAACATACTGGACTTGGTGATAAACAACAGGGTTAAACATTGACATAGTTTAAGTATCTGAATGACCTATTTCTGACCATCACTGCCAACCGAATCTTATCAGTGAGATACAGTATATCATTTGAGTCACCCAGCTAAGACTGCTCTTTAAATGACCTAGTTGAACATTTCAATAATACCATGGCATCTGCTTTGAATACTATTGTTTCACTAAAGGTTAAAAACAGGTTGGTTGACAGAATCACCCAGTGGTTAAGCAATACCAGAGCTAATGAGATTACAAGAATCTGTCGAGCATCTGAAAGAAAACTGGACTCACAGTTTACTGTAATATATTAAAAAAAGCCATGAATGTCTATAACAAAGCAACATGTCTGCCAATAAAGGTTTTCCAAGATTATTACAGAGATTTTTTGGAACTCTAGCAAATTATTCTCCACTATTGACCAGATGCTAAGTACTGCCCCCACTCGTCCACAAGTCTTGTCCTGAAGATTATAAATACATCTCTCAAACAGGCATCTTCCCTGACGTGTTTAAAGCAGCTGCTGTAAAACCATTATTACAGAAACCCAACCTAGATGGCAATGCACTGACCAACTATAGCACATCATCCAACTTACCATTCTTCAATAAGATACCAGAAAAGATAGTTTCAGTGCAAATTCAGGCCTTTCTCAAAGAAAATAATAGGTGCTTCACAGGTATCAATTGGTAGAGTGTGCACACAAGGTGATTCTATTTTTTTATCATTATTATCAAGTGGGTTTTATTCTTCATTCTTTATTCTTGTATTAATTTTCTATCCCTGTTTTTTATGTTCATTCTGTCATTTTCTATGTGTTTTAAGTGCTTGGTGCATGTGATTTCTTCGTTGAACAGCACTTTGAGCTCTAATTCTTGTATGAAAGGTGCTGTACAAATACAGTTTATTATTAACATTGCTATTATTATAATGTGAAGGCCAAATTAGCCTTGTATTGTAACACACTGTGGACCTTATGGTCAAGATTAACTCCTCATGTGACCTGAGGATACCACACTGACGTAGAGACGAATGAAAGACACAAGTTTCATGAAACAAACATTATAATCCATTGAGAAGGTCCAGAGTCCAAAAACAAGAGTTAATCTGGGTCTAAAACACATTGTTTTCCAAAACCACTCTACTTGTACCTATTCCCACCATCATAAACACCCAATACGGCACTCCATAGTGAAAGAAATATGAATGTCATCCAAGAAACCCTCATTACAAACAAGCATGCTAATTTTCATGACTGCTTTTGTCACCTGTATTTGTGCTTTTGGCAATATTTGCAATCCCTCTTAAAGCTTTCATTCACCTGATATATAGCTTATTCCTTTCTTCTTTGATTTAACCTCTTAGCCTTATTCATATTTTTTCTAGTGAAAATATTCCTGACTGATTAATCATTAGTTTACGCACTGAAGACTTTTATATCTACTTTATTTAAGGACCCAGTGTAATACCCTGTCAACCTTGTCTTTACACAGGCTTAAAAATAAACTGCTGCTGACATGAATACAAATACATTCTGCCACACATCTGCATTATAAATTGGGACTGTTGCTTGTTTTGACCTTTACTGCACTGCAGCTTGATATTGTCTCAGGTTTCTTCTACATTGTAAACCCTCCAAACTTTGCAGCTAAATTTAGGACTGAACACTTTGTAAAGGGCAAGGGTCTCCAGTCCCCCACCAATAATTTTAAAAAATATTACACTGGTTTATTAAATAGTGACAGTCCACTGACAAACATGTTCATTGCATTTAAATCAAGTGTTATGAAATGGTTCAGGAAAAAATGGCATGTGCTTAGTCCAGCCTTTCAATTGTTTAAATACAATGGGGTGATTGATCCGGAAGCTCTGACACTATGAGCTGCAGATGACCCAATCAAAGCAACACTTTACAATGCAATGCCATAGAATTTAACAGCTCTGAATGAAAATCACATTTGTGAAGTATTTAATGACCAGACAGAATCAGAGATGCATCGCTTCCAATGTAGCACTGTTTCACTTTTGTATACTTTTAGTGTATTGTCATGCTGTTATTGGAACTAGTCTATATACTTTTGAAGTTCAAGTTCATTTAAGATTTCCTTATTTCATTGTACAAGTGTAGTGAAATAAAGTAAAACAGCTAACAGAGTAGATTTAACAAAGACTGTTTGCAAGTACTGTATGTATATGTAAGAACATACGTAAGGCAACAAAATAATAAATGTTTGTACAAAGTGCAAACAGAAGAGGTAATTATTTACTCTGTAGCTTTAGTTTACTATATAATATTGCACAATGGTGAATCGCAGCAGCTGCTACAAATCTTACATAGAGTAAGGGGCATTTGGGTTCAGGTGGTCTTCTTGTGCCTGCAGTGTACAGAACCTTTGAACAGCTGAACTTCAGCATTTAAATAAACATCACACTGACGAACAAGTTATCAGTGATCAATAGACCAAAGGCCTTTTTGGCAAGTTACAGGACAGAGTGCTTGGCCTTAAAGGTGTTTGCCTTCCCCACCAATCTTGATACTAGAATCTCACTTTCAATAGAAATGCCTGGTTGCAGGTGGTGGAAGACCCTGTTGTCATTTATTTATTCTTTGAAACCAGATGAATGAGCTTGAACATGAGACGATACGAAACACACCCACCCACACAGACAGAAACATGATAGCACAGGCTAGCAAAACGAAACCCAGCTGCGGCTGCGGAGACAGACCCAGAGGCTGAACAAAGTTACAGAGACACGTAGAAAACGCCCGGTGAAAGCGGCCACGGTTACAGAGGCTTCCTATGAAATGTTTAAAGCCAATAAATGCGCAGCAGCAGGTCTAAACGAGTTTGCCCTCCAAGCATATCCCGAAAGGACACCGGCGTCTTCTCAGCTTCACCGCTGGAAATTAGCCAATCGGCGACCAAAGGCGGAACACGATAGCCAATCAGGTCATACGACTTCATCAAGTACGACAAGTCGCTTAGCTCAAACTGTGTGTGTGGGATTTGACAGCTGAAGCCATTGCGATCGTGTAAATCCTTCAGAAAATTCCTTTTAAAACCAAACCAAGGCAAAATCGCAGCCGCCCTATAAGCCACATTATTACATACAAGTTATTTATAACGAACTAAAGCTAGCTGGGCTGTTATTTTCACCCACACACGAGCGATTGTTCCATCGGAACTTGTGCTGCCGACACAGCAACGTGACTTTCATTAGTAGCGCGCTTCACTGATAGCAACACTAAGTTACCCTCAGAGGTCAACTTTGTGCAAATCGTTCAAAGGTGAGGTTATCGAATCATAAACCTGGAGTCCGTAACGTTATGCACACTACCGTTAGCTAGCTGTGCTCTCGCCATAGGAGCTAAGATAACCTCACACAACATACAGAGGCCTATTACAACCATTTGACCCCTATCTATGTATAGCTAGCCAGCTGGTATGGCTAAAATAATCAGAACAGTGAAGTTTCAGCATACATTTAATGGCTGACAACAACCGTTGACGTTATCCTTAAAATAACGGCTAGTCTGCTGGTCAAGATAGCTAAAAAAAAAAAAAAAAAAACTGTATGTCATGCCGCAATATTACCAAGGCAACTGTATTTAGATGTCTCTGTCTGTTAGTTTTGAACGTGTTATTGCTGTTTACCTGTTGCGGGTTGACAGTACTCCCAGGGACGGGCTAATATTCCCCAGACAGTAAATCAACTTATTTGACTTGAGTAGGGCCATCGTCGTGCTGTGCTTGGGAGTAGAGCCTTGTAGGATGTGGACGGATGTGAAGGGCAGGCACGAGTAACGACCGTGACGCTACGCACGGAGTACGCGCTGACGTCAGAGCAGCGAGCGCTCGGTAGAGTAGAGCATCGGTGAAACAGGAAGCAGACAAGAGATCATTATGTGACTGATAATCCTTAGACGGGTGTGGTGTGGAGAGGAAAGTCACACACACACACCACACACACACACACACACACACACACACACACACACACACACACACACACAAATCCAGTACAATCTTGTTATTCTAAATTAACTAGATCAATCCATATTTTAACTTCTTCAGGATAAAGATCTCTGTGTTTCAGGTAACTGACTTCACTGGGCAGTCAGCATCATCATTTAAACAGTACTTAGATCATGTACTTAAGCAAAGGTATCAATACCACAATGTAGAAATACTCTGTTACAATAAAAAAAAAAAAAAAAAAAAAAAAACATGCATTCAAAATTTTACTTAAGTAAAAGTACATGGGTATTGGCATGAAAACATAGGTAAGGTACCAAAAGTAAACATACTCGTTGTGCAGAAGGGCCTATTTCAGAAAAATATGTACTATTTTATTTGTTTCTAGTCATTGATGATGATAATGTACGTGTCACTTCAATGCTGCAGTGCGTAAAGGTGGGGCAACTTTTAATTACTTAATACACTGTGTGTAGCTTGATCTGGAATAATATATGATTTTTTTTGTTGATAACATTTCATATTAATTGTCTGAATCTGTGAAGTAACTGGTAGCTACATTTATTACATAAATACACTCGAGTAAAAAGTACAATATTTCCCTCTGAGATGTTGGGGTGTAGAAGTATACAGTAGCATAAAATGGAATTAATCAAGTAAAGTACAAATACCTTAAAATTGTACTTAAAGTGCTTGAGTAAATGTACTTATTTACTTCCACTACAGAATAGAGTCCATAGAGGTCATTCATAGTCAAAGAAAGATGTCCAATGTCATCACATATGTCCTAATCAAATATGAAATGGAGAAACAGAGTAAAAGTCACAGAGGAGAAAATAATCTACTGTAGAAAACCTACAAAATAATACAGTTTTTAATTCAATTCAAATCACTGTTAACATGAAGCTCATGTGCAAAATTAAATTAAATTAAATTCAAGTACCAAACAACATTAATATTTGTCACTTTTGTCCTCTGAGCAGATATATAGAAATAACCTGCAGTGTACATCATTGAGTATAAGTTATCAGCTGGGTCTAAACCCAGATGCAAAAACAAAGTGGTCTGAAGCAGTGGTGGCTGGTGATGAAACTTTTTGGGAGGGTGCAGGTGGGCCTGACAGAGGTCAAACAATCTAAGGTACCTCACAAATCAGTCATAGCATAGTTTACACATCCTTGAATACTTTAATGTTGCTCAAACTGGCAAGAAGACATAAATCTTAAACATGACTATCTCCAGAAATCTTCAACAAACATGGACGCTTCTTAACATGAAATGGACATTTAGACAGTGTTTGCCTGAACACTGTAGCTCAAGCTGTATAAATATCTCACTTATACAAAAATTTTGCCCATCTGTCCTTCAAGTCGGCAGATTTCAGCACTAGTTTTTTTCCATGGAGTGTATGGCCAGCGCATTCAGCCTCTCATGGGTCATTGTGTTTCTGAGAAACATTTTTAGAAGTCAAATTATATAATAATAATAAATTAAAGCCAGCAGACCTGCTCCTGATTGTTTACTGTCCAAGAGTTCACATGCAGCACAGCTGGTTGAAGTGACAAACGGCTTTTAGGGTGACAGTAACTTTTTTTTATGGGATACTTTGATGCCAGTCCTTGGCAGTAGCATTTGTCAGGTACTTGATTTGTCCACTTGAGGGCAATGTCACACAATAGACACTGCATCACGTGTTGGGATGCAGCAGCGTTTATCATTCCCTTATGCATGTATGTCTACCGGTTGTCTTTGAGTGTCTGTGGCCATACAACATCTTAAAAAACACGGAAAATAAAAATCAAAAGCACACCTGATACACTGCAGATAGAAGGCAAGAAGTGCGTTATTTTAGACTAACACTGATTCACTTTTCCCATTCACCTGAGCACTGGTGCGTCCAACCTCCCACCAGATGGAGACCTTCTCTACATCTCTTAGCTTAACACTTATTGCATTATAAGGTGACCGATTAGATGAATAATGACTCCAACCTTTAAAAAAACAGCACAGCGTTGTCAAATGTCCTTTTTTAATCCTTCTTATCACTCAGCCTAATGTGTAAGTGTGCCTTTGCCTGGTGTTGCTGCAGAAGGGCTTCATGAAATGAAGATGCCAGGTGTGTTTTCACTTTCATGGAAGTCATGCTTACAGGAACAGCAGCCTCACTGTTACTCAGTCCTTGTAAAAGGAACAGAGACCTGGAAGAACATCACACAACGGCACCTGGAAGTCCATGAAACCCTTTTTTCCTGCAACCAAACAGACAACTCACTGGCACTGCAACAGAGTGACAGAGTGGGACATCAACTTGGCTTGCACGTGGGACTGCTAGTGTGTGGAGGAGATATGGATATTTCCAACAAACCTATCACGTCAGAGAGAATGCACATCCACACATGCAATGTTCAAAAACAATGTGGAACACTGATGAGGTAGAATACCACGTACCTTTTACAGCTTCCATTGTTTATTCAGTAGCAATGTCAGCAACATGCAGGGTTTTGACACTTGTTTCCTATCAAGGCTTGTAGCTATATGATTTTACATCTCAGTGTTTGTATGTGTGTTTTCATGCAGAGCCCATGAACAGAGCTGAGATCAGCCTACATTTGTCCTCAAACCACTTTTTGGGGAGAAACTGATGACAGCATAATAACGAGCGATGAAGAGCAAAAGGAGGTTGAGGAGCAAACAGAGCAGAGCCGAAAGAAGCATTAAAATGAAAGACAAGCAGAAAAAGACGAATGAAAAACTGATAAGAGAGAAGTGTTACTGACTGTAATGCTGAGTGACATTTCACAGCTTAGCTTAGGGTTGAGCAGGCATCTTAAATATCCATTGTACAGCATGTATGTGTGTGTGAGAGAGAGTGCACTCATTTTTGCTGTTAATGAAAAGAATAAAACTTTTAAATAAAAAATCTACAACCGCTTATTTGGCCCTTTGTTTATGAAGATTTTCTCTTCTCCAACACACATGCCCACTTCTTTGCACTCCCTGTGAGATTCTGGGCTAATAGGTTGTGTGACAGCAGGCTGCTGTGATGATGATGTGAATGATGTGAAGCTGTGGTAGTGAACCATTAGACGTTAGATTTTGTTTCGTATATCACTTACAACAAAGAACAAAACAATGTCATATAATTCTCCAAATAATAAACCAGAAACTAATCTACTAATCACTAATCCACAAGAGTGTCCCTCTTCTTGCTGCAATTAGAAGGTTTTTAGAGCTTCTTTGGTTCAGACTCCCATGTCTGATGTGTGTGTGTGTGTGTGTGTGTGTGTGTGTGTGTGTGTGTGTGTGTGTGTGTGTGTGCTTGTATTTTATGACTGAGGTCCAGTGTAGGGGTTGTGCAAATTTTCAATAATGGTACAGAAAAATTAGGGCAAAGTTGAAACGTTTTTTTCCGTGAGGATGTCATATAGTCAACATGAATGAGCTAAAACCAGTGATGCATGAAAGTGATCTGAGAATTAATATTGTGATTTTGAAGGCTCTGCACACCTACATTGCACCTCCACTTTTTGCTGATTCAAGCTCTTCTCTGCATCAGAAGACCGTTTGACTTGTACCACGGGTGTTAATAACATTAACAATGGCTCTGTCTTATTCAGGTCCCAGTAAGTCATGACAGTGTGGCAGAGAGCCAGCATGTGTGATGGCAGGACCATGAAAGAGAAGCAGCTACAAGGAATTCAGCCATTATTCTTTTTATTATCTCCTACATCTGTGATACAACCCAATATCTTCTCTTAAAAAGGCCAATTAGCATGTCCCTCTTTTAATTTTGTTGTACCTCTTAGGCGAGCAAATATTACACTTTTATCAAACTAATTATGAGAAATGCTGTTGAGACTGTTTGTAATTCCCAGCATTGATTCACTCAACCTCAGTCTGAGCATACTGAGTACTCAGTCAGAAAAGATGAAAACATCAGTGAAGGTGTGCAGGAGCAAAAACATTATTGTTATAGTTTAAATATGCAGTTGTAAGTCTGTGTTTCATATGTTAAATAGCAAATGTCATTTCACTGGGAGGTTCACAAACTATTAATTATTATTATTCATAAATTGCACCCTAATAATAGGGTGACTCCACATGTCTACACGGTGCAAACATTTCATTTAACCTGGAAACTGGAATCACACATAAAATTTGGATTTTCATTTATTGGAATGTTTTAATTGAACGCTGCAGTATAGTTTCTGTGGTTTCTATGCTTAAAGAAAGGTGGAATTGTCCCCAGTGTCTGTCAAAAGAGACACACAATTAGACCGAGATCCAAAAATATCAAGGATAGTTGCACAGATTTTCTAGGGCAACAGAAAAATCTCTGAAACAACATTCATATTATCATAGAAAATACTGCAGTGACTGAAAACATCGTTAATATGCAACCATCATTAAAGGTTTAAATTGCTTGAATCTACAAGAACACACTTTATAATAAAGAGTGTGATTAAATGAAAGATGAATAATTAACATCCTTTGAGTCATATGAGAAAGAAATGTGTGTTTTCTCTAAATGGTTTCACTGCAGATGCTGTGACATATTTTAAACTAAGTACCTCAATCCTTGTAGTGTAGTTTGCTTAACATCCATCTTATATATAGAAATAAAGGTCAGCAGTGCAGAATGTCTTGTCCAAGTCATGGGAACACTCAGCACAGTCAGAAATCAGCACAGTGTCTCCTTTCAAATTCATAATCATATCATATATACAACTGCTTCTATCTTTGTGGTATGTGCGTGTGTGTGTGTGTGTGTGTGTGTGTGTGTGCAGCTGTACAGAAGGTAAATAACAGAGGGAATCTCATCTGTCTCTTCTGCTCGCTTGTCTCATTCCTCTCACTGAGTGGGACTGATGTGTGTGAGGGAATCAGAGCGGATATAACTCTGGTTTTCCTTGTTGTCAGCAGTTAACAGCTTGAACTACAGCGCAGAGTTTCACTGTGTGCCCTTGTGTATTTCTGTGTGTGTGTGTGTGTGTGTGTGTGTGTGTGTGTGTGTGTGTGTGTGTGTGTGTGTGTGCATGTCTATGCCCACGTGTGCGTATGACATCGAACGCTCGCTGAAGGAGGTGAACACTGTTCTGTTTTTGTGTATGAGTGAGTGTGTGTTGCAGTGATGATGTGTGTGCTTTAAAGATAGTGAATTTAATTAAAGATGAAAGACTTGATTATTAATTGATGAAAGGTAGACTGTTCCATAATGCTGAAATATGGGGGTGTGTTGACTCCTTCTTATAGCAATAGAGAGAAAATAGTTACTTTCTGACTAAACTAGGACAGCATCTTTTAAAAAGGACTGTCATTTGTAAATTGAGTCAGTAATGGATGTCAAATAATCCATCTATAATGTGTAATAAAGATATGTTGTCATATCATAATCAGTACTACACTGAGATATGTTTTGTCTTCTGAGGTGTGGAGCCTCAGATACACACATTTGGATGAAAAAGAGTCATATTTCAATTAACAGTGCCATTTTCTGTGTTCTCACGCTATGTTATGGTGGATCTGTATACTTGTAAAACAACGAGACAACCGCCCTGCTGTATTTCTGTTGCCCCTGATCTCTCAGCTTGTCCCGCTCCGCTCACTTCATCTCAAAGTGCCACAGAGGCTTCAGAGACTCTCCTCTATGAAAAATGGAGCAGCACAAGCTTTTTTGACATCACACTCTCTGTTACCAGTAGATTAGAAAGTGAAGGTGGAGCACTCTGGAGAAAACACTCTTGCTCTGGGCATCTGTACCGGAGCTGTAATCTTCACTGGAACCACACAACTCTCGGAGTGGGGGGAAAATATCTTCTTCTCCACGGCGCTGAGACAGAAGACTAAACAAACCTCTCAGAGTCGAGGCGGTGGCACAGTTGAAGTGATCCCCCCGATAGCTGAGGTGTAGCAGAACATGGTTTGGATGAAGATATGACTTTTTAATGTAAGTGAATAATTGGGACAAGAGTTGTCATGGTATATTTATTCATTCTCTCAGTATATCTTTAATAGAACAGTACAAGCCTCATCAAATAAAATAGGGTAATATTAAATTAGATAGAAATAAATAAAATAAATGAACAGATGCCAAAGAACAGAAGTATTAATTAATAGTTAATATGGTTAATTAATACTTCTGTGATTAATTAATTTTGTAAATTCATTGGGAGGAGAACATAAATAGATATGAGATGAATGTAAAAAATACAAATGTATATTAAAAACAGGAAGTCAAATAAATAAATACATAATATATTATTGTAGTCACTGCTATGGCTATCTCACTATGAACTGCATGTAAAGTTCAAAAAAAGAAAAGACCTCCGAGGGGTTCAGCGCTAAAACAGCGGGGCCAGCGGTACACTTTGTGCTCTCAAGAGCAATTTTGTTTTCATTCTAAGTGGTTTAGGGAGGAGAAGGGTCACACATGCACCAGGTTACATCAGGGGTGGAAAGGAGGAGGCAGTGGGAGACAGAGGGAGGGGGGTGGCAGGGTCCCAGGCAGGGAGGTCACAGCTGGGAATCCCGGCAGAGGGCGATCTCCAGCTCAGTGCGGTACAGCTTCCCTCCGTCAGACAGAGCCATGATGCTCTTCTTGTACCCCACCAGTCCTGTTGAGTCCACGTCCTGCCACAAACCACACAGGTGCATACAGTCAGAGCACACAAGGTGGTCTATACGTTGTCTCATTGCAGAGGCGTCTCAGGTAACTATCAGCTCTATATTTGGCTGGTAGAAAAGTGACCCGAACTGATCAATCAATAGGAAACCTATTCATTACCATTTTGTTCTTGTCACAGAGGTCCTTCAGCAAAGCATCCAGCTCCTGCTCATCAATATACCCATTACCATCCTGGTGAAAGACAACATGAGAGGTCTGACTTAAAAGAAATAAAAGTATAGAATGTAAAAAAAAAACCTTGAAGAGTCTACAGCCATGCTAGCATCTCTGAGGAAGCACTGTGGTGATTTGAGCTAAATGCTAATATCAGCATGTTTCGCAAGTATAATGTTTACCACGTTAACCATATTAGGGTAGCATGTTAGCATGCTAATGTTTGCTAATTAGCACAAATAGTGCAGCTGAGGCTGTTGAGAACGTCATCAGTTGTGCCTGTCATAAACAAAGGTTTTGGATACGTTTACAAAAATCACTGAGATATATTTTCTGTGCACCATGAATATCTGTGCAAAGAAACATGGCTAAAAACTGAGCTTTTATCTAATACTTGTTGGGATGAGTGTCATTAAATGAAAACTCACAATCAATTTAAAGCCATAAGTGCATAAATAAGAGGCAGCGTGTTCAGTCAAGGACAGTCACATAAGAAAGAATGAAATGTATAACACAGAAAACAGACAGACAGTACATATGCACGCAAACACAAACATGTACTTTTCACCTTGTCATAGAAGGTGAAGAGGGAGTCAAACTCTTTCACTGTGAGCCTGATGCCCTGCATGCAAGAGAAGGGGAGAGGGAGAGAGAGAGAGAGGGAGAGAGAGAGAGAGAGAGAGAGAGGGAGAGAGGGGTGAAAATTGTTAGAAACTGCAGGATATATCTAGAGAGCAGTAAAAGCCCCACCAGATCCAGACCTGATATTAATCCATGGAGATTATGATAACTGGGACTAGAGTTGAGTTAATCCTGATCAAACAGACTAATCCTCTGTCAGAAAGGAATTGCTGATCTGCTGTCTCAAGCAACCATGTACATATGGGAACATACATAACGAAATACATGTGGGAGATAAATATAGATTAACATTGTCACTATGCTCTAAATATTGGTCTTTGAAGCATCAAAATTATATAAATAGTGTGTATTCCCTCAGTTATGTCATCTAGCTAACATGAAACTATGCAATATGATAAGCTATTTTTATTTTAAGATGCAAATTTAAGGCTTAGATTTAAAAAAAACCCCGCAGGACTGAAATTATTCGACTTCAGATATCAAATCAATTTAATAAAAAACATAAAAGCTTTTTCCCAAATGCGTAAGACCGTCTTTCATGTTTTTAAAAATAAAATGTATTATTTAAATCCTGAAGGATTTAAAGTAAGTAAACACGCACTTGTATTAATAACCCATATGTCCATTTTGTACTTTGATGGCAAATAATCCTCTTGTAGTGAATCCTGTAATGCTGAAGTATACTATTCTGACTCCTCTACATCAGAGTGATTGGATGTCAAGTTATTACAGTAGATGTGATTTTTTGCCTAAAATCAACTGGAGTGTCATGTTACCTCAAACTTCAGCAGGAAATTTTCCTGGACTGGCAACAGCCTGCAGTAAAACAACAAGGACGGTTGCATCTCATTAGCATCCTTTAAGAGAGGCTTAAAACTTTACATACAAACAAATAACGCTGGAGACGCACTCACCTCGCCATCTCAGAGAGGCCCAGCTTACCATCGCCATTAAGATCAAACATCTTCAGCTGCACAAAGAGAAGATTAGCAGAGAATTTAGCAGAGAAACCACAGCAAAGAGGAGGTCTTCAAATACCTTGAAGCACGCTCACACACACACATATTACACGTTAAAGCACATGCATTCAAGAAGGTGTGCATGGCAGCAGAAAAGTGTTGTATCAGCATTACAGGTGAGCTGGAGGGTGAGACCACACATTGATGTTGTTGTTCAGTAAACCAACATTCAAGCCTTTGGGGATGTTATTTCAGTTACATTATGTAGAAATGCAGCAGCAAAGTGCTTCATTTGAACATATGGACATGAAGGCACTATCGAGCATAGATGTAGTGAGTTAAGCAGAAAAGTTTTTCATGTTAATCCTTAGAGTTACTGATACACGATCACGTGTAATACAATAGATTTTGTAAAATGACATTGGGTCCAATAGGTAGAGTGCAGGCATCACTGTAATTTTAACATAAATAAGGATAAGCTGAAAAAATGTTTGATTTTCTGCAGAGAAGTCTTGATTCTTTTCCAATTTTGAGTGAAAGGAACAATTTCTATGCCTCATGATACTCACAATTGTCTGTGTGTACTCTTTGAGCTTCTTGTCATCGTAGTCTGTGTTCGCTTTCTGCAGCAGGTCTGACAGGAAACCCTGAAGAGAGAGGAAAAAACCCCACAGTCAGTGATTAGATGTTCAATACTGGCAGCGAGCAGTTATGGTGAGAATGAATGGTTTTAATATACAATAAGTGGAGTGTTTGTTTTCAAAGGTGTGTTTTGTGGTCTTGTTTTTCACATTGACAGAGTGAATTTTCAATGGAGAGCATAATACACATGTACAGGCTTAGAGTAGCTCCACGTTAGCATTAATTAGCACCAATTATACCAATAACATGATGCAGAAGCTAATCATCATCTCAAATCAGGTCTGGTTTGCTGACAGTAATTACAAAATATGCACATATGCATATATGAAAAAATATTTTTACATAGATTTCTGACCATAATCTTCATGCATAAGGCATTTTTGGCGGGTCAGATGCAGAACAGCGTGTGCGTGTTTTTGCAGAGACAGAGGTCTAAATGACAGATCTGTACTGCTGTCAGACCAGCTGTGCACTTTAAATTATTCCTTGTTAATTAGCTTTATTGCAGATTTTGGCATATTGCATTTTACCTTCAGCTCATTTGACTCAATGTATCCACTCCGGTCAGAGTCGTACCTCCGCCAGGCCTGCAGGAGAAGAGCGATGTTGTCAGAGTAGCTCTCAAAAAACATGTGTGCCACAGTGATCAGTCAAAACGCACATCTGACTTTACGGATTGCTGACCCTCTCTGTGTATCATCTGACTTACAGATATAAAAGACTACAACAAAGAGAAATGACGGTGGTACAATGGTGTCATCTGACATTGTGTAAATATAGAATTTGTCAAAGCCCTTCTCAAAGATGGATACCTAAACCCCTCCAGCACTCACTGCCTTTCCCCTGCAGAAAGCTGTGCTCCATTCATAATGTATGGCTGTCTGAGAATAGCTTTAACACACAGAGCAACATCACACCACCACTGAAATCTCTCCTCAACCCAGGCCTGAGTGCACCAAGTGTGTGTATGTGCGGGTTATTTCCATTTTTTCACAGTGGAGCAGATGTGCTCCACTGTTTTTTCTCTAATTACTTTAACATATGCAACCAAAGAAGGAGAGATGTTACTGATGGTCTTCTAGACTGATAAAGAAGTGTTGCCTACATGCTGGAAAGGCATTAAATACCTGTGTAAAAACACATGTTTAAAGGTTATTCTGACTTTGAGACCGGAGTACATGTTTGGTTTGATAACAGCATAAAAGGTTAGCTACTAAAAATGCTAATTTATGGGCATTCAGAGCTGTGAACTCAGTTCTGCCTCGTAAAAGAACACAATTTAAGTCACCTTCACACTTCTTTCTGACCGTAATCTTAAACGCAGTGCAGTTTCCACAATGTCTGACATTTTGTCAGTGTTCCAGACACAGCATCCAGGCTTTAAATTAACAATTTACACCCTTACTGGGCTGTTTTCACACCAAACAGGTGTCCTAACTTGGCTGAGACACAAAAGGACTTGCATGGCAGCTGAACGTGTGTCCCACAGGACGAGCTGTGATGGCACTGCTGACTTGAGGCATTTGGAGGGAGATTTCACAGCCCAGTAAAGTTAAGTTGTTAGTCAGGGAGCAACTTCTTCCAAGAGGAAACAGGGACAGAAGAAGGGTAGCAGAGGCATTTTGGGCTGTCCATTGTAAAATGCCATTGCCATCATTAAACTGAATCAGGTTGGGTGACTGAGCTTTAGGTGAGGGGCTCAGATATACATTATACACAAACTTACAGCCATGAACTCCGTGCTGGATCCCACAAACTCTCTGAAATAAAGCAGGAAGTTTTCCTCTGTGGGGAGAAGCTGAGCCAGCTACAGAGTGGAAGATAAAGAGACAGAGTCTTTATTTGTCCATAGATGTATATTTTACATTTATAAACACAGGAGATATCTAAAACAAATGCTTTAACAGTTGCTTTATATTTTACAATGATTTCTTGGCATTTTTGTTGTTATTACTGTACGCAGGTTCACAGTGGTTTGTGACATGCAGTGAAGGCAAAGTTGAACCAGGGATGTTGTTGATACACTGTGTGTCTCAACCATTAAACCACCTTTTTTCAGTTATTCAGTCACTTCTCACCTCTGTCATCTCAATTCTCCCATCGGCATTCTTGTCAAAGTTAGCCATGAATTCCTTCATCTTTTCTTTGAACGCAGCATGCGAAGGATCCTGTAACCACAATGACACATCAAAGAGAGACTGTATAATAATGCAGCCTTTAATTTAAACATATATGCAAGAGAAAAGCCATTAAAACATGCTAACTAAGCCAACACCGTCCCCCAGAAAGTGCTTTTATATTTATACTAATTTGCAACAGTAAATACGTTTTGTATTAAATTGAGGCCGACACACAATATTCCCTATCAACATAATGAAGAAACATTGTCAGTAAACATGTAAACACTGATACTGAATACTGAAAGCACTCACTGACAGTACATTATATTTGTTTTTCGCTGTGTTAAGGCACTCGTAGCCGTTGGTTAACGTTGGGGAAAGGTCACTTTGTACACCCCGACCACCTACCACTAACTTGCGGTTCATACAGTAAATGCAGCACTTCCTACATTAGAAAATCAAAACATAATCCAGGCAGCACTCATATTAACCCCCAAAACATAATTTGTGAAATAGATTCGTAGTATATAGATGCCATTTCTAGGACAGGGCCTTAGCTAAGCAGTTGTAATCTTTATTTCATTTTGCCAAATGATGGATTGAAGGTAGACTGAACAATTTGTGGTGGAATATCTAAATCTAACTCATATCCATATGTCTCCTTGTCTAAATGTCTCCTTGTCTAAATGTCTCTGTGTCTAAATGTAACTGTGTCAGTATTCAGAAACGAGCGACACTCAGCGCTCACCATGCCTGCTCCTGCTCCTCGCCTCGCAGTCTCCAGCTCTTTGAAGAAGTTCTCCAGCTCCTTCCCTTCGATGTAACCGTTTCCTGTGGAGCAGCAGAGGAGCTAAATTAGTTTGGCACAAATGATGTTATGAGGCTTTTAAGTCACATAAAGCTTTGTTGACTGTTCAAAGGATTGATGAAAGATTTAGATGTGGATGAAAGATTTAAGGTCACTGGGGGTGTTTAAATTTTGGAAACCTCGAGCGCTCGTCCAGTCTCAAGTCCTCTGTGATTGGATCCAAGTAAGCAGTTTACAGAACTGCTTACTTACAGTATATACATGTTTACAGCTGCACTTAAATTATTCGTTGGTCTTAGCTCCTTATTCAGTGTACAAGTCACAAGACAATTCAGGGTCTTCAATATTCACGTCTTGAGTGAAACCTGCAGCACGACAACACTGCGAAGTAACAATAACACATGTTGTATCATCTCTACACAACAACTAATTGAAAGCTTTGATGAACTGAAGGTACGTAGCATGAAAACAAGCTCACGTCTGGAGAATATTCTCTATTTACATCCATGAATCTCATTCCAAATTGGCATTTAGCAGCGACAGGGAATGTGGACACTCAGCGATGTGCTGCAGCAGAAAAAAAGAGCCCAGTGCCGCTGGAGTGTAAGCAGTATAATGAGTGTTTTCTTGCCTAAGAGGGTGAAAGTGAACAGTCAGATTGATGCTTATTGGGGCATTCTGTCCCTGTGTCTGGATTTGTACTTCTTATGATGATTCAATATCATAATTTACTCCACTGGTTTCCCTGCAAGTCACAGGGAAACCTACAGGACATCCAATGTTCTCTTTTTAATCATAAGAATGAGTCCCATCTGTCTACAATCCGAGTGGGGGTTGGGTGTTTTTTTTTTTTTTGCCTTTAATCATACAAAAATAGATGTTAATAACATTGTTATTTTAATTCAGAATAAAACACAAATGTACAGAATAAAATGCAGAGATTCACCCCGCCCCCCTCTCCATCCCTTAATCTCTTATCCTCTCATCTCCTCTCATTTCTCATCATTTTCTCCTTCACCTCCCCCTTCCCCTCGTCTCCCTGCTTAGATTCAATTGCGCACTGTATTTTATAGGTGCGCCATGTCACCATCTGTGCTTTGGTTGAGCTGCAGTTTTAGATATAAACAAATCACGGCAGGAACACATAGCTTTGGGTGTGGAGACAGAGCGGGCCGACTCAATCTAACATAGTTTCATCTTCAGGAACTGAAACTGCTATTAATTCATCATCTATCATCATCTAGCATTCAAAGTAAGAGTAATGGCTGGATTACAACTCATTAGCCAAACAATCCAATTTTTTACCAAACTGTGTCTGGGGGGAAAATGTGAGGTATGAAATCTGCAAGAAATTACATGTACATTCAATAATGGTTAAAAAGTCAAACGCAGTCAAAAAAGATTACTTAACCAGTTTGCTTCAGATTGGACATTGTTGGTTTTACTGGGTTTTGCTCTGCTTAAGCAATGAAAATTTTAATTAAATCTTAACCAGAATCTGATTTGTATAACCTTAACACTAAATGGGTGAATGAAACAAAATGTACATATATGTAAATATATAAAAATGTAATGAATAGTTAATGAATAATCAGTGCTCACTGGCTGATTATTCATCAGTTACAAGCAGCATGTACAGATTAACAAAAGTCTCGAGCCATGCAAGCTGCTTTGTGTTGCTGTATTTAGTTCTAGCTAATGCTAACATTAACATGCTAAAATGTTCACAATGATTATGCTAACACACCGATGTTTAGTAGTTATGTTTACCATGTTCACCATTTTGGTTGAGCATGTTAGCATGCTAACATTTTCTGTGCAGCTGAGGCTGATGGGAATGACAAGATCCTGAAAAGTCAGGAGAATCACTAAAGTCAAAGTTGAGACACTGGACCAACATAGTGGACCAACCAGCCGTTAAGCCCAAAAAAGGCTGTATCTTGCAGCATCTTCACTGTAATTCAAACTAGGAAGTTACTTCAATAATTATGTATCTGTGTCTACATTTAGAGGGGATTAGAATACCAAACTCAAAATCACATTACTTCATGACTATTTGCAAAAAGTTGGCACACAAACTTCCACTGAAATATTTTTTTTCTACCTTGTGACTAAGTGGCTCAGCAGCACTCAGTTTTACCTAAAGCAGTAATTATTTCACTGAGTGCTGCATCTGTTTTGCTTGGCTGGGTCTGCAGAGTGAGACACAATGCACGCAAGAAGGGGACAAAACTTATTGTGCATAACAGTGTCAGCAGGGCAGTGAGCAGCACTCAGACCAAGACCTGTGCTCCAGTACTGCAAGCAGTGAGTATCCGTATATCTGAATGTGTTCTTGTTGTCCTCTGAGGACGTAGAGACACCAAAATGAAGGAAGAAATCTCTGAGTAATCCTGCTCTGTTTGACCCAAACTCTGATTGCATCTTGTTCATCATATGATGTCCTGAACTTCTAATCTGTTAAAGTTTGTCTCAACAGAAACCAGATGTGACATGTCTACTTTACTCTATCGCACTCTGCTATTACATAATCTAGACCTGCAGTAAAGCCCATGTAAGTTAAGTTCTCAGTTCTTTGGGGTTCACTGCCAGATTTTAGCTGCAATACAAATGTCAGCTGCCACATGGAGCACATCAGTGCACACTGAGCAGATGCAGCCTTTTACCTCCCAAAACAGTTTCAAACACAGCTCAACTGCTGATTGTTCAATGGGTCAATGGCACCTCGAAAAACAAACCCACTGCCGCAGTAACGACCGAAAACGGCAAAGAATGGTGAGATGGATGCCTTGCTAAACTGTAAAGAACAGCCCACAGGTCAAACGGTTTCACTCTGCTGCTGGACATCCTTCCTTCAAATTCTTACTTACTCTATTTGTTCTAGTTTTCCCTGCAGCCAATGGGAGCTCTGGTCTACTCAGGCGCTACTGTGCTACAGCTGGGATCAAGAAAACAACCTGTGACTGCCATGATGCCATCTTCATCAATAACAATCCATCACCAACACGCCCCCAAAAACAGACCGTCTCACAGTGAGTGCACAGATGATTGTGTGAGTGACGCTATCTCTGTGATGACCTACAATTTTCTGTGGGCAGACGTGTCTGCTGAGCACAATGCTTTATGTATTAATGATGGTATTAGATGATATTAGATAAGGGCAACACTCAGGAGGGAGGTTTTCATAGTTCTGCATGGGCTTAAAAAAAGCAAACACATCTCTGTCACTAATGCAATTCAATCCATGATTCTGCCCATTTAGACACAGAAGTAATTAGCTGTGGTTTCTTCACCCTCATTACCACAAGTCTGGTGCCCTTGAGCTGAAAACTTAACCTCTGAACTCCTCCAGTGGAGCTGCTTGAAGACGATGGTTGAAAAAAAGTCACTGCAGTCGGTCTGGTTAGAGCAGTTCTGGGTCAATTAGCCATTGATCAGTTGCCATCTGCGCTAATGATTTGTTTCTTCTCTTTTTACATCGTAAGACACACCTGTAAATGTTTTAAAATGTGACCTATTTTGAACATCTGTAGCCTTTGAGATGGTGGGTGAACAGTCATTTTGTCCTCAAATTAAAAGACAGTCATTTGTCATTGCCTTCCAAACTGAGTGTTATGAGTGTTTCCTGATCAGGCATCCCTACCGGCAGGACAGCCATGTTCAACAGTCACAAAAATGATTAATATGACCATATTCTGATCTATCACCACTCTCGTGGTTGAGCGGTGACTGTTGGTAGGAAGGCTGGAGTTTTGCGGGATGCTGCTGTGCTGTCAGGGCGTTTGATGAAAATACACATGGTGTTTATCGGACAGGGTATCGAAAGGGTTTAATGATAGAGGTCAAAGCTTTTTTCTGAATGGCCCCAGAAAATAATCCTTCAATTTGTTAACATGAACATCACTAAAGCTAGAGTGGCTCATTGTGAGGCAGAGACAGCGCTCATCTGCAGTTCGGCTGCTGGGATACTTTCCAACCAACGACTTCAGGTGTGACACTGAAACCAGTCCATGAGGCAGCTTCATGCTCCAGACGAGTGTAACCACGATCAGCCTCTATACAGTAAATGTAAGTGGGTGCTTGAACACGATTTTTAGGTATTTTTACTTTATTTGAAAATGTTCATTTTTATGTTACTGCTGACTTGAACTTCACTTTTCCCTCCACTACACTAACTTTTGACAGCCAGAGAATTTACAGTTTACACATCTGTAATGAAAACTGGTGCTTTGTTTTTAGGGCTGCAGCCAACGATCATTTTCACCATCAAGTAGTCCGTTGATTATTTTCTCAATTGAACAATTAATCGTTCAGTCCATATAATTTTAGCAAATAGTAAAAAATGGTTGCTTGTTTTGCTCGACCAACAAAAAAACATAAAGTATTCAGTTTAATATCAGAATTTGGGGCATTTTGTCTTTAGAAAACAACTTAAACAATGAATGAATTAACAGAATAGTTGATCCACTAACTGATTGACTGACTAAACACTTTAGCTCTAATCTATACGCCCTCCAGCACTGGCTGTGCTAAGCACACACACACACACACACACACACACACACACACACACACACACACACACACACACACACTTTTCATTCCTCCAGTTCTTTCTCTGTAAGCTCTCAGATTCAGAAGCTCCTCCCAATCAAGTCCAGTAGAAAACACCCTTCATCTGACATCCTCTCCTCTCACCTCTCCACTCTCCCTCTGCTCTCTCTACTCCTCCCCCCTCTGCATCCCTTTATCCCTCCCTCCCCCATCTCCCTCCTTTACTCTCATTCTTTCTCTCTTTCAGCCCCCCCCCTTCTCTTATCTTCATCCCTCCCCTCTCCCTCTTTTCCAGCCTCTTCTCAATAACTTCACTCTGACGGGGTCTTTTTCATTTCTCTCATAGTAGTTTTGAAAAAAATCACCACACATCCTTTTTAACTGTCACAGTAAATGTACTAAGTCACAACATAAATGATATTACAGGATGTTACAGTGATACCATCGCACATAAGCGCATTAAAGTCATTACTGAGGATTTTTTTTCTTTTTTTACCGCAGACTCTGTGAAAAAATCAAGTCAATTTAAAGAATTAACACTGACACCAGAAATATTTCCTACATATGTCGTATTCCTGTCAAATTGACTGGACTGAACATGTCATTTTCTCACAGTAGTTACTGATAGAACTGTAATATTTTCACGTTTTAAACAAACGCTTTGCTGGATTATTATTTAAAATCAGAATTAAACTGGAAACTGTTTTAATGCAATCAATAAAACACCACATTTCTGATAACACACTGCTCTCGCATTCATATGTTTAACTTCTAACGAATACCAGTTGACCGCTCAGTTAATTCCACATTCATCACACTGGTGGACACTTGCGCGCACTGACCGTCTGCGTCAAAATGCTTCCAGATGTCGATGAACTGCGCCGCGGTGAGCTCAGCCAGGTGCAGGTGATGCGGCTGCTGTGCTTGAGTTGCCATTTCTGCTGTTTCTCCCTTCTTTGGGTCGAGCGTGATAGTTGGACGTAAACTTTTCCCGGTGTGAGCTCCTTGCCACTGTGAGCAGCTCCTCCTCAGTTGAGGCTTTTAAACCCCCCGCGGCGTGCGCGCTTCTCCGAGCCGCCACACGGGGGCGCCTTCAGTGTGAGGAGGCCCTGCAGGCAGCTACAGCAGGAGACCAATTACAGGAGGAGGAGTAGGAGGAGGAGAAGGAGGAGGAGGAAGGCGCTCCTGGGCTTTGCATATGAGTTAGCATTAACTGCTGTCCAGGCTGCTGGTTTGAGAGCAGGATCATTGTACATCATCCAATCCCACTTCTCATATGAGGAGAGCATTACATCAAACGGTTTATCCTTCAGCGAGCCCTGCTGGCCCCACCGGATCTTGTAGGATCTATGTCATCCGTGTCTCTTCTAATACAAGAGCTCTCTGCACTGTGAATTATCAAATAAAGTCTGAATACATTAAATATCCCATCCCAGGGGCCACAACACCTCAGGAGGAGGAAAACAATAAAAATGTGCAGTGATGTGCATCTCATGCTCCAGTAAGGACCATATTTTCTTCCAAGTCACTTCTTCCTTCACTGTCTGCTGAGTTTTTGATTTTACCTATCACCCTCCCTCCATTATTAGCTTTTACTTATATCTCCTCCCTCCCTCAACCTTTCACACACTCAATCACTCGCTCCGGCCTGCGGAGGTCGGAGGGGCAGTCGGTCTCCTTGGCCAATCGAACCCATACTTGGCATAAATCCATGCAGCAGCAGCAGCAGCAGCGCGGGCTGTTGCATGGCTACTAAATCACCAACACGCCTTTGTTCACTCTGCAGGATGAGCCATGCACTCCTCCTATCTTTTTTTCTCATCTACCCCTCCTGCTGTGCATCTCCCTCTCTCCGATTTGGTCCCCACAAGCTGCTGTGAAGGATGGGTGCTGTGGTGGGGGGAGGGGGAGGTTCTGTTGGAGAGGATGCAGAAGAAGAAAAGAAGAAGAAGAATTAGAAGACACTTTATCTCCTCCCTGCAGAGCTGTGTGCTGCTGATCAGAGAGAAACGGAGGAAAACAAGAACAGAGAGAGAGTTGAAGAGGGTAGATAATAAATGTGTGTGTGCAAGTTTGTGTAGGATAAATGCATATGTACAACTGTATGTGTGTGTGGAAAAGACAGAAAGGGAGTAAGGGGGGATATTTATAGGAACTCCCATCATAAAGCCTAAACTGTATGAATCATAATTACAGAATTTAAAGGATTTGTTTGCCGAGCTCTGAGTCGTCTCTTCTGAAAGTGTTGGAGGTGAAACGCTGGCATGAATAATGGAGATATGTGTGGGACATGAGACCGACAGTGATGGATGACAGACAAAGACGTTAATGGAGCTCTGATCACCTTTCAAATGGAAAAGTGTCACAGGAATATGAACATGGCATAGAGCACATACACGTGCTGAACACACATGTACCCAAACACACGTGCACACACACATATGGGCGCACACGCACGTTCTCATACAATATGAATTTAAAACAGGCAGTAATAGGAAAGCTGTGTCAGCTTTGAATGCCAGTCATACGTGATTTGCAGATTATGGATAATTATGCAATCCTGTTAATGCTGTGTAAAATATAGAATATGAAATTCAGATTAGTTAAAAGTGGCTTAATATCGATAATGAACACGGAAAGGGAAAGCTGAATGAGGAAATGTTGCACGCAGCCAGGTGTTTAAGAGGCTTTTCAGCTCCTTTTTATTTAATTTTCTCAAATGCAACAACAATGTGATATCTCTGGTGTTATGCAGAATTATGCAGGATCAAATGCACAAATCCTACTGAGGTTTAAACATGAAAAAGAACTGATTATTTAAAAAATAATATACTGAGCTATGGTTAGAGTGCAGATTTATTTTATTTCAGATTTCATTATTTGTTCTGGTGGCAAATTGTGCTGAAGGAACACTGACGGGAACATATTCTCATTTAAAGAGATACGTTTGTGACTGGAGGTGGAAACTGTGGGTTCACAGTTTTTCTTATTATTACCTCCAGCGTCTGCTGCTGTTTCACCACATCTGTCCTGCTCAGTCAATGAAAGACATTTCTCTAACGCCTCTTTAAACATCCCTTTTCAAAGAATTTCATTTTTCTTTTTTACAATTACCACTTGAAATGATGAAAGCACTTGCAAAAGACAAGGCGGCACAAAATGCATACCATATTTTGGTGTTTAATTTTTACCTCAAGATTTCATCAAACTCTTTTTCTTTTTCTTTTTCTACAAAGTGATACAAACACAAGCAAAGAGGATGATGTTGTGTAGATAATAATTAGAGAAAATATAAAACTAAATCTAAATCAGACTCTAAACCTCTCCAAACTAAATCAAACACTCTAGGCTTGTTTAGTAGATATTTACTGAACACTGAAACCACAAAGTGCATCTTGGCATGGACATGTCCAAGTTTTAAATAAGACAATAAATTGGTCTTCCCTGTGTGAATGATAAAGTCATAGTTTTATATATCGTGTTTTCAGTGTCTCTAAAATCTGAAGCTGCTATGCTGTGCTGTAATGCAGCCTCAGAGACTGGGCGTCTTATTCCTTTTCTTGCAGACACTGACGTTAATCCAAAGAAAGTAACTTTTCTGAAGAACTCACAACCGAATTGAAGCTTTTGAGAGGTAAGAGTAAGGCAAAATTGCCAAAGGTTCTGTTTTATTCATCTTTGGATTCATTTTAGGGGTGCTGTGCTGTGCTTTGTGAGGTTTATATGGTCAGACGTTTGCTGTGTGTTTGAAAAGAATGTGGAAGAAACACACTAAACACTAGAGTCTTTTAAATAACACAAGTGCATCAAATGCAGGTGTACAACTGCCTCCCTTGCCCACATTTAACCTCTCGCTCATCTCTTCTTATCCACAGAGAAAACCTCAGATGTTGATTAACAACAGAATATACGACCAGCAGGAAACTTAAGGTGAGGGTAAGGTTAGATTTAGGTTAAGGCTTAGGGTTAGGGTTTGGTCAATGTAATGTCCCTAAAAGCGATGGAAACACGAGTGTGTATGTGCTTGTACATGTGCGTATGTGCATGTATGTGTGTGTTCATGTGGCAGGACAGCAGCTGCCTGATGAGCCCCTCACTGATGTTTGCGTGCACTCAATAGCCTCCAGTCATGGATGAATCTCTCTGTGCTGATATCTGATCAGCCAGCGGCACGCAAACCAAAGAGATGACCCACCTGGCAAATTACTACACCTGACATGGTACGGAGGATAGACATGCATCAAAATGATCAGTTCACAGATGAGAGAGGTCAGAGCAGAGGTCTTATCGAGCAACATATCTGAAAACATCTGTGCAGTGGCCTTTCATCAAAAAGACCTTGATATCGGGAGATATCCATGCAGGACCACGAGTGTGATTCATAGTATAGTCCTGAGCGAGGTAACATGCTGATTCTAAAAATCTCAGAAGATAATTGAAACTCTGAGAGACAACGTTAAGGAGACTTGATGAACTGACAGGGAAACTTCAGGATGACACAGGGCAGCTGAGAGATCAGCCATGACCATGTTCATTTACATGAGCGAGAAGCAAACTGAACTTCATGAGCTGGGAACATCCAGGCTTCCAAACACAACAGATGCTGATTATTGCACTTACAGCATGCCTACACCAAGTATTCACCACATACATCATGAGGACACATAGAAGCACATACAATTCAGCAGACAGTCACTCTCGTGAATGGCCAGCAGGCTGTCCAATCAGCCTCTGAGGAGAAGTGCAGTGGCCCATGCGGCTATTTGTCTCACCCACCTGTCATCATTAGCTGCACAGCCATTCAGGACAGGCACGTTCAAGTGAACTCCAAACCTGAACTTTCACTTCTTCGCTTTCCTCCAGCGAGCCTATCCCTCCTGGAGCTTCTTGTCATGCAGCCAATCAGATATCAGCTGTACTGCATAGCTGAGTATAATAAATTACAGCAGTCCTCCTCACTGCTGTACTGCGACAGCACACTTCTAAAACTGCATAATCACACGCTCAGAGGAACAATAAATACCAAATGCGCAAGTTGTTGGGAGGAATGAATATCACAGTATGGGATTATTTGTGTGGAAGTGTGCATGTAGATTAAATTAGACTTTCTGGGTTAGACTGCCAGAGACATTTGCTCCAGCGTTAATACGGTTGAGCAGAAGTCAGAGTGGGAGTGTATGATTTGTGTAAATTAGAGTGACAGGATGCCTCATCGCAGTAATCAGCCATTTTTATCAGCTGCACAATGTGGACTATAGTTTAATCGTCAGACATAGAAACTGTTGGTAGCCAAAGGCTGAAACCAGATAAAGCAGAATCCAATTTTCAGATTTGCCAGATTGTGCTGTGATTATTTCTCTGCTCAACACTGCAACAGATAAACACCTGACAATGAAAAAAGCTGCATCATCATTTACTGCTTGCCATTTGTACATGCGACAAATATGTAGAAAATCACATACATAGTAGTCGCAGCTCAGCGGACACTATCACAGGGGGGTTTCCTGCCGAAGCTGAACCCACACAATGTGAGCCAAACATCATCATACAGCATTTCACAGATTAGATGCACGTAAAGCTCGGCAGCCACATGATAAAATTGTATTTTTGAGTTTGCTGAACAATCAGGAGGAAAACGGCATCTCCCTGCATGCAGGCAGGACGGTTTGTTCTCCCCCCCTCCGTGGAGAACAATTAGGAGACCTCCAGAGAACACATTTCTCAACTGGAAAAACAACCCCACCACTAGTAATAGTGTCACCTGAGACAAGAAGTGATTATTTGTCCTCATGATGTAACAGTGAGCTGTGCAGTGCGGCTGTGAGGCAGAAACTTCATGGATCCACAAAAAGAAAAAAACACACACAGACAGACAAACATTTGAAAGGTGTAGCTCAAGATTTTGGCACATACACTTTTCACGATCCTGCAGACGGTTAAATGAGAAGATTGACTTCACACTCACATGTTAGCGAAGCATTAAGACTGGAAGCAGGGGCAAACAGCTAGCCTAGCTCAGTCTGAAGGTATACAAATCCTCCTCCCTCTACCTCCTCCTCGACTCTCTTTGCTAACTGAAGGTCTGCTGACCCAGACAGCAGCAACAGCTGGAGTGGAAGGCACAATGAGACTCTACCAAGACGTCAGTTTGACACCCAGCAAGGTGAAGTAAAGAGGGTTTATCTGATATGGCTGTGCTGGTGTTGTTCCTACAACATCATCATTCATGTTGCTGCTGGACCATCGTTGCAACTGAACAGAAAGTTTGTTTGTTTTTTCCAGCTTTAGTTTCCTGTTTGAGATCGCAGGTGTTATGTGAAACAAATATTTTACAGTCATTCAATTATTATCAAAAGACTTTTCCCAAGAACTAAAATATATTGTTGAGAAATGGGCTAAATATCCTTGTTATGATTACTATTGAATGAAAATGCATTTACTTTGAATTTGTCCATGACAGGGTGGACATATTTGTGGTTTGCTCGTACATTGCGGGCTTGCAGTTAATTTATAAAAAGCGCTTGAGCTTGACAAATGTGCATTTTTAAAAGCCTAAGGTCTCCTTAATACAATGAATGTGAAGTTAAACAGAAAATCTGAGCTTTTTCTTTGGGAAACTGAATTCTCAGAGGCACTTTAGGGTGATTTAGGGTGATTTTGACCTCATAATTACATCTCTTCTTGGTCACGTCTCTTAGCAGTTAAAACGAATTGAATTTAAGCGTTGATCAGACTTAAATACATCAAATAATAAGCAAGTGTTCGGCCCCACACACAAACACTGAGTACAGGCTCACGTCCACTGCCGACCTGCATCCGCCATTTCCATCATGTGTGTTTTTTGGGAGGAGAAGTATGAATCTGTGCAGACAAACATGGATCACACACATGGAGGGAAAATATGTCGAAGCACAGGAGCTCAGCGCTGTGATGAATCGTGGTGATTTGACAGCCTCCATAGACAAGTGCACTGAAGCGCAGCAAGCACTCCCACATGCACATATCAAAGTGCAGTGTACATACCTGGGCAAACATATCCTCAGATGAGTGTGTGTGTGTGTGTGTGTGTGTGTGTGTCTATTGAATGCCAGCAACAATTGTCCCTGAGGCCTGATTTGTGCTCTCTGCCCCACCTCAGTCCAGGTAATCCATTTCATTGTGCCAATTCAATTCAGTGGGTGAACAGAAGTCTATCGATGTGAGCAAGAGAGAGAGAGAGAGAGAGAGAGAGAGAGAGAGAGAGAGAGAGAGAGAGAGAGAGAGGGACCAGTGTACAGCAAACAAGACTGGCAAACAGCAAATCTACCAGCTATCGTCTGTGATAGTTCAAACATACCGTAGAGGAGAAATAACAGCGATATCAGTTGCTGTGATTGTAAGTGTCGAAACAAATTAATCAAATTAAACTAAAACCAGTGTGGCCCATATGGGACATAATCTAGCTGCCTAACTGTGGGAAAACATGTGTGACCCGACAAACACTCAGCAGCTTCACACACTAACTGCTTTGGCAGCTGCACATTTAAAGCTTTGGCTCCGTCGTGTTTTCATTTTGGACAGAAAATGACACAATGAGCTCAAAGTGCAAGCTGTTGGCTCTGAATAGAGGCCAGGCAGGTTTTAGCCATACCAGATTAACATTTCAGATTTTTCTGATTTTTTAATCACCTCCCACCCTGACAGAGAAATATGTGAAGTCCCACGCAATGTCAGCAGACAGCTCATCTGAAAGGTGATGCTTCAGACCTCAGATGGAATATTGGTTCATTAAGTAACTGAACTGACTTCGTATCTGTGTATAAAGGTATGCATTACAGTGTATATGTAGTAATAATAATAACAATAATACATTTATATTATTTGATTTCTCTTTTAACCTTTTTGCATTCAAAATTCCTCACTAAATTAACTTCAAGTGAACTCAGTCTGACACATTTACATGTGTCTGCGCTGTCACACACAAACTCTGTTTCGTGCATTTGCACCATGTTACTTTGGTTAAACAGTATTTGCATTCATTCTTATGCAGGAGGGTGTGTTTGGTGCACAGCAGCAAAGATGCCAGACTCAAGTCAAATGACTAACAAATGGTCTCGAGACTCGAGACATGCTTGACAGACACTGATAAAAGAATCAACTTGACTTTGACTAAGTATTCATGACCTGAGACAGATGACTCGAAAGGACCTTTTGTATTAGATATTTGCACTTTTGTAGATACTGAAGAGTTCCATTTTGTTTCGGAAATGACTGCAGGATTTATAGTGCACGCAAACCTTTGCTCATAAAATGTCACAAAAGGAACCTTTTGAAGTCTTTTCGAGGGGAATGATTCATACTGGGGTGTCATGTTGTGACACTGACTCCGCTTGTGAGCGTTGAAGCAATGCGGTAATTATAGTGGTCAACAGATAAGGGTCTTTCAGTAACCAGTGGTGATATTTAGAGAGCAGGGCAGCCAGTGGCAGGTCTATAATGCTAATGTCATGTTGTTGCTTTCTTTCTTTCTTTCTTTCTTTCTTTTGCATCTGATAAAATACAACAATTGAATCACAAATGAGACACAGTTGCTGAACTTAAATGAACATTTATTAATGTTATTATCTGTATTGTCTGCTTGAGTAGATCTGCACTCTGTCTGCCACTTCAATAAAAAATATCAATTAAATAAATGTCCACAGGTAATCAAAAAACTAAACTTTATAAAACTGATGAATTAAAAATAAATGAAGATTTAGTGAAGTGAATAAAAAAGCGTTTATCAGCAGACAGGAGCATCTTCTCGTGTCTGAGAGAGAACAAAAGTTTCCACAGTAGCAGCTCTTTGTTTTTAGTCCCATTGAACATTTATTTAATATTAATGTATCACTCAGTAGAAAAATGTGCATTGTTTCTAATGTGTTACACTCTGTGTAATCGGCTTGGTGAGCACAGACTGATCAGCTGATGACAGTTATCTCCAAACACTAGATATTGATTCATTGGTCGACAGCTAAATTTGACTTTTTAGGTCCTCATCCAGTGTGCCATAAGGAAATAATGCTACACAGAAACCTGAAATAAGAAAACCAATAATCAACTATTAGTTCAGAAAATGTTGAGGCTGTTACTTTAAATCCACTTTGCATTTCATTTGAATACGTCTAGCAATATGTTTATATCTCCAAACGCAAGACCTTTAAAGCGCATTTCTGAAGGCATCAGGACAAATGAGTTGAGAAGAACGTGATAATATAAAATATCTTTCAGTTTAATTTAACAGTACCTTCAGAAAGGCACACTTAGAGAGCTGACTGACCTGGATATTACATCTGTGCCATCATCATAAAGCACATGTTGACAGAGGTTGTATGTCCCAGTTCATGACCTGCATTTTCTGCTGGTTCTTCCTGCTCAGATAATTGTCAATAAAAGCAGGAGCACCAGAGAAGAGAGTTAAACTGATTAGCATTTTCAGAAGACAAACCCAAAGACTATTGTGTTTTAGCAATAAATCTTCGACTATCCAGCATGATTTACATACTCAATCCATAAAACCAGCCATTAGAACAGGAACTAAACTGCAATATTTCCAAGAATCGACAAGGATTGACACTCCAATTCTGGCCGGGTGTCAGAGGTTAATTGGTTGCTATTGTTTATGAGTGGAAACACCTGCCACAACTGAAGATTTGTGATCCCAAGTCCCTCTTTTCTCCTCCGATGACTTTTTAATTTTTCCCTACAGACACCTAAGCTGTATGTACAACCTCATGTAACACTAAAACCATAACTCAAATGAAAGTTGGATTAATTAATTCCTTCCTCCCACAGATTTTCCGACTGCATATCCAGTAAATTCTTGAGGATTAATATAAGAATATACAGCACAGTCGCAGTTTATAAGCAGGAATGCTTTTATCTTATTTGATGTGATTTCCAGTCAACAGTCTGGCTGGATTACATCTTTATAGTTCTATTTTTCTTATCTATATGCTCCTCGTTTTCCATTTTCACATTTCCTCGAATACTGCAGAAAATAGCTGAGCCGAGTGTTCGGCAGCAAGGCTTTGCTTTGGGCAGTAAATTTTAAAAGCCTTCAGCCATGACAGTAACTTCACCAGCTGCTCTCACGGGATGTTAACAAAAATTAAAACATGTTTTTTCTAATTTGGTCACATCCCTGTTTATACTGTAAAAGTATTGTTCATGTTTACCGTGCCAGATGTGACATGGCTCGTGTCTCTTTTTCTAATTCGGAGATTGATGCATGTTCTTCTGTTTTCAGATGATCCATCTTTCGTCTGTGAGAAGGACAAAGAGGGTTTGTTGTCAGACAACAGCTGCAGGAGGAGAGAGAGTGACTCGTTTGCATCACTGTGGTGTCGCGGTGACAGAGAGCAGATGTTCACTGTGATTGCTTAGTGGTGTGTTTATTTCTACTCTGTTCCTCATCGAGTCGGAGCTGAGACATTACTGTCATCTTCAACATTCATCCTGTGAATAGACTCACTCTCCACTATTCCAAAACCAGCCGAACTTTAAAAGCTCTATGTGCATTTACCATATTTCATTTTGTCGTAATTACTCAAGAAAGTTTCCAACTATCACCTATGAACGGGTTCATTCTATGTGGCGCTTTAAACGTGTTTACTGCATTAGCTCTGGGTGTGATTTGCCAAGAAATAATTAGTTTAATAGTATACAGTAAAGGCCTCTTTAATAGTAAGTCTTAAAGGACCAGTTTGTAGGATTTAGTGGCATCTAACGGTGACGTCACAGGTTGCAACCAACTGATCACTTGTCCTCAGTCCCTGCTAAGAATGCAAGAGGTGCCCTCTAGAGCCAGTGTTTGGTTTGTCTGCTCTGGGCTACTGTAGAAACATAATGGTGCAACATGGCGGACTTGGTGGAAGAGAACCTGCAGTTTCTGTAGACATTGTGACAACCCCAAGTGGGGTGGGGTTGTTTGGATCTGTTTGTGTGTGTATATGGTGTCTGGCTCGCCCTCTCCTCTTTCTGTTTCAGAGCGCGATTGATCATCGGCCTCCGGTGTGCGCCGTAGTGGGCGGGGCTGCGGCTTTAAATGCCTGTGGAATCCGCCCATTCATTCTCTTGGCTTCTCATTCCCGGCCTGGCCCTGCAGCTCACCTGTTGCCTTTGTTCATTTTAGTTTTGCATCCAACACGCACAACACACACACACAGCCATGCACCTGCATTCACCGCTGATATTCTACATTACAGATACAAATTGTTGTATTTAGTTATCCTCAGTTTCTGTTGCCTATGTTTGTTAAATAAATATAATTTGCAGTTGCGTTCCCTCTTGCGTTTGTTTGTCAGAGAATATATTATTATTACCACCCATAAAGCCATGGAGCTAGCATGGCTGAAAACAGGCGGAGGACTCACTTTGACTTTGTCCTCTTCTCTGTATTGTACTGCAGAGCTGACGCAGCATCTGGCAGAGCATCTGCTTTGGCAGCAAAGTGTCATCCACTGACCAGGTAACGTGAAGAGAAATATATTCACTGGAGTGATGAAGTTAGATAAAAACAGACAGGTGTGACCCGACAAACTAAATTAATTTATCATTCACCGAGTACAGAGAGAGTCTCTAATAAATCAGCATGTTAATATTCACCCAGAACTTTGACTTATAGTAATAGTTCACCATTTTGGGAAATACATTTTCTTACTGACAGTCAGATGAGATTAAAGCCACTCTTAACTGAGTCCATTAAATATGCAGCTGTCAGTTAGCTTAGCTTAGCTTAGCTTAGCATAAAGACTGAAAACAGGTAAACAGCTGACCTGGCTCTGTCCAAAGGTGAAAAAAAAAGTCCTCTCACAGCAACTTCCTGAAGTTTTACCATCACTGTGAGGTTACCAGACAACCAATGGCAACTCCAGCAAGTTACTGAAGTTGACCAAGTAGTCTGGCGCATAAATTATTAGTGTTACGCCTCAGGTTTTGTATGAATTAAACAAAGAAGATGTAACATGTTAAACACAGAGTTTTAGGGGTGCTGGTACAGAGCCAGGCCAGCTGATTCCCGCTTTTTCCAGGCTTTATGCTAAGCTAAGCTAACCAAGAAAGTGAATACGTTTCCAATGATTCCTTTAGTGGTATTCTCATGTATTAAATATGAGGACTTCAGACTTGACTTGGACAAGGCTGCTGTTACTTGACTGCCTGAAACCAAAAAACTGGCAAAACTATGCTTAACACCTTGTAAATGTAATCATCAACCCTGACAGAAATTAGAAAACATTAATCGAATAAAACAAGGATTTTAATATTCATTTTGTTATGCTGGGGGTGTTCTGAGGCATGTTAACACTTCCTTCACTGCAAACAATCTCTTTACTTCACAAATTAACGACTGCAGTAAAGCGAGAATAACAAGAAAGACAGTGTGTCTTAAAATGAGATCACAGACAGACAATTGAGTGGCTGAGCTGAATTCCTCTGCTGAACACGTCGTGCTCTGCGGGGAACACAGCTCTCCTCCTCACAAGTTTATTCCTGCTGCATTATTTTGGTTGCATAATGAGAGTTTCACTTCACCTGATCTGTCAACATCTTGTCTCTGGAGACGACCAAACAAAGTGGCAAGTCTCCACTCAGCAGTGATGTGAAAACAAAAACTCACTCCCAGTTTCAACATTTATATCAGCCAAAAATGCTGCCAATGTTGAGCTGTTCTGCTGTTCGTCACAAACATACTGAAAATTCATTGTTGTCAATATGCATTTATTATAACTGCCTTTCTTTTCTCCATATTTACCATCTGAACAGCTTTGATAAGGACTCTAATACTGTGTTTCCTTCTGTGTCAGTGGATACGGATGGAACTACTAACATTTCATCGCCACACATATTTAAATATTCTGTATTGTGACACAACATATTTTTCATTATATTTTTACTTGGTGCACACATCCATGATATCCTCAATAATGGAACAGTGTTGTAGATCAGAAACCTTTCAATGAAACAATTCAATTAACTCCAGAGAGCTGTTTTGTTTCCACCTTGAATGCATTCAATGTGAGTTCAGCACACAGTTCAGAAGTTCATCGTCTGATCACTTCATCCACACAGATTGGACTGTAGTCAGCATCAACTGCAGAGATAGGAATATTGGTTTGCTAGTGTGCGTGTGTGTGTGTGTGTGTGTGTGTGTGTGTGTGTGTGTGTGTGTGTGTGTGTACTTACAGTATTTGGAAAGGACAGAGTGGTGACAGAGGAAGAATATTGCACTGAGGACAGATTAAATTCCTGGCACACAAAACAACCCAATCACTGGACTCAATCACACTCACTGTCTCTTTCTCTCTCTCTCTCTCTCTCACACACACACACACACACACACACACACACACACACACACACAGCTCCTTTTTTACCAAACCTCACCATTTCTGTGCTGATATTTTGAAGAGACAGTAAATGTACATGTACATAACATTTATCTGATTTCTCTTCCATTTTTGTGTGTAAAGAATGAGGGGCAAATATCCTAAATCATCAGTTTGTGTGAAACTGTCTGATTTGATGATTTTGGTGTCGTGGAGTCAGACAAACAGGGAGAGAGATTAGAGGAAGATGGCTTGCTGATTTGTTCTGTGATCCAGTTTTAATCGGTAATCCACAATATCACAAAAGCAGAAACTGCAGTGGCATTAAACCGATGAATAGAAACCCAATCAGCAACTTTTAGTTTGTTTGAGGATGTTTTTGTCCGGGGTTGGCCCAAAATACTAACCTATATCAGGAGAGGCCCAGAGGGAGAAAGACAATGAGCTGAACACAGAGGATGACAACCAAACTGGTAATGAACTGATCAGTCTCTCATTTGGTCGACTAAAGTGGAAGTTTGTGTGTTACATAGACTCTGTTTTCATATTTTGACTGGAAAAACAGAAGTGTTGCCATCCTGCCTTAAAAACACGGTATGTGCTGCTACTGAAAAGCATGAAAAGCAATTTTTCCATTAACTGGAAAAATAACAGTGAGAATACTGGGCTGCATGATGACTTGTTTTGTATCATTTCTTGATTGTTGTTGGGATTAATATGATTTCCTGGTTAGTTGTATTGCTTCACACAAACAAAGTGTTGCCTCTGACTTCGACGTGAACCTACTGCAGGCAGGATCATTTCCGTATTCACACCCAACATCTGCTCAGTTTATCATCAGCAGGTGCTGCAGCTGAAGTCGTGCTGCAGGAGATTCTGCGTGGACGATGCCTCCACAAACTCCAGCTTCTTCTCCTTGTTCGTCTGTGCTGAGGTAATCAAAATGGTTCAGCACATCTACCTGTATTACACAAAGTAAAGCAGCTGAGATATGACTGCGGTGGGAGACATGCATGAAGACAGACAGGTATATCACACAAGACAGGTACAACAGTTATCTGACATTAACAGATACAGAGAATATAATCACACCGTTTCTTGTGCCATAATCCCTGGTGAGCTCTGGAGTAGCGACTCAATTCAGTCAGATGATTATCACCATATGTATAATACACAGGGCTGTGCCAGCGTACTGTATATCTGCAGTGCCAAACACCATACAGGCTCCACACTCACTACAGTATTTAGCTCATCCTAAAACTCCATAAAAACCCACAAAAAAATCTGTTCAAACTTGTTTGAACCTAACAAATGAATCTTATTATGCATCTGAATTCTCACACTTGCACATGCTTACACAAAGGAGCATATACAGGCTTCACCAATCAGCACGCCTGAAAGCACCAGTGGAGGAGTGTCAGTCATTCGGGTTTCATTCGAGTAAAAACATTGATCTTAAGCGCTCACTCTCTCAAGTCAGTTTGGGAACTGCTGGTTTAGTCTAATTAGAGCTGAGCCTGACAAAGTGAGAAATGTCCTCAGATGATGGTTGTACAGAAGATAAATCTCTCCTCTGGTGCCGCCGTCAGGTCAGGAGTTAAATTTTTGGATAGAATACAGGAAGTGCTTTAAAAAAGTATCAGAAGTTTTCTCCCGTGTACCTGCACGAGATGTGTATTGGCTGAGGATCTAAGAATAGCAAAGCTGTCACTCCAGTTTTCATCCGTCTCTGTGTGATGAACATTACAGCCTGACAGGACTGCGGGCAAGTTAGAGCCTCACAGTTTTTCTTTTTCTGAAGATGTCTGTTGTACAGATTTGCTCGTTTTCACAGTGTCATTATACGTAGAGACCTTTCAACACAAAACAGAAGACTTCATGTCATTTGTCAGTGCACGTTTTTAATATATTTGTAAGAATGTAAGAAAATATACTCCACATTAAGGATATTATAAAGCAAAATCAAACAAAAAAAACACTACAAATAAACAAATGCAGCATCGTTACTGAAGCCAATAAACTATTTCATATGTATGTTTCTTTCCTCAGCAGCTCCCTCGTTGAACAGCTCATGCAGTGTAAAACATTTTAGTGCAAGCAGGCTGTCTTTCCATGTGTGGATATAAAGTTTTTTCTCACTGGAAACAAAAGAGAGAAACGAATTGCTTCACAGTAAGTTGCATGATAGCAAAAAGACAAAAATCAAAAAGAAATTATGTGTTGTAAAACACAACAGGCACTTCAGGACAAAACTCCAGGGTCTTGTGATGTGGATTTCAACACAAACCATCTGTGACTGACAGGAGGTTTGGTGCTGAGGGTTGGACTGTTGTTTACTCAGCCTCGCTAAAATCCTCAGTGAATTTAGTCACGGATGAGTTCTGCTGATCAAGTACTGAAAGTAATTTGCATTTTCATGCACTGCAAGTTCGTGTCGTCAGTGCTGCTCTGGCCTGCAGGTTCGCAGAAGTATTGTATGTAGCACATTTTCTTCTTGTCGGAAACGCAATAATGATAAGGATGTTTCTGAGGCGTAACTGGTGAAGTGAAGGCGTCTGTCTTAACATCACAGGTTGCACATCTGCATGAGAGCCCAACTGAAACATCAGCGTGGCTGATTTTGGCTTATCAGAGATTTCTTAGCGTATACGATACGTACCGCACAGACTGTGTCAGCATGAAACAGTTCGAGGGCACTGCAGAGTTCATTTTTCTACTCTAAAACGTCAAATGTTCTCAGCAAAGTGTTCAATATTAAAATAAAAAAGAATAAATTGTGAAAATTAATGTGAAATAGTTTTCATTTTCATAACAACTGAATTTTACTGGATATCTTTTTTTATTATACACGCTTTATTACAAAATGCTGACGTGTTTATTAAGCAGCTGACATGAGCTGCGGCTCTTAACTCTGTCTAATAAGAAAAGCTCACAACCCTGCTAGCTAATCAACCAGCTAGGTCGGCAGCATGTGCAGCCTAGTTAAATAAAGGAAAGATGTTTGTTCATGTGTCTGTGTTCTTTGATTATTTACAGCAGCAAGATGATCGACTGTTGATTCAGAATTAGAACAGTGTTGTTGCTCTAGCTAACAGATGCTACCTGGCTAAAGCTGGGAGCGGGAGCTGAGCTGGGCACATGATTGGCTGAAAAGTGAGAGGGTGGAAGTGACATGAAATACGTGTTATTTGGGAAAATGCTATCATGAAATGAAAGCAGACTTGTGATCAAGGGTATTCTGAAAATAAAAATGTCCATTATGTACAAGATCGTATAAAATTCTGTTATTATGAAAATAATGTTTATTCATGTATTTAATATGAACACGTTGGCACTCCACACTCATATTTTAGGTCTAATAACTATAACAACATATTGTTATTGAATTTTTTAACTCTTATCAGCCAACATATGCTGATGCCTAAATATCTGCGATAAGCTAAAATGGGCCGTGTCGATATATCAGTCAGGCTCTGATTGGCTCTGCGTATGTTTTACTGTATTGTTTTCTATGGTTGCTTTGCATTCTAAATTCATATTACAATTTCCAGTAGTATGCTAATCTAAAAGTTAGCGTCCAAATGTCCTTTAAAACTGACACCATCCTTCAAAATCCTGTCGTCATCACAGTCCCAGAAGTATCCCATAGATACTCCATCTAATACATCGTTACACCAACTGGAGGATCCTGAATGAATAAAAGCCTTGATAACACAACGAAATGAGTAGAATAGGGCATTTAGCTTAATACATGTCTGCTGTGGAGCATCATCATTAGACTCCATTGAATCTACATCAGTATGTTTACAGGCACAGAGGAGTACTACTGCACATGTGAAAAAAAGGTATAAAGGCTTTGGGGTGTGCAGAGGGAGCCCCAAGAAGTCTGATGAATTTGACTTTAGTCAACTGAAGACTACAAGTTTGAAAATAAAAAATATCTGGTGTTGTGGAGTGAGAAAGAAGTGAGACCTCTATAGCTCTCTCTGCTTGAGGCAAGTGGCTTGCAGCTACATTAGCCACTATTTAGCATAAAACACCTGAATCTCAGATCAAACTGCTAGCGTTTGCATTGTGGGTAATGCAGACGACAGGTTTTGGCTAGGAAGAGGACAAGATATGTGTGGTTCTGTTGCACCGACTCTGATCCTCTCTCTATAATTGTCCATTGTGAGTCTGACACTCTTATAGGAGTGCAATGCTAAATCACTTTAGTACCATTAATGTCAGCAGACAAAAATGATTCAGTGACGACCTGCTAGAAGGTCATGTGGTTGAACAGTCTGCTGATTCAGAAAGAATAAAATATACTGTAACATAATGACACAGCTTCTGAAGCGCCAGCATGCACCACAGAGTCACAGCTCACTAAACCGCACTACGACTGCACGAGCAGATGCAGCTTCTGTTGGATGATTTCAGAGTTCATGGTCCACAGGAACTCAGTCAGTCCTCCAGTGAGCATTTCCTCCATAGGAACAAACTGCAGCACCTGTCTGTCGCTCCCAGACGACAGATTTTTACCCGAGTCCTCTCCTGTTAACTGACCCATGCAGTTATGGGCATCGGTAAGAACAGGGAGTATCTGTGCAGCAGCTTCAGGGCAGAAGCCGACACACACCAGAACCGTCCCGACGACGCCTGAGGGGGGCGGACACCTGAATGTGACCGAGCGAAAACACACATGCAGGCAGAGCACAACAGCTGCGGTGACACGGGTGAGGGCAGAAAACACAGGCAGCAGCAGGGCATCCCCAGAGCTCAGGGTCTGCAGGGAAAACACAACACAACCTAAGAGCTGCTGCTGGTACAGCGGCTCCCCGTCGTGCAGCATGATGCAGCCTCTTTGAGGAAGTGAAGGCTCGGCAGAAAATGTTAAGGCTAAATCCCCGAGCTGGCTTTCAACGATACCCCACACTGAGCGGCTGCCAAACACCAGACACCGCCTCTTCTTTTTGTTCCCGTCACTGTCTGCTGTGAATTCACAAAGACCTGCAACATCAGAGAAGATGGAAGCCGTGCAAACCACATGGCAAGAGTGACAGGGAGGGACATGTGTCCAGTCTACTGCTGAGTCCATCAGGGCTTCATTCAAGTGGTTTAACAATCCTCCTTCACAGAATGCAGAGTTTCTCACTGCAGGCAGTGCAGCCCCGACAATAACGTACCATGAATCCACATGACACTCGGACAGGGGTCCTCCCAGCACGCAGCTGGTCCCACTGGTCTCAGTGCAGTGTCTCTGTATCCAGGCAGCATGGCAACCCCTCTCAATGCGCTCCCTCCAGCTCAGGGTCTGCAATTCCCTCCGCTCATTGAAGGAGCCTGTTTGCTTCTTCTGTCCCAGAGGTCGACCCGCGGAGACGCTGCAGCAGGCGGGACTCACCGTGTTGCGAGAGATCCATCGACTCCGGGGAAGAAAGCTCACCTATGACAGAGACACTTCATCAACGTCAATTGTTTATTCCCTCAAACCAATGTTGTATTTCAAATGCACTCAAACATTTGCTTTTTCTAGGCTCCAAAATGTTTCTTGTCTTGGTTCATTTAATTAAAAGTCGTATATATATACAATTAGATATTTTAACGTATTTATTTCTTTATATATATATTTTTGGTTGGTTGTCAGACTAAACAACCTAATCTGACATCAGGTGGACTCCGGTAACCTTTGATGATGTGTCATATGATGTGTCAGCACAAAGGAGGATTTGAACACTTTAAACAGACCTGGGGCTTCATTTCTAAGTTTCAGGTCAAAAAGTTTCATGTGGATGAAACAAAGTGCTTACTCACAAACATATTCTGATTTATAACACAGTGCACACACACCTCCAACACCGTTTAACTTTATAAATAACTCAAAAAGTGGCACACCTTTGTGAACTTCAGGTAACGCCCATGCTTTCCTTTTGAATAGTCAGGGAAACTGCTCTAATTAATATTCATTCATACCCACTAATGCTGAGAGAAAAAAGAAATTACAGAGTGTGAAATTCAAGTTCGTGTTGGAAGGTACCCTTGCTGCAATGACGAGCAGGTGGACTCCAGGACCCCATGACATCACTGCTGGGTGTGGTTACAGGAACACATCCAACCACACCCATCAGTGATGCTGGCTGTGGTCAGAAGAGACAGAGGCTTAAAGCTCTGAACCAGAGAGGGCAGCATAAAAAAAGTTACTCTTTGAGGTGTTTCAGGCTTCGTGTTGATCCAAAACACTGAGTGGACCTGAGAGAGTCTGATAACATCAACAACAACCAACAACAGGAACCAGAATTTCTGTTTAAGGATAATAACCATAAAGTATTGGCAATGAAATCACTGATACACATTGTGGCCACTAAGTGACATGTGATATGATCGAAAGCTCTACCACATGAATGAATGACAGGTTCATGGTGTACAGACATCCCACCTGGAAGCGCTGCAGGTATTCCTGAGCTGTACAGTCCCTGATGTAATCGAGCCGCTGCCTCTGCTCTGTGCTCATTCCCTCAAACAGTCGCAGGTTTTCTGTGATCGTCTCCACCTGCAGTGCATGGAAGTACAAGCACACCTCTTCATGCTGTTTCCGGAATGACTCTGGGACAAGAGAGTTGGGGAAAAGTGCCTCTCGGTCAGCCAGATGGGGTCCGTAGTTACGGATCAGCTTTGACAGCAGAGGCCTCACAGCTTCCTTGCCGTCATAGTTCAGACACACGACATACACCTCAGAGTTTCCGGCTTTGCTGGTGGCAGGTTTGAAGACGCTGACAGAGTTGAAGCAGCAGTTCAGCAGGTAGAGTAAGCAGATGGAGGAGTGCTCATACAGGGTGAACATCTTCAGTACAAAGGAGCCACCGGGGCTGAGGAGCAGCAGCGCAGCTGTGACCTCGCAGTAATGCAGGGACGCCACCAGCGCCTCCTGCTCGTCTGGGTTCTCCTGACAGTCGAAACTACCATCTGCCGTCACCAAATCAACTCGACGCATGTTTGCCACGAATGCCTGCAGCTCCAGCAAATGCTTCTGGATCATGATGTTTCCTGTGTTATCTGAGCCGAAAAACCACCAAGGCAGTGTGTTAGCAATTAACCGATCATCTGCGATCGTTGTGCTCCCACCATTAGCCTCGTGGTACGGGTTGAGCGTGTTTGCGGCCCAGCTCCAGTCACAGTAGCGTGTGGACTCACTGGTTTTGATGTAGTGGTTCAGAGCGGTTATAAAGGCCCCTGGAGCTTCACACAAGTGGACTGTGTTCAGCTCTCCATTCTGAAGTGCCTCCTCTGGAAGAAGATTAAAGGTTCCCAGGATCTCAAAGAACTTGCACCAGGCCTGAGTGCAGATCTCTGCATTGGCAGCAGAGCGCACGGCGGCAATCACCTTCCCGGCTCGATTGGTGGAGTTGGTGTGCTGATGCCAGATCTGGACGTTCTTATCACTGAGCTGGTTCTTTACTGCGTTCAGCGATGCCTTCAGGGCCTGCAGCCGGCAGTGCTCCTCTGTAGAGTGTCTGAGAGCAACGTTTGGGTCAGGGATGCACCAGTCGCCATTGGAGGGTTTCACATAGGTTCTGACTTTACTAAAAATAGCTTGAATCTCAGTCTGTGTTTCAGGGTCAATAGCCACCATGTTGTTGAAATGCTGCAGCTTGCTGACTTTCCTCTTGGTTCCATTGCCGGAGCTCATCCTTTACATCTGTTGTAGTAAAGCAACAAGAGAAGTTAGAAATGTCCCAGTTAAAAAAAAAACACACATCTAAATCGTCCAGTTTCTACGTTGATGTAATCCACCAGACCTGCTTGCATGGCACAGGTAGAGTCAATCTTAAAAAAATCTGCAAACAGGACATTTCACAGTGAATTAAACTGAAGCCAAGCTCTGCAACCCTTCATTTTTCTCTGCACGCATGAGTGCCGTTGAATTACTGATGTCGACTCACTGTGATGTGATGCCCCTCAGGCAACAGGGCAGACTGTAAATACTGGTGATTATCTCACCAGGCCAGGACGTTACCCACTCTTTCTCTTTCTCTTTCATCAAGAGATTTCCTGCATCACTGCTTATCTTAACATGTTCACAGGATGAGGGTCCAAGTTCAATTAATTTTTTTTTTTGCTGTTGTGTGAAAACCACATATTTCTAAATGGTTAACTATCAACACAATCAAAAGATTTAAAATCACCAAATGTGGAGATATGTGGTTTCACAACGAAGTAATGCTGTGTTTATTTACCACAGAATGGCTGAGCCATTCAGGTCAGTCTGCAACCTTTCACCAGGCCATCATGGTGCGCTAAGACTAAGCTTTAACAATTCACGTAGTCATTGAATAATTTCTAATTCATGACACAAATAAAATTTACAGTCAGAATCAAATTAACCCCTGAGCTAATCCTCTGCTCATGTGCACATGATTTAGATGATACCACAGGGCAGCAGAATGTATTTCTGGGTCATTTCTTGATTAGTCTGCAGTGACTCAGTGATGAATGGAAATATGTGGTGTACAGCTAATGGCAGCACATTCATCCATCAATCAATCCTCATAAATCATACCGTTAAGCACTTATGTGTATGAAAGTCATCTGCTCTGGGCAGTTTGTGAACAGTTCAGCTACTGTTCAACTAAACTCCTGACTGTACTGTGACTGTACTGAGTTCTGTTGTTTGTTTTCTCTTGATTTTTGTGTGTATTTATTCTGTTTTAACTGGAAATTAGGGCACATCCTCAGTGATTCATCCACATTTAAATAAATACTGAATGAACAGAAAAAGCCTGATGTTAATGTTTTATCCATACAAGACATTTAGGACAGTAATAAAGACACCTGAGATAAGATATACATTGATAAGCATCTCAAAGATCTCAGCTGTGTCTGTAGCAGCAGCTGTAGTAAATTCAAGCTTAAATTAAAAAACATACTAAGAAATGAACACTAGCTTAGCATTAGTTACATGCATACCAGCAACAGTAAAACCAGCATGTTAAAATGTGCCACTGCTGTTAGTCCACAGACAATTAATTGAAAAGTTAAATTTAATCAAATACATTTTTAACTTTAAACAGCAACATCAAACTGCTTTTCTTGCTAGTTTACATCAAGTGCAGCTGAACTGTTTACAAATGATAACAATCACACAGCAAAGTGATGCTGAGCAGTATGATTTATGAGAGCTGCAGGTTCGAGCATCTCACAGATTTCTTCATCTCATTTTCTTGTAAACTGAAACCTTTTGGTGTTTTCAACTGTAGTTTATACAAATTTACCAATTAGAAGAAGACACCTTGGGTACATGTGGGGATTTATCCTTATTCTCTGAAAATGTCTCGCCAAGGCAGTTAATATAAACAATTAGCATTAGTAATTAGGGATATAAATTAGTGGTGAAATTAAACTGTTTGCTCCATTCACTCATAAGATTAAACAAATTACTACAATTTTCCAAAACGCGACAGATCTTTCATCATTCATACAGACGATAGCACTGATTATCACCCCCTGAATTACTGCCTAACCTAAGCAGAGGTGGAAGAAGTACTCAAATAGTTTACTTATACTATAATTAGTGTTAGTGTGTAAGCGAACTGCGGCTACTTCATGTATTATCAAGTAGCTCAAGCCATAATAATACATCATATTCAATTACTTAATTTATGTTTTGATTAACAATCTTAATCTGCAAAGTAGGCCTAACTAGTGGCTAATGTTAACAAATCATGCAGTACAGTAAAAAGTAGAATACTGGTTTCCAAAATGAGATAAATGTGGTTATGTTGTGTAGTGTTAAATAATGAACTTTACAGCTGTGAGACGGAAAACAACCTGAGTGTAGCTGCATGTTTTGGACATTGTAAAGGACAGTGAGAAATGCTGTTTGTGGAAAACAAACTGTGTTACACAAAGTTTGTCTCCAGCTGAAGCTGAATGAGACGCTTCCTACAGCGCAGAGCTAAGCTGTGTCTCCTAAAACCCGCGAAGACTGGATTTTCTGACACCCTGAGCTGACTCGAGGCTTTCAGAGAAATGTCTTCGTCCCAGTGAACAGTGTGAGGAGCTGTCCGTCGAGAAGAGAGACACAAACAGCCCAAAAACACCGAACAGACACTCACCTGACTGAAGCTGCTGCTAGAGAGCGGAAATACGCGTCACGTGCCACGGAACAACGCTGCGCATGCGTGTGACTGAAGGGGCGGGGCGTCTTTTAAAGGCGCCCATTCATTGGAGTTTCATTATTTATTATTTCATGTTAAAATCAAACAAAAAGTTAATAATGGAAATAAATGTGCAGCGACAGAGAAAAGCCTTATGTAGCTTATTAATGACCTCTACGTAAATAATGTAAAATAACTGAAGCTTGAAGGTTTATATTTATGCTTTTATGCTTTTTTATTTGTCATGCTAAATGCATTTTAGCATTATTTAAGATACATAAAATAGTAATTTATGTTACATGCCATGTGACATCAACCATGTGCAACCAGCTTCTCTTGAGTTGAGTAGGAGTGCATCTGTGAACTAGCATCTTACATTTAGAAATATATGTTAGCAAAAATTAATATAGTAAGAAAGTGAGTTTTCAGAAATAAAGGAGCTAATTTGGGGTGGTACTTTGAACAGGGAGTTTTAATATAAACATAAACACAAACACAAACAGTCAACCTAGTTTATTGGCTTGCTGTCTTGTAAAATCTAGAACAATAAACTTTTGCCCCCCAAAGATTTTATGTTATGCTTCATTAGGTCATTCATTTTTGTTTAATGCTCCATGATAATGAATGCTATGATTATGTGGGATTTTTCTGACAAGTGGCAATGTCAATCAAACCAAGAGAACAAATAGATCCATGTTGAAGTAGTCTAACTTTCAGTTTATGGGGGAATTCAGAAGAATTTGAGTCTCTGAACAAACTGTATAATCATCTATTCTGTTGCATTTGCTTGTGTGTGTGCATCTTTTCAGACAGATTATCCACGGTGAACTGTTCGGTGTCATCATGTTATATAATTATTAGAGCTCTTTAAATTGTGGGACTATGAAAACTGACTTTTGAAAAATTGTGTTTTAGTGCCACGTTTGAATGTCACTTGCACACTGTTTGCATCTCTACATTTGCTTTCCTCCCCCTCCACTTCACATAGATAACATAATGCTCATGCAAAGATAATTCAGGCTTTAATAAGAAATGTGTCGCTAAGTTAAAAACAGGACACTCACAGAGGGAGTCTCATTCATAAATAATGGACCTTTGGGAAATGCAGGTGCAATTAGGATTTTCACAAGTGGTGGATGTAAACATTTTGCTGTCCGATTTACTGCTGAAACAGTGAAACCTCTTGTAATATTAATGTGTACACTGTGGAGTTATCTTTCTATTTATATCTTAATGTTCCTACGGTACTGCCCAAAAGCAGCATCTCAAACTGTGACAGGTGGAGCAAGGCAGTCAGTTCAAGCAGGTGTTTGAAGAGGTTGAAGGAGAGGAAATAGCTTATTTTGGAAATGCAGGAGAGAGTTATGAAGTTTAAAAGAGAAAATAATAATAGCATGAATAAGTTTTGTGGTTGAGGACAAACAAAACAATCAAAACTATTGTTTCTTATCATAAACATTCATCAAGTGGTGCCTCATGGGCAGCTTCCAATAATACACACTGAACATACTGTAAATCTCAGCTCAGAAAGTGGCTGCATTTAGTGAGATTAAGTAAAATTGAATTCATCACTGTTCAAAGCCAGGGCTACAAAGTACTTCACAGTTACAAAAAGATCATTCGAAGGATTTGGAAAAGCATTTCAATAAAAGACAAGAAAGATTCTAGATAAGAAGCAGCAATGAAGTGCTTTTCTGAATAAATAGATTTGCGATGAGACTGAAAACACTTCACAGAGTTTGCTGATCTCTGTAAGGAGACTGTTAGATAATACAGGAGCCAGGATAGCAAAGATCAGGTCACCATGAATCATGAACTTATTCTGATGACATGAGAGGCCTCGTACAGCTTCTGCATAAACAAACTGATGTGTAATGTACATAACTGACCTAAAAAAAAAACCCTGTTTATTCATAAAAATAACATTTCATTTAGGCATCATTTAGTTTATTATGCTGCAGAGTATTTTGTTTTCTGAGCAACTAATCACAGTTGTACAGTAGCAGGAGGTTCTTTGAAGCATATCGACGCAGATTTGATCATACAAATATTCAGTATCCTGCTCAGTAGGTTCCTGAATTGTCTCTAAGTGTTTAATTTACATGTCAATATTAACTAGAGGCAACTTCAGAGGAGGTTACTGCTTCCAGTATTATATGTAGGCTACACACTTGCTGAGAACCTGAAGACATGATTAACCCTTTCAGTTAAAACAACAATAGCTCTGAGGATTGAAAGAATCTGTTCAGTACATTTCTGCAGCTCTAACAAGAGCTGACCTTTAGTTTCTTTCGAACTGAATTAAAAGATGTTTTTAAGGGAATTCATTTTGAATGTGTGTAGAGTCATGTAAAAAAAAATTGAACAGGCCCTTTAGGGGGCAAAAAAGCTCAGAGTTTAGAGTATTCAAATCCAATGCAACAGCATACTGTATATATCACAACTGATATTAAGAGATTGGGCTTTTAAAGGTCATGTGTGACTTTGAAAAAAATTAAATGTGCTGTGCAAATGGGAGGAGAGACAGACTGCATCCATACTCTATGTGGTATATTATTCGTAAAGGGCAGCCAGTCTCGAACTCCCTCCAGCATTCAGATCACTCAGCCAGTGACACTGTATCCTGTGTACTGGAAAAACAAGCCAAACTGTAACACATACACGCCCGCCAGACTAACTGTGGTTTGAACAATTAACTCCACCATTTCTCTTGAAATGCTTTGCCATTGCATTTCCAATTGTTTACATTTGGAAACCTCTTGCCCTCTTTTCTATTGGAAGAAATCTTTAAATTTAACTGTTATTCCCAAAGATTTAATACCAAGATATGAAAAGTACATGACATACACAGGACATGATCCATGACCTTTATAGCTATAATGAACCAGGGTGGAGGTGTGGTTTTTAGCCAGTATGATGGTCAGTCCACCCCTTTGGTCCAGACTGAAATATCTCATTATCTACTGAATGGATTGCCACAAAATGTTGTACAGACATTCAAGCAGGCCTGTGTAGGCCTATGTGATCTCCTGGCACCATTGAGGTCTAACATATTTGGGTGCAATTGAAATAACAACCATGAAATGCCATGACATTCATGTTTCCCAGAGGATGAATAGTAAAACCTCAGATTGAAGTGGAATTAAACGACTTTTCAACCTCCTCCCAGCTTTTCCAAGTGTTATTACTCTTGGCGCTACTGTTGCAATGAAAAGCAGACGGTTTTCTGTTTTCCTCAGAGTTTAACCGCTAACACAGGCCACACTGCATTTGTTTCCACTTTTTTGTGAAGAAACAATCAATGTCAATTTTGAAATAAGAGACGAAAGAAGCATGTTAACTGAAGAAGTTAAATTATCATAATTTTAAGCGGAGTAATGATATAGTTTTCAAACTTCAGCAGGGATTGGCATTGGGTTGAGCAGAAGAAAACAATCGGAGGAAAAGAGTGACTTCATTCATTCAGTTAGTCAGTAATGGAGACATGAAAGCAGATGGAAATGGTGCTAGCCGGGCTGGATCAACTGTCAGCCTCAATCTTCCTGGGAGATTATACCCGGTGAACAACAAAATTGCATAGTGAAAGCGAGGCTTATAGGGAACCAATCCAAACACAGATGGTGTCATTATTGTATAGCCATTACATTGTGCAATCAAAATTTCCTTCATAATGATATGTTAAAGCAAACAACCGTCTACTGCCAGTTTAACTTTGTGTTTAGTCTCAATTAGGAAATGTTAGCTGCTAACATGTAAAGCGCCACACTAACTGATACACATCGACACAGACACATTGTCTGTGTGTGTTAGCATTTTAGCTCAAGACACTGCTGTGCACAGCTACCTGTGCAGCCTCAGAGAGCTGCAAGCTCAGACACTTTGTCGTTTATTTAGAGAAATCAGCTGAGGCGCAGGAGACAGAGGCGACCATCTCAGTTTTAACTGTTTGGATGAACTCCACGTGATCCTGAATTCGAATTATTAACAGAAATTCTGTTAGTTTCTCATTTGCATCACCTGTTACAACCTGACACATTTACGTATTTACTGAGAGCCTCTGTGTTACTTATTGATGCACAATGTCTTTTTATAAATTCTGACATGATTTAATGCAAACATTTGAAAACAGTAAAGATTTCCACATCTTCAATCATGTTTGTTGTTATTTTTTTAGCATATGTGACTGCAGTCATCACCATGATGGTGTTATTGGATGGAGAGATAAAGGAAAGTGGGCGAGTGAAGCCCAATTGCACATGACAGGGAGAATAAATTTATTATGCAGCCTTACTGCTGTTTTCTATTCTTCATTGTTATTCATGATCTCATGTGTGAATGCAATGACAGGATTAATTCTGAGTCATGTTTCTTTGTTTCTGTGTGCATACACCATATCTAACTACTGTAGTAAATGGAATTAGTCAATGAGGCTTTGTGGCTCTGGCAATCCTCCTCTTGTGTTTAAACTGGTAACAGTGCAGTCTCACAGTTTGTTCATATGAATTGGCCAATTTGGTTTAGGAAATTGTGTTTTCAAAAGAAACACATCTATCAGAGTGGTTGAAAACTTGCACACATTTCATAAAAAGCACCATATGACCACAGATCGATCAACAAATTGATTGCTGAAAGTAGTTAAACTATAAAAGGATTTTTGTCAGCATATACATTTAATGAGTTTGTCATGAGGGATAATGTGAAAATAAAATCAACTCTGCAGTAGAGCAGATATGCTGTTAAAGCATTTAAAGGGTACTGTGGAAAGATGACAATGCTCCTTTGGTTTCACAAATAGAATTTAAAGTTATCCTGACCTGCTGCACTCACACAAGGTGACAGAGGCCTCTCCTTCACCTGAGCTCATTTCCTCTTCAGCAATTATCCCACAGAGTTCGACTCAGAGGTCAAAGATCTGCTGTCACCACTTCAATAAAGGCCCGAGCAGCAAAGTGATGGACGCATGTTATCTCCATCATGATGATCTCAGTCTGCTGGTCATAACCTTGATGCATAGAAAACAAGGTCATAAACATCCATGTACCGTAAAGTACATTGTTAGACACTGACAGTCACAGCAGTGGTGCAGTAACGTCCCTCTTCTTATTTGATATTGAAAAAGACAAAAAAACTGTCAGTTATCTGCAAATTAAATGGGAACAAAATAAGGTTTTTGTCATTCTGAGCACAAAAGGTATGCAGATTTCAATCAGCGTGACAGTGAGAGAAACCACACACGTACACACGCACGCACGCACAGACACACACATTCACACAGCTACAGCCATAACATGCAGCATATGTTTCATTGAGGAATTTTGCTGATGCTCTTATCAGGAACAATTAAAATTTAAAAGGGATTTTGCTACGAATTGCCATTTCATTAATTAGGGCTGCATGAAGCCTACATTACAAGTAATCTTTCAATAACAAAGTAGCTCCAGGGGACAGCATAATAATGAGGACTGGAAATAATTTGTCAGAGGAAGAGGAAAATGAAAAGATAATCTAATGCAGACAATAATGGATGATTTTTAGCCATGCTAGAGGCTGAATGGATTGCAGTGTTGGTTCGTCGGTCCACCACTTTGGTCCATACTAAAATATTTCAACAACACACATATTCATGGGGAGCAGAGGATGAATCCCGCTGACTTTGGTGATCCCCTGACTTTACCTCCAGTACCATTGTGACATTTGTGGTTTTAAGTTGAAATGAATCAATGACTACTGGATGTATTATGATTAAATTTGTTGCAAATATTCATGTTCCCTGCATGATGAATTGTAATAACTGACTTTTCCTTTTGTTTGTTATGTTTGTTTTCTTCTATTCTTTATTTTATGGTCAAATGTCTTTGGAACTAAGGTCATTCCCTTCATCATTGGCTTTACTTTGTGTTTAGTGCTAATTAGCAAATGTTAGTTATGTGTGCTAACTTGCTAAACTATTATGGCAAAAATGATAAACATTATACCTGCTAAACATCTGCATGTTGGCATTGTCATTGTATGCATATTAGCATGCTAGCATTAGCATTTAGCTCAAATCACAGCTGTGCTTCAAGTAAGTAACAGCCTCACGCAGCTGCTACCCTGTCTGTAGACTCTCTCTTTTTTTTTTCTTTTTTTTTTGTATGAAACAAAACAATGTCTGTTGTGAAGTTAGAACTGAGATAGCTGGCCATTGGAGGCAGAAAAGTTGGAAATGGTGTTCAACAGACAGAGAACTGAAGTGCTAAGCTCTTGGTAGCTGTATGTATTTCCCAGGCTGCTACAAGTCTGCGGGCCAGTTTACAGTGAGTGCAGCTGTAGGATTCAAGACTGAGTTTGAGGTTTGTGTGATTTTCAAGGATTTTTGTCATGCCTTTAGTGGATTTAGTCATTTGGCCAGCAGGTTGAAATATTGTCTAATCCCATGGGCTAACCACAAGTGAAGTATAACATTTTGAGGTTTTCCCTTGAGGTCAGTCACGCTGCACGAGATTAAATAAACCCATTACATAACTGAAGCATCGATACGGTGCCACTGTGTGTTTGTGGATGCTCTATTTTTGAATGAAGGCCTTACTCATTCTGTGTGTGTTCAGACAGATAAACGTGTGAAGTTGGGCTGATTCGTTCCTTTACAGCAGAGCCCTCCAGGCACATACACAGCCCCGTTTTTCTGGGCTAACTGTAAATCATTACTCACTCATACATTAACACACATGTGTGAGCACGTGCACGCTCACAGGCAGCATGCCATAACTCTTTTAAGCTTGAAGTCAATAAACAATAAACAGTGATATTCAGCATACCTCAGCCATCAATCTGTGCTCAATGAAAGCTGCAGATTTATATCGCTCAAATGATTCAGGCCATGTGGAGGTCAGTGGAGAGGAAGAATGGGAAAATGCAGAGGAAGGATAAGAATCACCTCCTTAAGAAAACAAATCTTAATATTATTCACTCACACTGTCATCTGGTAGATGTAAACATGTATTCCAAGGGCACAAAATCCATCTGTTTGCATTAAAAAAAGAATATTGTCATGCTTGGTTGATTTAAACGTGGCACTTTCTAGTCAAAGTGATCCCTGGGACCATAATAACAAGGATAAGAGGTGTTTTTCCTCTTATCTGTGCTGCCCGTATGGGCCTCCACTCATATATGAAGTGACCATGCAAATAAATAAATAATGCTTCAGTAGTCTAATACTGCCCCCTGTCAGTGTTTGCAAGTACCAATGAAGACTTGGAGGCAACACAGTGATTTTTCATTTAATATGCTCTATCATTGGCATACTAAATACAACAGATACATACATTCAAACGTCAGTATTTTTTCTGTACATAACTCATACATAACTCTGTATTTTGACATTATTCTCTCTGACATTACATTGAGCGCATCACTCAAAAAAAATATTACATTCTCACATAGTAAATATATTTATATCCAGGCTGTGATTGACCTTGATATAGAAATACAAGTTGAAACCACCTTTACAAATGCAACTTTCGGTTGTGCAAAAGAGGTGAGCGTCGCAAACCGCTCTGAAGTCACAGTGAAGCAGCTGCTGCAGATACTTGTGGTAACGGTGTGAAATTCAGAATTTGTGGAAAAGCTCCATGATAGCGATGGTTGTGCTCTGTCCAAAGATGAAGACTCCGACGACGATGGTTATGACTCCCCAGGCTGTTAATATCACCCTGCAGAGATGCCAATCAGGGACATCAAGAGAAAGACCACTATAGATGAGGCAACATTATGAATCCTCCGCTTCAGTAATTAGAAATCACTAATCACAATTTCCGTTACTCAAACAACCCCATGCTGTAAAACAATGGATCAAATCTTCTCTGCAAATTTATACCCATAGAGGCCTTAATTCGTTTTTTTGTTTTTTTAAAGTAAAGCCGTTTCATTTCACTCTTCTTACCTTCTCTGGAGACGACACAACCCAGACTCTAAGGACTTTCTGGACTTGCATGATAATGAGTGATTGGAACAGATTGCTGGCCTGCTGTGAAGTCACTCTCTATCAAGGCTCTCTATTAGCAATTGGAATTGATTGACCAGTTCCACTCTGTCTCTAGTTTCCTATAATTAGTACCAATTACATAACTCTCTCTAGGAATTTTCTCAGGAAATAATTCAGAAATTAATTTCAAGCACACATGACCCCGTTACGCACTCACTCACCTGACTCTTGGATTCACAGATTCGGTTTGCATTGTGAACACTAAGCAAAGACCTGTAATACACAAGCACACACACCACATTTCCAGGGTTACCTTACTGTGTCATGTGCATGACCATCAATCAAACTTGTATATATCTTAAATACATATATTTATATAGCATCTTGCATACAGGTTAGTTCAATTCAAAGCTCTCTGCAGGTGACTGACGCTGACAATTAGAACAAAAACACACGATGTATAAATATGAAGTCATGTTCATACAGTACAGACAGATACATATTAAACCTGAGGCTGTTTACATACCAGGAAAAATAAAGATGAAGAAGGCGCTGATTCCCCCGATGACACTGATGACCTCACCCATGTCAGGGACAAACATGGCAATGACAACAGTGACGGAGATCCACATCACAGTGAGAACGACTCTGCAGCGACTCTCAAACGAATGAGTGACGATTCCTCGACGACGTCTTTGAATGCGCAGCGTCAGGTTCAGGATGACAGATCTGTTCAAACACACACACACACACACACACACACACACACAGGTGTTAGGTGTTAAAAACATAAACTCAGACGACACAAGTCAACCCTGGCATTGCTTACCTCCCCAGAAGAAGAATAATTGGATAAATGGTGATAATTGATATTCCAAAAAGTAGTCTGGAAATGATCATGACCACATCATTTCCTGGATATGACATCAAAATATCTGAGGCAACGGCTCGTCCAAACGTCATGAAGCCGTACACACCTGGAGATGAGCAGAGGGGCTGGGATTATCAGCTGTCAGGTAAGCACTTGGTGCACTGAGGTCTTTAGAGGTGAACTCACCAGTTAGGGTGTAAATAAGTAAACAGAAAAACATGGAGAGCACAGAGATGACCACCCAGTGGGAGAGCTTCTGGTTCTCCATGCTGCTGTAGATTGCTATGCAGGCTTCATGACACTGCAGACACACAGAGGCACACCGATTAGTGATTCAGTTTGGGGGGATTTGAGGGAGCTTTTTGTTTTGTTTTGTTTTTTGTTTTTCTTTTGTATTTCCTATTTCAGTCATGGCTGTTTTTTGTAGTTTGTGAGTATCTTGAACATTGATTAGCTTAGCATACCTCAGTGCATGAATGTCTATGGGAATGTTTGCTAAGGCAATTGTTTAAGTAAACAGTGATTGGTCAAAAGTTTAATATAGTTTCATTTCATTAATTGTGAAGTTAGTACCTTTACAAATATAGGAATTATGACATACAGTTAAGTTACATAGTTGTAAGGGTAGAAAGAATATTTCCCTATTTGTCTGCCACTGAGTGAGCTAACCTGGCCAGTTATATGTAATGACAGGAATACTGGGAGCTGAGAAAAACCTCTGATGTAGATAAAAGCACTACATACGATTGAAATTAAAATCATTTCCTCATGCTCCCCATGTCACGTTTGAGATCCTACATTTCTTTGTGTTTTCTTATTTGGACAATGTTAGCTCCATACTAACTAATACTAACCCACTTCATGGCTGCATATCATACTGACTACTTTAAGACTTCAAACCAGCCTGAAGTTGATCCTACCTGGAAGCCAAAGCAGATGGTCGGCACAACACTGAACATTGAAGCCCACGAGCTTAGGCTGAAAAACAGGCAACACACACAGACATTAGTAATACACACGAAACAACAGCTGTATGAATGAGAAGCCGATGAAAATACACACATGCATCCATTAAAAGCAGTGTTACTGACCCTTGGCTGTGCTCTGGAGTTGTTATAACAGTGTGGTTCTCTATCAGGTAATATTTGACAACTACAGCCACACACAGATATGTAGCAGCCAGCGTCCCCAACACACTGATAAGAGGAGAAAAGAGTTAAATCTCATAAAGGCTGGCGGTCATTCTGACCACAGATCAGTGATGGATACCTGGTGTATTTCTGGATGCCGATTTCTTTGGGGATGGACAGGGGGAGGATGATGACGAGGCACATGATGAAGAGGGCAAATCGTTGGTCAGTGTACCAGTGGTAAGGCATCTCTCCCTCACTGGACCCAGTCACCGTCTCATATAAAGAAATACACACTGGAGAAGAGCGAGTCAACATGAACATTATCTGCTGCACCACGAAGGCATCGGTATCCAGGAGAACAAGAGATTTACAAAAGATTCATTTACATTTTCCATCCTGCTAAACAACGTGACTTGTGATTTTTTTAATTGTGAGATGAATGCTTTGATGAACATAAAGAATAATAAAGGCATTGCTCGTGTTCAAAGCAGTCCGTCCTTGAAGATATCTCACTAAGTGCTCCGTCTGCACGCTGCTCCGTGCAGAATTTCTGATCAAATGGATTTTTTGGGGGGTGGGAGTGTGTTTGTAAATCCAATCAAATGCTTGTTCAAAATTGGAACAGAGGAAAAACATTAAAGGGATTTGAAGGTTTTCAGATGGACAAAATGACAAAGGGAAAAATGAAAAAAGGGTTGCATTACTGCATGCTTACCCTGATGCTCAAATGAAAATTAAAGTGCGGATGATTTGTGGCCTGAAAGAGATTAATTTTTTGATATCGGAAATGGCTGCTAAATTGATCACAAACTCAGGCGGGTACCTTGATAACATGAAAACATTCAAACACAGAAGAAACTAATGCTGAGGGCAAAAAGAGAAGTGCTTCATGATGATCAACGGCTGGAATAAACCATCGCCAACTGAACAATAAGGATGCCTGGCACACATGTGTGTTTCCAATGGGAACTCTGGTATTATTCTTCTCTAATGTGCTAGAATACAGGCACAAATAAATATTGTTATTTATGAGCAAAGATAGTGCCATAAAGGCTAGTCAGTGCCCATGTGGACAAAAGTTTAAGGACAGATGTAAGCGGATGTAATTTTTGGATAAGATGCATGTTTTTACAATGTAATCTATAAACCTTCGAATAAACCTTTATTCAGTGGTTTCCCTGCCTTCTGAGGCAAGTTTAAGAGTTAATAAGTTGTTTTTAATAGTACATAAAATTCAGTTTGACATCTGTTTTGTGGTCAGACCATCCAGATGATAAATGTATGATTGAAAACCAGAGGGGACAATGTGGCCCAGAATTATTTATCATATCGTATTCAACAGCATAATTCCTAATGATATAATCAATCAAATGAATGCAACCTGGAGCTGTATAAGCTACATAAAACGGATGGATAAATTACCCAATTAAAAATAATTGATTAATCTGGTTAAATTAAGTTTTTGCTAAAATCTGCCCAGTAAGAGACATGAGCGTCATAGCTGCTGGAGCAAACAGTAGAGACGGTGTTTTCTACAGGTCTGATGGTGCTGACTGAAACCCCACAGTCCACTGTCAAATTAACTTCCTGTAATCGTTTCTAAAGATATTTATTTTATAACTCACAACACACTTGGAGGGAGAGAAAAGAATGTGATCATTAGACTGATGTGAACACTTCCTCCACAGAGAGAAAGGGCTACATAAAGGTGGGAGCCTGTAAACTATGGCCATTGGCCAAGTCGTTCACTGTAAGTAAATACAAAACCCATCCATTATGGAAAAAAATAACTTACTTCAGCACTTACATTTCTCCAGCTGGTCCTGCACCACCACCAGGAAGGCGACACATATCATGAAGAGGTTGAAGCAGAAACAGACTTCACAGAGTTGACCCACAGCTCGTCCACACACCTCACTCACCACGTCCTGATACGTCTTCTGTCTGCTGACCGATGAGGCATAGCCGAGGATCACCAAACCACTGATGAGAAAAACCAGTGAAACCTGCATGGACACCAAGGGAGGACTTCAAACTTAGTCTTCATTTAAACACACACACACACACACACACACACCAAGGACAGATTATCAGACAATGGACCCTCAGGCACAGTCACAGACCCCTTCTCCTGAAAGTAGGAAGGGCCCCCATCCTCCTGCTCCTCAGGACCAGAAATATGTAATATGTCCAAGCAACACTCCAAAATCCTTCAGTTTAGCAACAAAGAAGTCCACCCAAACAAGCAAATATTAACATTTGCATAGCTGGAACGAGGAAAGGTTTGAACATTGCTTTTTTAAAAAATAATGAAATGTTTAATTGATTATCAAAATAGTTTGTTAACTTTCTGGCTATCAACTAATTGATTTATCAAGAGCTTTTTCAGCTCTCTCTCTCTCTCTAAAGATTCCTGCCACAGCAGATCAACAAAGGAAACCTGTTAGGTTTTCACAAGCAAATATTATTCATATAAAAAAAATATTAAGACCATGGTCAGCTTTCCAACAGGGAACTGTCACTTCCAACACAGACTGGTTCTCAGTAACACCCCAGACCTCCTGGGTCCATTCTTGGAAATCCAAGAAGAAGACTCTCACACATACATATTTCCTGTGGCAGTCAGTGAATGCAGTGCAATGAAAGTTCAGGTCTTCATCTTAACTGGAAGCTTCATTAGAGGTCACCTGTGAAAAAGATGTGCCTCTTTCACACCAGGGAGAGACAGGAGGGTGGTGAGTCTATACATACTCAGTCTACAGGCTAAAACTTAGCCCCCAAAAGCCTCAGAAATGCAAGATATTGAAAGATAAAAGTCAATTAAATGAATGCATTTGCAGTGAAAAGTTCCTAATTAGTCCATGAAAGTGAGAATGTAGTCATGCAGAGCATTTTATGCGCGCAACGAGCTTTTAACACTTGTCCTAAACTATGCACAAACATCAGCAGTGAGTAAATCTTGCAGGTGTTTGCTGTCCTCACCAGCTCCACGCTGATGGCGGTGGTCACTCCCCCCGCCTTCTGGAAAGCCCAGGGGAAGTTGAGCAGTCCGGCTCCCAGCGCAGACTTCAGCATGATGAACACCGCGCCGAACGAGCCGAGGCGCGGCGGGTCCGCATGGGACGCAGACCGGGCCAGCAGGCTGATGCTCTCCCGGGCCAGTTCCTCCATGATCCTGAACCAGCTCCAAGACTCACAGCACAGGCAGGAGAAGCTTTGACTGATACTGGCCTACAACGATTTTCCAGTGCGACTAACTTTTCCAAAGTAGTCCAGATGTTAGGTTCAGTGCTCTGAGTTTGTGTAGCAGTAAAACCGATGAATGGTAAACGAGGCAAATATATAGCCCACAACCACGCGCGCGCACGACTCACGTGGTCTAATTGGACATTTTGACTATTAAACATTTCACTCTGAGGTGACACATTTGTCACTAAAGTGAGTATGTTTGCTTGTGTCCTCTGTCTCTGTCTCGCTCTGTGAGCTCTGCTCAACACAAGATGGTACACAAAAGTGGACTTGCTCTAAATAAGCAATGATTGTACATCCTAAAAGTCCAATGACAGCCTGACTAGATTAAGCTAAATGGCTCCTGGACAAAAACATAGTGCTGGGTCCTTTGCAATTCGAACTCTCTTCACAATTTGAACAGTTTTTCTAGGCTGGGGTAGTACATGGCCCCAGGTTGACTGTTTTTATTAAACACATATTAATTGTTGTCTCTTGTCTTGTCATTGAACATCTTAAAACTAGATTTTTACACCAGAGCCTTTTCACGACAAGGCCTCAAAGTTAAGGAATCAGGTACAGCCCAATATAACCTAATGGTTAAGGTTCTTACCACTTAACTGCAAAGTCTTCAGTTTTATTCTGGCTGCTGCATGTGGCCTCACTCACCAGGTTTCCTGTTGGTCTTTGAAAAGTTGTCCACTTTGCCAGGTTAGTATTTCAGCCTTTGCGTGACAGTAGTGGCTTTTGCTTCTTCGATTGTGTTTATTTCAGGTGGGTTGTAAATGATACAAGGCACAATATCTTTACCGTATCTCTTATATTTCTTTATTACGCTACTGTCTCCAAAGAAGAATGTGGGTGTTGAACTGACCAGTGACAGCGCTCCTGACTACATTAAAGGTATTATACAGCCAGTCTTCACTCTATCAGATTGCAGAGATCATTATTGACACACTTGCAGGTGTCAACATTTGCAACAACTGTAGCTTTGCCTTCTGATAGTAAACAGATAAAGTAAGTAAATTAACTTTACAGTAGGACCCCCTCTGTTTTTAGAGCCTTGAATCAAAGCAGGAAAAACATCAGGAAATCAGACTTACAGCTGTCAGTTAAGCAGCTTCTTCTCGTAGAGAGATTGAATAACATCATTGTTTACTTCTCATTGATTTACAATATATTTAATGTGTATTTCACGTATATATGTAGAGTTGGTGTGCAGTGCAGCTTGCAGGGTTGTAGCATTTGTTTAAAATAAAATTAAATCCTGGTCATATGGATGAGAGAGTACAATCCACTACACATGGAAGCATAATCCCAGCCATGATTTATGCTACACACCATCTGTTGTAAAGCATTGGTCAAAACCCCATGAATGTTGTTTTACATCTCACTGACTTTCAGCTGGCAAGAAGAGAAAAATGCTGTATTTTAAACATTTGAACATCTGGGCACAGAATGTGAAGGCTTTGGGGCATCTTAAAAAGATTTCGTGGTGATGTTGCAGATTTTCTCAAGTGAAATGCAGGACAAAGAGAGATTAGAGTGAGCAGACAAACTGAGGTGTTCTGGGGACAGTTCAAAGATTTTATCCTCCAGGCATGCTGCGCTGTTTTAAGAAGTATCTCAGGAGTTCACTTACAAAAGAAAAGAAAGAGGACTTTTCCATTTTTAATGAAGTTACACGTGTAAAACTGTGGAGTTGTACTATTACAAAAGGATGTTGAGGGTGGACCATCAAAAATAAGATTTAAAGAACATGAGAGCAGTTTTATAATGAAATTTAAAGTGAGCTTTTGGCAGAACAAATACCTCACACAGAAAAACAACCCAATTGTAACATACTTTAATTGTTTATATAGCTGTTTAGCCTGACAGTCAGACTGAGATGCACTGATTTAAAGACCTGGAACCAAGCTAATACTTATCTAATTAGCTGCATTAGCTTGATATCTTTAATATCTTATTATCTTTGAAAAAAGGTAGAAAAACACTTTCAGTAAAAGCTGGCAGTAAAAGTTTTTGGACATTTTCAGTGACAGGCACACTTCATTTAGATTGTTCCTCAAAGTAAACAAACACCTTCATATTTGTTCTTATTTCATGGTCAGTATAATCACATTGAGGTTCAGTCAGATGTGAATTCCCTCTCTGTCCGTGGTGACCTGCCATGCTGTGTGCAGACTGTCTGCAGTATTGAAAATCAGTCACTGTGGCCAAATCGGGGTTATAGTCTGCCTTTTAAACATGTAGTCTGTTAGCAACAAGCAGACAAAGCCAAAGACTTTTTGACATGCAGTCTGACTTGTTTCAGATCAAAAATGCTCTCGTGTACCACAGTCGTGGAAACTGCAACAGGAATCAACTGTAGAGGCTTAAACCTGGGAAGTGTATGAAACAGCACTATTCAAATCAGCCGTCAAACCGGTGAACTTTCGGTGGCACAGGCTGCATGGTGGTGACCTGACATTTAATCAGTGTAACACATGAATCTTTAAGCAGAAGCAGAATATAAAGCAGGATGCTCAATTCAGTACGCTGCAGTAATGAAGTTATTACCTCTGACCTTCAGCTGTCACACTTGCCCACATCACGATCAAGTCACACTTCACAACACCGCGGACATGGCAACACACCACACAACCAATCACCATTGACTTCCCACGTACAGTATTTATCCTCGACACAAAAACTGTTTTCAAGGGTTTCGAGGGGCAACCTGCTACAGAGATACATGAGACTAATCTATTCACCATTCTGCTGTTATGAAACTACTTAAGAGCATTAAGATTACACAGACACACAGACACACACACACACACACACACACACACGCACGCACCCACGCACACAACTGACACAAAAGCCCATCCCTTCAAGAAAAGTAATGGCTGTGATTTAAGGAAAATGACTCTGCATTGTGTATGTCAGCATACCTTTAATTTAAATATTTGTTGGGTCAAAAATTAGAGTGAATCAAAGACACATGTACCACTCCATGCTGCTGCTAAAAAAAGTATAATTCAAATAACCAAAAAAATCAGAAAATATTACAGTAAATATATTGGTGATGTGAAAACCAGTGAATGAAACGCAGTGTGTGGTTGAATAACAGGGCTCGCTCAGTTTCAGAGAAAAGTTCTACAGCATAAAGTACAGCAAGTGTTCATGTTTTAAGGATGAAATCTTGGAAATTCCCTCTTCCCACCACTGGCTGATGTGTTTTATTGAGATGTGTATGCTCTGCTTTGTGTCCCTTTTAATGGCCCAATGAGGATGTTTTAGCGTAAGCAGCAGTTCAGAATAGAAAAAGCAACATATACCTGCTTATAAAAGGACTGGAAAACCACTGATAGGGGTCACATGAAATGACACAGTTTTAAATGCTTCCAAACAGAAATCTAATTTTCTGACGTTAAACCAGTCATACAGGGTGATGAATTAACCTTGCTGCTCAAAAACACTGTTTTGCACCCTGTAATAACACTCACCCCTGCATCACCTTGATTGGATCACAAGCAGATCTGAACACCTGGCATTAAAACATCTCTCAAAATCTCCTTTGTCCTAAAAATCATGTGGTATGACTGCAGTAGTGCTAAAAAATAAAGTATTTACAATAAATATTAGCTGAAAGGTGAGATTTCTTTTCTTTCAGTGAAATGGAGAGCCTTTTCTTCTCTCCCTACATTAACAGTTTGTCTCTCCAGCCTATAAAAGTGTGACCATGTGCGTAATCACAAACACTTCTGCAGCACAATAACTGTTGTAGAATCCACTTATCTTGATATTTGTTTAATGCTTAAATTGACGCACCACCTTGTCCACATAAGAAACACTGAACAAAAAGTTTCATTTAGATCCAGTTATTGAAATCCTTGTTTTAGGATCGGCTTGTAATCATGAAGAGCCTGACTTGTGAAGAGGGTTAACCTCTTGTGTTTGGATCGTATGGGGAGCAGGACTCTGACGGCCAGCTGTCATCACTCTGATCAAAAGACTTAGATGTTAGATGGATGAACTAACTCCTGAGCAGTAGTAGGATGCTGCATACAGGGAACAACAGAGTGGTGAGGGTGGGGCTGTGCTTGCATGTTTGCCCTTTCAGTGTTTCCTGGTTGGTCTGGTCGGAGGTGGGAGGGCTCTGGGGTGGAGGCACAGTGCTGGGCGGTAGGGTGGTGCGGCTGGCACACATGTCGTAGAGGTTCCCAGAAAACTGCGTCTTCCTGGACTCTTGTCTTAGAGACTCCCAGACAGCTGCTGCCTCTCCGGGACAGCCGTCCAGAGCTGAGTTGGCACAAACGTGAAACGCGTTCCAGGACCTTCAAGGAACCAAGACATCAGTGTGAAATGTAGAAATGTAATGCAATGCATCATTTACCAGGACAGGAAGTAGAAAGTAAACTACAGTAATACAGTGATGCCAATTTTGCTTTTCCTGAGAGGTTTAACCCCTCATGTTGCTGCAGTGATGTACAGGTCTAATGCAGGACCCTGTGACATCACAGATGGGTGTGGTTACACGTGCAACAAAGCATATATTTGACCACATGCTCTGATATGAATGCTTGCAACATGTTTTCTTAATAGAGAACGAGTTTTCCCCCTGCTGCATCTGGAAACCACGCTTACGACACTGAAATACGCTGAGCCAAAACAATGAAGTTATGGGCCACAAAAACAAAACAATGACTTCAAAGACTCTCACTCTGCTGATGTCAGCACTTAGTTTAGCATCTTAGCATGCTAACATTCGCTAATAAGCACAAAACAGAGGGTACAGCTGAGACTGCTGTGGATGTTGTTCAATTTGCAGTTATTTAACATTGACTGTAGATAAAGATGATGACATGACAGCTCCACGAAAGTGAAGCCAAAACATCTCTATTGTCCCCTGGTGGATGGCTGCAGTATAGGTCATAAACCCCTCCACGTTAGCAGATTGGACAAGAGCTAAACTAAGTGTGAGTCAAACAATTTTTTTCCAAAGATGGTTTCTGTCATTTTAGATTTTTCTTATCACACTGATGTGTTCAAGTGTTATTTCTTCTGGTAGGTTTGGTTTAAATTACTTATTTGATACTATAAAAAGGGTGTGTGACAGCTGACACTGATTCACAGCTGAGTTGGACGGGTGCATGGGCGGGACCTCGCTAAAGTGGCTCCTCCGTCATGACTGCACTACTGGAAGTGGAGACATATCGTCCATGTTTATACACAGTCTGCAGCATTTAGTCACAAAAATTATCTAAATCCATCCAATAGCTATTGATATATTTCACCAAAATTGTCAACTCCATGGGGGTACTAGAGGAAAAGTCATGGGGAGTGTCTGTGCACAAGGTTGTGGAAATCCTTCCAACAGTAGTTGAAATGTCTGGACTGAAAGGTGGACTTTCATCCTTAGCAGGGCTAACACGGCTATTCATTAGAGCAGCTTTAAGGCTTATAACCTTTACAATTAGAGACAAGACACACACACACACCTGCAGATTGCATCAATGTCCTGCGTGTTCTGGTCTTTTTGTGTTTCCACCAAACTGTCTCCAAGTGTGAGTAAACACTGAGCAAAACTCTTGTAGATGGAACCACATGAAACAGGAATTGCAGCTCCAAAGCAAACTGGGGTCAAGCCTAGTGGAGAGGAAAAGACAAGAGAAAAATATATTTGAAGACTATATCAAGGTCATTTTATCACAATTGATATAAATACATGTGTTTTGGGGACATTGGGGATGAGAGAGAGAAATAAAATCACTAGATTTTTTGGGTTGGGGATTTCATCTTGTGGAGTGAGACACAATGTTTATATGTTTATCGAGACATGATCCATTCAGTGCTTGGATGGATCAAGCAAATACAGAAATATGTTGTATTCCGTTCATCTGGAGGGATTATACGCCCTCAGAGCCAAATTCAGTATGAGCTGTTTGAGCGCATTGATCAGCTCATACACAACACATCCGGCTGTGATTGAACTGGAAAGAGGACTTTTGTCCTCTGTACATTAATCCACTCAGTGCATGAGGGTATGGAGGTAGATCTCTTTCTGAAGACATCTATGGACAAATCCAGTTGTCAACGGCCTTAGGTAAACTGTTCCAGGGTCAAAGGTGCACTAGCCATATAAGTGAGTCATATGTGACCGTTGAACACCTCACTCCAAAGCCATGGATATGAGTGCACTCCTATATCAGTTTCCTCTCCTCTGGTTTCAGGCTTTCCTCAAGATTTTGGATTCTGGCTGCAGGAATTTGCTCCCATTCAGCCATGAGGACATTAATGAGGTCAAACACTGATGTTGGGTTATCAGACTCGGCTTGTTCCTCTTCATCCTCCAGGTGCCAGATGGGGTTGAGGTCGGATGAAGTTCTTCAACAAACTCAAAAAACGTTTTTTGATGAATCTCAGGCTTTTCCCAAACTACTGGCAGAAGTCAGATATTTATTGGCAGCATAGTACTGTGTCTTATATGTGATTTTTACCTTCAGTTTGTGTTCGATCCAACACCTGTAAACAGGGTTTCTATGTGCTCATTGTGCACTCTCTTTGCATGCCTCAAACTATTGGCACAAGATTGGAAGCACAGTATTTTCAATCATTTCACAGCATTAAAGGTACAATGTGTAAGATATGGCCACCTGTTGAAGGCCACTCCAAACAAACAGCATATCACTGGAGTTACTGCTCACTATACTCTTTGCTGTAGCTGTCCATGGCTGTAACTGCTAGCAGCCGTTAGCTACCCAGTTCAGTTAGGTCAGAGTGCTGTCCCCTCTTGAGGTACAAAGTGGTATTACAAGACAAACTGTCTAGTTAGCATGCTAACGTTAGAAGAAATCTCTGCGACACAATATGTAGACCTCTTTGACAGAACATCAGAACGGTTACTTCTTCAAATTCTGCTGAAAATTTTAGTAATTTTTTTTTGTTTTAAACTAAATCCATATCGTACACATTGCACCTTTAACATTTCCTTTGATTGCTGTGAAAGAATCAAGCTCAAAACATGAAAAAGAGCCCCCAACTTAAAGATGACAGGGTGTCCACAGTCTTCTGTACATACATGTAGTTCGTTAACCAGAGGTCAGTCAACCTTCGCAAGAAGTAACAAACCTTAAAATAATCATTTTCAAAGTGTTCCTTCTTTATGTTTGATTTAACATATCAGTGGGTAATTAATTTTATCTACAGTGGTTATCTTTCAGTCTTTAAGTGATGTTTCCAATTATTTTCAAGGTTTGCCATCTGTCTCCAGTCTACGCCTTAGAGAGACTGTCATGTCCAGCTGTGATTCAGCTTTTGCTGTCCTGGTTGTCCTGTATGAGTTTATTAATCACGTATGAATACGCATTGGTTTTTTGGGGGGGAGGTTTGTTTTTTTCGTTGTTGCTGTTGTTTTATTTCTCTTTTGTCTATTGTTTTGTTTTGTTTTGTTTTGTTGTTTAATTTCCATCTGAGCAGTTGTCGTTGTAAATCTCACAACCATGAGTGTGAGGCAAGTGTTGTTAATCCTGCGCAGAGTATTACTGAAAAAGTCAAAAGTCAAACAAACACCCAAATACATGATGCTGTACACCAAATGAATGCGCACACACACACACACACACACACACACACACACACACACAGGAGAGAGACAATCAGAACATGAGGGGACAGTGAGCATTTCATTAAGATAAGTGCATTTGTAAAACCTTCCTCTCCTCAGTTTCAGAACAAGCTCAATGGAATCTCCTTTATCAGGCCTTTTTCTGGCAAACCTGCTGAAATTCAACTTAAGTTTCTACCTCAGTCCAGTTTGAGACATATGTGCAGAAACAGACACATAAGGAAAACTGCTGAACCAGTAAGAGTGCACAAAACCGGACAGGCAAGAACAAACTCAGCACTGACAAACTTATTCCAGTCGACATAAACGCACAGACACAACACACACATCAATTAATGAAACATCCTTACTGAGGCAGAGAGCGATGGGCAGCAGTATCGTCGCCATGCCTGGTTGGGACTTCATTGTTCGTCCCACCTCTGAAAGAGAGGCTCTAATGTGAAGCTCCCACTGACTGTAAATCCAAAGAGTATGAAGTTGATGCTTTAAAATGTGATGTGTCCTGCTGTCCGTTGGGAATTCGTCAGATTGCTAAACTACAGCAATGCACAGAGGCACAACCCGGCTGGATTAACAGTGAAAGGGGCCGATGCATTGCGGAGCGTAAGAGGATGCTCTGTGTGAGTGTGTGCGGGCATGTGTGTGCGTGCGTGTGTGTGTGTGTGTGTGTCTGTGTACATGTGCACCAGGGAGGGGCACAAGGCGAGAGCCATAGAGGGCTTGGGAGCAGCAAACCAATGACAGCATCACAACACAGAGCGCTGGATTAGAGTATTCTCATTTCCGGTCTTTAGTATTTAGAACATTTATTTGAAACACAAATAAATCATATACAGTATAATGATGAGCAGCACACTCAGGCACCATCTCTGCCTTGTTCATACACATCTATCTGCTGCAAATGCATGGTTTCACCTTTGAAGGAGTGTGTAACAGAACATGATCAGAAGTGTGAGGATTTTATTTTTCATGTGGACAGATGGATGACATCCCAGAGAGGATAAGAGAATCCAGCTCACCTGGGAGTCCAACGTTGCCTTAGTGCGCCCTCTGAGAATAGTTGCAACCCATGTGAAAATCCTCTGCAGCTATGTGGGTCACGAGGGCTTATAGAGGAACACTGTGATGTGTTAAACTGTCTTAAATAAAGATTGGACAGCAACAAATGACACATGCAGACCCTGCTTTTAGATGGCTGATTGTAAACCATCTACCTTATTCCAAACATCCCTTACTTACATCTGTCTTACATCCCCCTTCCTCTGTCCCCCTGGGTCTCCAAATCCCCTGTTACGCCCCCCAGATGGCTCACACTCTGTGCATTAGTGTAAGTCCTGGTTCACATCTGCATACTGACACAGGAGAAATGGCAACCCATTGTTAATCTGCAGCTTAAAACAGCCATTAAATGCAGAATAATCTGTCTGAATCTGAAGCCACAGTCACAAATCAATACATCATGGGGGCTACTTTGGCTGCAACTCCAATTGTGAGTCTCCCTGACAACATCTGTATTAACTCAACAAATACAGGTTGTTTTTAATTCTCATCTTGCAGATGTGCTCAGGATCAATCAAGCAAGATGAGAAAAGTCATTCCACAAAGAGATATTTCAGCTTTTAGGACTTTTCTACTTGTTACATGTTGACTCTTAGTTCCAATTAAGATAATCTTAATGCTGTACTTGTATGAAAAGTGATACTTTAGTGTACCTCCATAATTGTGTCAAATGCTTGGGGAAGGCCCTTTCCTAATTAATCCATAAAGTTAGATCCATAAGGAGATGGTTTTCCCAGTCTGATGTGGAAGAACTTGACTGGTCTGCACGGAAAGCCATCCATCACCTATCACATGAACTGGAACAGCGACTGTGAGCCAGGCCTTATCATCCAACATCTGTGGCCAACCTGATGCTCTTTTGGCTGAATAGAGCGAATCTCTGCATTCAGGATCCAAAATGTTCGGGAAAGACTTCACAGACAAGTCAAGGCTGTCAGAGCAGCAAATTAATGCACATGATTAGAATAAGAAATTCATCAATCACTTATGTTACAATGTCCACATGCTTTTGGATGTAATGTCTTTGGCACTCTGAAGTAGGTGCTCCATCCTCACCATTACGCTTTGCAACAGCGAAGTTGCTGTCTCTGTGTCCTGGTTTCTATCCAGGTGTTGTCGTACCTGGTGTTTCCACTGCACGTGTAGTTCAAAGTAGGACCTGGTGGGTTATAGTGGTCACAATGGATTCCCATCGCAACTGATTTCAGTGACGAAAACAGGATCAAAACACACGTCTTGCAGCACAATGAACCTTTCTGCCCTCCCAACGTATTCTCAGTTTGCTACACAGTCACATTTTTACCAAAATATTCCTAAATATTTCTGCTTCCATCTCAGCCCTTATGCACCATCCTCTCCAGCTCACAAGCAGACGTGTCTACTGGTTTCTGCATGTTTGAGTGCATACATTTTCTATATGAACTTTTTATACTATCAAAAGAAGGCAAATTTTGTAATTGTTAAACAAACACCCGAGCAGCAAATGAATGAGCAGAATCATGTAGTCTTCTGCAGCCTCTCTGCTGACACATACACACCCATTGATGCTCCTGAGCCATGCACAGTGTGTTGAAAAAGATCATATAAACACCCACTAAAAGGCATTTGCAAAAGGCATGTGAAGACAAACAAAAGGTTCTTGTTGAATATTTTCAAAATACAACCAAAAGTGTCACTTTGACCAGTCTATTTTGTTAGTAAATACCAACAAGCCCTAATGAGATTTTATCTAATGGCAACCTTTTTTCCAGGCACAGATATTAAGTTGTTTGCTCTCTTTATTTTATACTGTGTATGTACAGTGATGTGAAAAAGTGTTTACCATTAAGGGGGAAAAAACCAAAAACCTACACAGCCCAGGATTTTTTTTTTCCCCTTCATAATAAACACCTTCATTTAAAACTGCATTTTGTGTTTATTTGTGTTATCTTTGTCTAATATTTATATTTGTTTGATGATCTGAAACATTTAACTGTGACAAACACGCAAAAAAAATAAGAAATCAGGAAGGGGGCAAACACTTTTTCACACCACTGTATACACTGTGATGTCGAACCCTGGACCACATGTTGTGTACACTGTTCTACTTCATGCACATTACATAATTATTCTCAAACAATGAGACAATCTGACAGGAGAAGCTATTGTTTGGCCTGAATGTAAAGACGGTTGTGGTAAATGGCAGCAGCCATAGAAAAAGGAGTTGTGTAAGTTTGATCGACAGCTCTGGATTAAGGCATTATGCAACACTGTTGGGAGTAAAAAAATAAATCCAGATGAGATTAGGATCTGGATCGTCGCTCTCCAATGCTCTCTGTCTATCCATTCATCCGCTTCTCTCTCTTTCTCTGTTTCATGTAACAGCATTATCACGGTAGGTGTTCAAAATTACACATTTTAAATAGACGGGTTGAGTGAGTGCACTGCAGCTTTACATTCACACTGAGACGTTTGACATTTCAATTGTTTAATAAGAGGAACAATTAAGGAAATCACCATCCAAGCTGCCAACAAACAGATAGATAAAGCCATATAGACACAAGCTAAACCTCCTCTCCTCAAGCTTCTATCCCGTCGCCATCTAGAGGGTGAAAATCCTGCTGCAACATCTGTTCTGCCAAAGACAAATTTTACACTTCTGCTTTGTACTGTGTGTGAAATCTGCTATCAACCTGTGTCAGAGTCAAGAAAATAACCAAGAAACCATCATTCATACTGTGCTCTCACTGTGCGGCACTGATCATGCTGAAATGTATAGTCAAGATCAGAGAATTATTTGCTTAATTTTTATTGTTTATGATTTATGAAATAAAAATAGCAAACCTGCTGGATATGGTTTCTCAAATGTGACAAATTGCTACTTTTGAAGACACTACTTCATCTTGTAAAGGTCACTTTTCTTTAGTTTTAGACATTTTATGGTCTAAACAATAAATGAATCCCGCATTTAATAACTGAAGACATCAATAATTAAAATAACCCTAAATTGAAATCTGAACAGAAATATCAGTGTCTCCTGAGTTTTGCCATTTGTGTTACCGAGAGAAACTCCAAGAACAAGTAATATTTCAAAAAACGATTCAGAAGAAACAGCTGAAGTGATGAGTGGCACACTTCACATCATATCTATCGCATTTCTCTTAATAAGGCAACACTTTGTTCAGGACGCACTCTGACAGGAGTAAAGCTTTAAGCACCAGGTGGCCCAAAGGTGAATGAAACAGGGCAGCAATACTGAGATTTGATGTCTGAGTTCATGCTTTTTTCCCATCACAAGTCTTTAGGATTGACGACTGAATATGATACAAATTTTATTTCATTTTCCACAAAAGAGCTTAAAAAAAAACACTCCTGATATTTGACAACAGAGCTGAAGTCACTAGAAATTTGTATCTCTTAAATATTCCTAATTCCTAATAATAAAATTCCTAAAATGAAAAGTCCAAACAAGAGCTTGTGACAGATAACTACAGCCCAGATATGCTGAGCCACAACGCTTCAACATAAAGGTAAAAACAATACAAATAACTCACAGCCTGTTTCAACTTTGTTACTGTGACACTGAACAACATCAGGACACATTTCTTGGGTTGAGAAATGATTCAGCCTGAATCAGCACTATTTCAAAATGAAATTTACTTCAAAGTGAGAGCAGAGCTGTCAGACAAAGTTCATGAATCAGAAATGTATGTGACATCCTGGAGCATAAAACACTGATGAACAGGACAGAGAGATGCAGCCACTCGACTTCTGTGTGGAGGAAGATCTGACCATAAACTCACAACTCATTCACAAATCACACTGAAACAAGCACGTGCTGTTTCACACAACAACCTTGTGGGCAGACAGTCATGTTGAAGTTGCATAAAGTATCTCGACCAAATGGTTTTCTTTGCTCTTCTCTTAAGATTTCCAAATACAATGATGGACAAATGTAACTTAATGCATGTCTTCAAGAAAAATCCCTTAATAGCACTATAACTTTTGAGTGCCCCTTCAGTTCCTTCAAGTCACGTATGTCTTCAGCATCAGAAATAAAGGAAAACAACTGAAGGTACCTGAAGGTAACTCAGATAAAATCATGGTAGAGTTTCATCTCATTGGCTAACACCATAAGTGTGCCAAGAGTAGTGTTGCGTTCACAAAAAATGTACTTTACATCACCTCTGCAAATCTATTGGGAGATGTTTCTTGCAATAACCTCCTGATATAAATGCCTAGGCAACAAAATAAAAACATTGTCAGAGAAATCTTAAGGAGCAAAACTCTTGATACAATTAGGCAGTTTGGAGCATCTGTCTTCCCATCAGTCTGGTAATAAATTGGGCGAGTCTGTGCAAACTGTGAGTCTCGGCTGAATGAATAACACGTGTATTATTGACCTTGGTTGGGCTGCAGGCCAATAGTGGACTGTGCATGTTTCTAAGTAATTAGATGTTATTAATATAAGCTACATAAACTAGCCAGCCAACTTTTTTACGCCAGGCCTACGAAAAATCTGTTCTACTTGTTGAAAATAAATTGTCATCGCTCGTAGTTTTATACAAAATAGGGCTGGAGCTGCTGTCTTCAAACACCTCGGTGTCATCTCTGGTAGTCTCAGTCTTTTCACGGGTCGTCTCCAGTGATGTTCACCCATCAGATTTTCTTCCGGACGCTAAAAGCCACCACCGAGTTTCCATAGAGAAGCCGGTCCCGCTCCCGCACCTCCTCCTGCAACTTGGCCTCGGCCACCCGGAGCTGGCGGATGGTCGCTTTCATCTCCTTCATCTTCACCTCCATCAGTGCGATGATGTCTCGCTGCTCGTTCAGTTTCCGCAGCAGCTCGGCGGATGTGGTGCCAGTGGTCAACGAGTACGAGTGGTCCAGTGGGCTGCTGGTCACACTGACATACTGCACGGGCGGCTGGTGCAGGGCGGACGCGTTTTCGACCGATGAGTCGTCGGCGGTCAAGTCGTCGGCGGTGCCGATCGGCGCGTTGTAACAAGTCCCCTCTGACTGGGCGGGCAGCCGTGCCGTGCCCAAGTACTCCCCGTTTTGGCCTATCTGAACCACGGTGATGCTGTCGTCGCTAGCCTCGCCGCCAGCGTTGCCCTCGGCTCCCTCTGCCGTGCTGCCCAGGACGCTGGCGAGGACAATCCCGGAGGTCGCTGCAGCGGCGGGGGCAGGAACCGCCGCGGACACTTTCCTGCCTCTGCCCCGCCGACTCCTGCGCTCATTCACCCCCCGCAGAGGAAAGAGGGACGGTACTCGAATGCTGTAGGTCTTCCTCCCGCCGGCGAAATGTACGCTGCATACCCGGTGTCCTGTGGTAGGCTGGAAGGTGCTGAAGCAGCCGCTGACCCCGGCCCGGGAGATGTTCCTCAGCCACAGCTCCCTCAGCGTGGTGTCTTTGGGAAATGTGTAGAAGCGCAGGTCCCGGTCCCGGTGCGAGTTGTTGTAGCAACCAGGGACACAGCAGGTGAACCCGGGCATGTTTACCTCAATGCCGAGGCTAAAAACCCCGTCTTCGAATTAAGTTTAGGTTATTTTATTGTTGTTTCTTTATTCTATGCGTTGTTAAAAAGCTCAGTGGCCTGCAAGCGGAACTACACGTCCCACAACGCTAACGACTTCCTGTTTATTTTTCACCCAAAGTGAGCCGCTCTTCTTCGTACGACGACTGAATCCACTCGACTTTATCCGGATTCAAAGCATACGGAGCTTGAAATTGTGCTGAATTCGAGGCTGATATTTTATTTTCGGTGGTAAATGTCTTGTTTTGTTCTTCGCAGTGTTATCAAGCCAACCGTCCTCCATTGAGAACTAAAAGTCCCATAATGCTTTGCACTTCCTGTCCAAGTCCGTTAGTGAACTACCGCCCCTGGTGGTCAGTATTCGGTAACGCAATGCTGAGCTCAGCCTAGAGCTGTAGGCTTGTGTATTGTTTCCATATCCACATCTTTTCTTATTTTGTTATAATACAGACACGCTGAAAACAATGTCAGCATGTAGAAAAACAATACTTTCATGCTTAAAAGTTTCCAAAGATTTGTAATAATCACCTGTTTCCATGGGAAATGATTTACAATTATCTGTATTAATACAGGTATTATTTTCCATGTGTAATTAAAAAAAAAAAAGCTCTGCATATCCACACAGGTGTTTTAAGAAGAGAATTCTAAAGGCAATCAAAAATTTAATAGTATGTTGTTCAAGAACAGAACTATTTTTCCGACATGGTCCCAGTACTTGCACCTTATACACTATGAGTCTACGTGAGGGATGTATTTCTTGAGATACCAAAAAGTGTAGTTTTAATCTTGGATATATCCAATCAATAAAACATATGCTATCATTAAAATTGCTCAATTCATCTCAAGCATCCATGTAGGGTGAAATTGAAGGTGACAGAATGTTAATAGGTTTAAAAGGAAATATTTACTCTTGCTTCATTTGAATCCAATCCACTCATTGGACTCTATCTTCTAAAATATCATTGTCCAGCCATGACTGTCTGCATGTTGTAGTAATCTTTATCGGCCACCTGATGGCCATGTAGATTCCTCCTTTGTGAGTCTGTGGTGGTAACCACAGGGAACTACCAGCCCCAAGTAACATATGGAGGATATTTTTGTCCGGTGGATATATCCATGGAGTTGCATGGTCAACGATTTCCTCCCTCTGTGCACCTGTGATCTCTCCTATCATCCTCAAAACACTGTTCCTCTTGTCATCCGGCTATACTCTACTGATTCACATGGCAAACATCTATCTGTACACAGCAGACACATCTGTAGTTTGAAGTACAGATTACATTCTGACACATCCTTAACCAATATATGTAAAGTTTTAAGTCTTTATGCAACAGAAAACAGACTTATATTCTGAAATAATAAAATATAGAATAATAAAATATATTTTATGCAACTGCACAAAATACCAAAATATCACCAGAAAGCAGCTGGCAGGCAAGCAGTGCTGTTTTCTTAAATGTTCCCTCTGCTATCAGATGACAGTAATGGAGACAAAGTTCAGGAGTGGTACTAGACTGTATGCTGAAAAAAGACAGACACTGTAATATGTTTGGCTCCTCTTTGAATGTAACACTGTAAAGAAATGTGGGAGCATTCTTGGGGTTTGTTGCGACAAGTCTGTGTGTGAGCACAGAGGGCAGGCATGGAGTTTTGTTGGACCAGGCCTCATGGTGCTGACAGTCTCAGGCACTGGAGTCCTCATCTGTTACACTGGAGTTTGGTAAATTTGAAATCTCTTTGAAGAATGCACCATGTTGTTTAGATTCTTAAAGCCAGGTTTTGAATACTCTCCGAGAAAGCTCCAAGCTGTTTCACAGTTTCCTCAGAGTCCATCTGTGATACAAGACGTAGCTTGTGAGCTTTACAAACTGAGACCCAGAAAAGAACATAGAAACTTAAGTGGAGCAGATTCTTCTACTGAGCAAATATCTCATGAAAAACATTGCCTTCCAAGCAATACATGGTGACAGTGTCGGTGACACACAATAAAAATTAAGACCAGCTCTCATTAAAATTGTGGGGGGTTTTGTATGATGCACACAATAAATTTCAGATATACTGTACATACGATTCGAAATATAACTTAATTTTTTAAATTGATATAAAGTCATCTTTCAGTAGACCCTTTGACGATCAAGCTGACTTGTTAGCCATCTCCACAATCCATCCGCGCACATCTCCTTACTCTCATCCTTTAGATTTATTATCTCAAACAGCCTATGGAAACAGGTACTCTAAATCAGGGCTCCTAATGCAGGCCTAACTGGCCCATGGGGAAAATGTAACATGACAGCAACAAGATGTTGCACCTGCAAGTTCAACAAATTACTAGATATCTGCCATTCAGTCTATTAATAATGAAATTAATTACATATTAATTTGCAGTGAATAACGAAACATCAAAGGCACTGGAAACGCCATAAATCTGTATGTGTGTGTAGTATTATACAGGAACCATGATAGGTTTAAATGTATTTTTTTTAAGAAACCTTAACAATTGTACCCCACAATATTCCACAAGTTAACTTGCAGAAAACAGTACAAAAAAGAAAAAAAAAACAGAGAAAGAAAGGAAGAAGAAAGAACAGAGCTGTTTTCAAATCATAGAGTTACTTTTTCAAAGGATTGTCGTGCGGGTGAAGTCACAGGTGACACACTGAATCATGGGAAAACACGGTGCCCGTCCAAAGAGCGCGCTTGCTCCAGGTCAACCTAATGTTACGTGAGTTCATCCAAATAGTTTTTAGCGACCTACTTTTTTGTCTACAAAATAACATGTTTCACAAAAACAACTTTACGTGCGTGAGACCGGAGCCATGTTTTCTCGCCTAGCTCGAGGCGTGTTTGTCTCGTTGCTCCTCCGCCGGTGACCCATCTCCAGCCTCTGTTAGTATCTCTGGACCTCCCCACAGTCCTGTCGTCGCTGCTGAAGTTACCATTAGCAACTGGGCAGCGCCCGGCAGAGCACCTACAACCGCTGTCGATGTTGTCCGGGCTAATCCGTAAGGTAGCTTATGTTACATTTCATTATGGGTTGTTTCTATATCAACTTTGAAGTCAGTTACAGTAATTAACTTTTGATATTAACTCTGAAAAGTACCTACATGTGTCGGGAGCTCTTTGAGTTGCCTTTGCGGCTGTCTGGCCGGCTAGCTGAGCGTGCTAGCTAACGTTATCACTCACCTAGTCTAGCTAGCTTAGTGATCGGTGTGAACCTTAGCTATGCGGACCACATATGCCTATGTTAGCTGAAGTAGTGGACACTTTCCGCTAGTTTGTGATATCGTGAAAAGTATGCCTAATGCCCGTCTAGTATCGATTTCGGCAGCGACAATTTCGTGTGGCATGGGGGCTTTGTTATCTGACCAGCCGACAGCAGCACAGCAGCACGGCTGGGTTACTTTCCAGTGGTATCTGAGGCTTAATCTGTCGTCAGCGTGGTAAATGAATGTTTGTTTGGACATGGTGTTTGTGCCCTGGGGTGATACTGCGTGAAAAGGAGAGAGTGTCTTTTTCAACGGTGACACAGGTAATGCAGGTGCACAGGCACACAGTCTGTTGCTGTAATATTACAGTCATGGCCGCGGGGAGGCACAGTGTTAGCCCCTTCCAGCCGCCAACGTTTTTTCTTCGACTGCATATACGTACTCAGAATTTTATAAATAGGTAAACCACTTTTTGCTTGTGGACAAGCTCATCAGAGCTATCGCAAATAAACCTGCTCATCCCACTCTCCTTTTCAAAACTAATGAATAGTTTGGGCAGGTGCCCCCACCACACGAGCCAACTCAAATTACATAGAGGACTGAAAGCCACAGAACAGATAGAGGTCCATGATAGATTAGACTAACACCAGAGGCAAGTGGAGAGCTGGGAGCACCTCAGGTGAGCTGAACAAGCAGCACTTAGTGAAGGATCAGTGTTATTTAATGTCATTAGACCAACTGATTGTAAGTTCTGTGTGCAAGTTGTTGTACATAAGTGCCACTAAATAAGTCTTGAACCTGGTTAAAGCCCAGCAGAGACATAACTTGTACTTGCTTAGGTAGAGATGACGTTGACTTTCAGTGGGTGTGGATCATCTGAGGAATGGCATGCTAACTATGTAGCAGGACACAATGCAAGTAGCTGTCAGAGACTGCTGATAAGAAAGACTAGTTTGACCTCCGTCAGACATGTTTGTCCTGTCTGTTGGCACAGTCACTAAAGCTGGGGCATGAATGGATAATAAAGACATTGTACTATGAGTTACTGTCTGTGGTTCTGTTTATTAAATCCTGCACTACAGTAAGGCCAGATGATTTGCTGATGAACACTTAATGCTTTTACATGCATGGTCACTATTGTTTACATTAAATTTAAACATTGTATGGAAATGGCATAAAATGACATTTAAAAAATGTCCGATATTTGATTTTGTTAATGTCCTCTGCCTTCAATAGTCTATTCTTTTATTTTTCCAGGTTCAGAAAGCTCTCCTTGATTTCCAGAAGCAGTAAAGGCCTTGACAGACAAGTGACTCGCAGTCTGTTGGGATGTTAGTGAGGCTGGTCATGGTTAACACGTAAGGTTGCAGTGAGTGGCACTGCCATGTTGCCAGGAGTCGGTGTGTTTGGCACAGGGAGCACAGCCCGAGTGCTGGTCCCGTTGTTGAAAGCTGAGGGCTTTGAGGTTCATGCACTTTGGGGGCGAAGTGAAGAGGAAGCGTGCTGCTTGGCAAAAGAGCTTGGTATCCCATTTCACACCAGCCGATCTGATGACGTCCTGCTGCACCAGGATGTCGACCTTGTTTGCATCTACATTCCCCCCTCAATGACAAGGCAGATTGCAGTCAAAGCGCTGGGTAAGATAAGCCTCCATACAGCAGTCACTCCATCAGAGCCATGAAATATACAGCATTGCTATAAAAATGAATATTAGTGGATTTTCATTTAATATCGGCTGTATTTTTTCTTTTACATATCATAATTCAGAATATTTGGGTTTATGTGAATGATAGCACTCAGATAAGATCAGTTTTCATCCTAAACACCAGGTTCAGCTCTTGCACTTGCACTGTATTTGCATCCAAGTTATACAAATGTGACCTAACCAAGCTGGGCGTGGCAGGTCAGCCCTGGGGCAGACTTTTTTGCGACTATAATGACAATACTCCCCAAAAGATCCATACAATAGACATGGCTGCATTCTCACTGTAACATCTTTCTCAGGGTTTATGTTTGAAATGTGATTAATGGTGGTCATAGCCATGACCACAGGGAATGTTATAATTTGTGGGGGGAATCCCCAAAACAAAACTTGCAGACAAAAACTTAAAATTTTCCACATCTCACATCTGCTAGCGACACATTGAAGCAAAAATAGTCAACGCATTGTCGTATCAGAGGAGAGTAGATCTATAAAGTTAACTTACAGTATCTGATGGAATTCCTGAGCGTTGACCTCAGCTTCCTGTTTTAGTTGCAACTTCCTGAGTGTGTCCTCGCCAAAGGACTTGTCCATAGCACTACCATCAAGGGGAACTGAAGGCTGCTGATCTCCATCGATGAAAACTATGTACATCCTCTGTGTTATCACATGGTGTGTCAGGAGAATGTTGACTTTTTGTTTATTCATACCAAAGTCCAGAAGCTGGGCAGTAATGCCATCTAAGGCAGTCGACTCCACAGTGAGTCTGAGCACCAAGACACCAAGTCTGCCCTGCACCTTCAAATCATATTTAGCAAACACTCAGTTGACGTTTTAATGGTATATCGAGTTAAAACAGTCTAATACTACAAATATACTGTAAATCCTGCCTATTTTTTCAATGTTTTAGAGGCATTGAATGAACTTTATGGTAATTTTGGAGGCTGCAAGTTAGTTTATGATGCTGCTGAAATGTATTGAGTCATTCTGTAAAATCTTGTCTGTCCTCGTAGATAGGGAGGAACAACTGAATGTACGTAAAACAAAATTGTACTATAATTTTATTAGTATTTAATGGCAGATTAAGAACCATAGCTAGTGAAAACTATGCATGCAGAACACAAGAGATTAATTCAGAATGAAAGCAATTATTTTACTGTAAACGTTTACTTGAGAGTCGGAGATTTGCAAGATTGCATCTTTGAAATGTAAAATTCCAGAACTCTCACTGCGTTTACATCAGATGGTTGACTTCAGTTTTATCTAAATGAAAAAACCCCGACCTTTGCCCGTCTCTCTGCAGGTATCGGTAAGAATGTGGTGTGTGAGAAAGCTGCAACTGCTGTGGATTCATTCAAGATGGTGACTGCCGCCAGGTACTACCCCCAGCTGCTCAGCATTATGGGTAATACTCTGCGCTTCCTGCCAGCTTTTGTTGCTATGCGCCAGCTGCTGGTGGAGGGATATGTTGGCGAAATGCAGGTGTGTGATGTCCGAGTCTATGGTCCCAGCCTCCTGGATCAGTCGTACGGTTGGACGTGCGAGGAGCTGATGGGAGGAGGCGGGCTGCACACTGTTGGCTCCACCATCATTGACCTTTTAAGCTATCTAACTGGTGCACGAGCCAACCGTGTTCATGGCTTACTACGGACCTTTGTACAACAAAACGGATTAATCCGAGGCATCCGCCGTGTCACCAGCGATGACTTTTGTTTCTTCCAAATGTTGATGGGTGGAACTGGGTCAAGCTCGGGGGGCGTGTGCTGCACTGTGACCCTGAACTTCAACATGCCAGGGTCATTTGTACACGAGGTCATGGTGGTTGGATCCAACGGGAGACTGGTTGCCAGGGGAACAGAACTGTATGGTCAACGCAATGGGAGTAAAAGTGAGGAGCTGTTGCTAGGAGACAGTGGGTGGGTGGGACCAGAAGTGACAGAAATGCCCCTGCCTCACCTGCGGGGGCTGAGCTCCATGGTAAAGGCACTGAGACAGTCTTTTCAGGCTCATGAGGAGCGCAGGTTGTGGGCACAAGGACCGGTTGCCATGGCGCCAACATTTGAGGATGGTCTGTATGTGCAAACGGTGGTTGAGGCGGTGAAACGGTCCAGCTGTAGTGGAGAATGGGAGTGTGTTGAGATCATGAGTCAAGAGCCAGATCCAAATCACAACCTGTGTGAGGCTCTGCAGAGGAATAAGAACTGAATGTGTTTATACTCCCAGTCCAACCACTACATGTGTCTGAGCAAACTGGCCTCTGAACATGTTTCCTTTAAATCAGCTGCTGAGGCGGTTTACGTGACCCATGACTACTTTTTTGCATTTTCACATTCTGCCACATTTTGAGAAAACGAAAGTGTGCGTGTGCCCTCACAGCTCCATTACTCTGATTCTAAACAGAACATTTTATCATAGTAGCAATTTCAAAATCTATCTGTGCCCCTTTGACACATTTATTTCCTGTACCACGCCAAAAAGTACACACAGTCTTTTTTCTCACTGAAGCTTGAAGTCATGACAGTTTCCTGTTAAATAGGGTTGAAATACGTCACGCGCCAGCAAGGCACCACACCTGTGTCAAACAGTGGCAAAGAGCAAAATTACTTGAGTCAGAAAACAGACCTTTCACTGGATGTTTGACCATTGCATTAATGCTCATTTTAAGCAGCCTGTGTAGATAGATTTCTGTATTTTAAGAAAAATATAGGTTGTTGTATCTTATTGATAATCAGATATATATAAATAAAATAAGCTCATACCTCATATTTGCCATTGAACAAGAGCACAGCTCTTCCTGAGGCATGCCAGAGCATTTTTGAATTTTTTTTTTTTTTTTGGGTTAATGTTAAGTCACCAGAACAAGAGTTTGCAGGAGCTGGATATTAGGATACACCAATAATGGCTGAGTGGGCAAATTAGTGCACAAACAAATGCTTTCTTCTGATTACCCAGTTTTGGGTCATGACCAATTGTTCAGAGCCACAAAGTTTTTATACTTTATCAGTTCATAAATTGTCACTTGATTAACAGTTGGGTGCTTCACAACCTGTCCGAGCACTGAATTCAGTAATTTGGCTCACATTAAAAACCAACCGTAAATGTAAAGTCCAGTGGACAAAACATTTTAATCTGTATCGTATATGACATTTAGATGTTGATGTATTTTGTTGTTAATTTATTCCCAAACCCAAAAGCACCTTATTCTGAAAGGAAGTGTTTACCTCAGACATGAATGTGAATGTCAAAGCATGAGGATGATTTGACTAACAAAGTACTTTGACTGTTCGCAGCGTGGTGACTGGCAGAATTCAAGCGTTGTTTCAGAATGAGAATGATGGAGCGGTGCAGAGTTTAGTTTGACTTGTTTGATTTTTTTTTTTTTGAATGTGTGATAATAAGCATACATTTAAAAAGTGGAAGAGTTTGCAAAAGGAGCTTGTAGGTTTTAATGTTATGGCGTGTTACGGCAAACATAAATTACCAGGGATTGAGTAAAATAAGCTATGTAGAAAATTTATATTTGTGGCATCGCCCCTCAAATTTCCTAGACATCTTAGATCTCTTTTGTTTTTGTCATTTCGTTTGAGTGTTACTCGCACTCTGGTGGCTGCAAAATAAGTTCGTAGTTTCGTTCTTCACAGAGAGCAACTGCAGTGAGCTGGAGGTTACAATGGATTTCAGTAGTGACATGTTGCATAGTGGGGTTTTTAGTAGTATGTTGGGTAAACCTTAAAGGATTGGTTTTAGGTGGAGAATCACATGAAATCTTATGTTAAGAAACAGGCTTCTTCAAGAAATTTCAGATGAATTACCTTTTTATTGTTAAACTGATATAGTTTTAATGAGTTTAAAATCTGTGTCAAAGGTTTGTTTACATGTGCTAACCATTGAAGTAATTTAATATGTTTTTACAATTTTTTTTTTTTTTTCCAAGCAAACTATGCATTTAAAATGAATACAGCTGTTTGAATCCAGAGAGTGGGGCCACCATCATCCTGAAACCTTACTGATCTTCTCATTGAGCAGAACCACTGGATTTGACGTGTGTGAGAGAGTAAATGTGTGCCTCTGTAAGGTGATCAGACCAAGAGAAGGAAGTGTTAAAACAGTTTATGGTTGTTGCAGTCACTCACTGTTCTGTTCCCTTCTCAGACCCACGCAGAATCTGCAGATAAGGATATGTAGACGTGACACGCTTACCTCACGCTTTCCCAACAGTGCTTTACAGAAACAATACATCAAGTTTACAGTCTTTGTAAAACACATCACATTTGCCTGCAGGATGCTCCATAACCCACCACTGTTGAAATACATTCCAAATGAGGTTTTTGACCTTCTTGGTAACAGATGTTTTTGTTTTGTTGTTTGCACTGATAAAATGCCACATATTTAATATGCAGTGTGATGCGTGTACTAGCCAGCTCACTGCAAATTAACATTTATCTGTATAAGGAAGACTGTTTGTATTTATTTATGTCTTGGTGTGGAGAAAGTTTCCCATTGTTTATTCTGTTCAGTGTTTGTGTTTTCAGCCTGTGAATTTCTGTCTAAAGCTGTAATATTTAAATGGTTTAGAGTTAGTGTTGTTTTAATTGATAATATGGCTTTTTGAACACAATGTGTTGCATTTACATTGGGAAACTGTTCTGTTCATCCTCCTCACAGACATTTCCTTCAATAAATACAGTTCATTTAGTGTCTGGTCAGACTTCACTTTGATTCTGTTAAAGCTGAGCTGAATATTGCAGTAATACTGTTCACACCATTTTTACATTTTTAACATAATCCATTATTTTGTAAATCAAATATTTCTGCTCAGGCTAGTTAGTGTTCTAGCCTGAGCTAATCTTTACCTGTAGTCTAACTAATAATCTTTCAAATATCTTAACTGCATGACGCGATATCACATCATGCCTTCTCCGTCATTTCCATAGAGTCATCATTTCTCCATGCAAGCATTGTGCTGTGTTCACGTGGGGATTACAGAATCCACCTGCTGGGAACACGTTTTAATGGATGACTTAGCTGTACCTGGTCTCAAAGTACAGGGTTGTCATTCTGTGGTTTTTGACTAACTACACCTAGCTAAAGCAAGCAAGGTGTACCTAATTAAACAATTTGTTGAGAGAGGTGTTTGTTTGTATACACTGATATAAATAACTAATACAATTAAATAAGTAATAAAAACACCCGTTCATGTAACACAATGCAATTCAGCAGGCACCACTAACATCATCCTAACATAGATTACAGAGTTATTGCAATTTAAAACATTGGTAGGATGCTTGATATGTTCACGTACTGTATGTAGCGTAATTTTGTTTTTCAAGCACATTAAACATTAAATATATTAACATACATTAACATGAACATTACATTAAAACATTAAATACAGACCATAGACAGGTGTAGACAATCTACATGTTCAAATATTACATTCAAAACTAAACTTCTGGTGACAGATAACAGTGTTCGAATATATTGCATATATTCTGTTAAGCGTTTTATAATTTTTAATTTGTGAACGAAGAAAATGTTAAATATTTTGTGATAATTTTATTAAAATCGGTTTCACACATATTGTTTTCTAACAGGCCATAATGAGAGGAGCTCTAATGAACGTTTTATTTCATTGTCCGTCACTAAGGGCATAGTTACAGATATTATAATACAGGAACCAATATCTGTTGGAATGAGCGTTTCCTAAGTAGGCCCACGCTTTTTGCCCGCCACGGATGTGACGTAACGGCAATGCATTATGGGTTGAAACGTAACAAACACAGTGGACGGCTGCTAAAGCTAATGCTAATGCTACTGCTAGCAAGCAAGTAAGAACTACCGAGCACAGAAAATTACATTATCTGTCACAGCTACAGCGCGGGCTGTGAGGTGAATCGCTGAGCCCTCAGACCACGGCAGACATGGTCCGGAGAAAAAGCGCAGTTTGGTGCTTTTTCAAACCCATCGACGCTGAGTCGGCCCAGTGCTTGCTCTGCATGGATTATCGGGTGAAACAAGGCACCACCACGAACATGCTGAGACATCTACGAACCAAACATCCCGCAGAGGTTGTCAAGAAATTAAAAGGCCGTGTACCCGAAACTACATCCATCAGCGGCGGTCAGGGAGCCATGAACACGGACAGTGAGCAGTTCTGCTTCGGTATGGTTACTTGAATTACTTAACTGAGTAGCCCAGCCACCATTTGTTTTTATTTACTCTTGTGCGTTTTCTACTGAAACGACACTGCGTTTTCTACATTCAGTTGTCTCCCATGTGCATCAAATTAAAATATGCCACGCGATGAACAAATGTCAGTGTAGCACTTTCTTTAACATATTACACCACCCGCTTTATTGTCGCTCTGCAGTGGCATGTACGTTAATGATGATCAGGTTGAGTTAAATGAAACCAGTCAATCAAAGGTGAACATCTGTCCTATAGAGGACATGCTTTACATGCTTTATGTTACAGTCAGCCTTTTAGTCTGATTGTCATGTTTTCCCTGTCACATCTAATGTTTTACCTCATCAACTTCATTGATTTTTGTAAATATTTGCGTATTCAAATAAGTTGGGACAGGAGCAACAAAAGACTGGGAAAGTAGTGGAATGCTCCAAAAACACCTGTTTGGAACGTTCCACAGGTAAACAGGTTCATTGGTAACAGGTGAGAGTATCATGATTGTAGCCATAACTGTAACTTTGTTTTCCTCCTTTAGTGGAAGTTGAACTGGAGGATGGAGACTCTGACACCCTTACCACAAGGAATGATGCTGATTTTAATGAGGCTGTTAATGGCATCCTGGAAGCCGCAAAAAGAGGTCCAGCAGAACAAGTTACACATGAAGAGGCGAGTGATGCCCGCCCCGTAAGACGGAGACGGAGCTTGATTTGGAGGTACTATGACCGCTTGGACAGTTTGGGTGCTGCTCGTTGCCGTATTTGCATGAAGAAGTTACAGTGCTTTGAAAGTGGCAGCACCAGCAATCTGCATCGGCACATGTCAAAGAGACACCCAGAGGTGTTCTCTCGGCTAGGCGGCGACAGGCAGAACCCAACGCCATCCCAGTCATCACAGGGCTCAAATGTTAAGGGTGGCGCCTCGACAGCACCAGAGACAGAGAGGAGGCCGTTTCCAGGTAATGTTTAATGCATCACTGCTGTTTGTGTATGAATAACAGAGGAAGACAAACGTTAGCTGTGAACACTCTTTAAATAATGTGCAATATCTGTGAACGTGAATGTGTATTAATCACTTTGTATTGCCAATGTGTGAGTAGATTGTAACGTAACTTAAAACATAAGATCTTACCAGACTTCCTCGGTTCCCTGTAGCAGCCTTTGGACTGATTTTTAGGTAAAGGACTCGGGACGAAGGATGTGATGTTGTGTGTGCTGCCGAGTGCCCTGCCCGTCTTCTACAGCACAAACACTGTGCAACACTAGCTAGCATTAACTGAAAAATGGAGTCTGCTAACGTCAACAAACAACCAGCAAACACAGTCCAACTCAAAGTCAAAGCTAACATGAATGCAAAGCTACTGTAACAGCTAGCCAGCTAGCAAACGTTGCAAAATATTTTTGATTGGTTTTTATCATGGAGCCAATGGTCCAAATAAAATAAAGGAACATAGCAGATGGCAACATTATTCTAAATATGATTGTCATTTAGTGTGACAGCCCTGGTTTCATTATCAACAAGGGTTTTCTGAATGTTGCAGATAAACTCTCAAGTCCTTATATTGCCATTTGATTTTCCCCAGTGTTTTTAATAAAGTTGGTATATTAGCAACCATAATCACCTAATGTAAGTGGAGTGGATTAATTTGCTTCATGTTTATAGTAAATAGTTATTGAGCTGTTCTTACCTACTGCACCCAAGACTAATGAGACTAAACATTTGGCCTTCTTTTCCCCTTGTCTTCAAGATGAGTTTAAAGCTTCAAGAGTGTCTGCAAGAGAAAGGCGTGTGTTAAGTACAGAGCGGGAGCTGATAAACTCCCTGAGGAGGGCACAGAGGGAGGAGGCGCGAGCTCTGGAGGATCAGAGGGAACTGCTGGAGAAGCTGCGTGCAGTGGATGCCAGGACCGCAGCTGCAGAGAGGGAGCAAATTGAGTCATTGAGGAAAGTGCAGCTGGAGGAGGCCAAACAGTTGCGTAAACAGAAAGAAGAGCTGCAGGAGGAAAAGGCAGAACTACAAAAGAAATGGGAAGAGCTTCAGCAGGAAAAAGAAAAGCTTTCCAGAGAACAGCAAGCCTCCTACTTCTGATACGACAGGATTGTGTTGTTGCTGTCCTCGCCAATTTCAGGTTTTCTGTACATGCTTTGGACTAATTCAAACACATGATGATGTAAAATGTGAACTCTTCTTTAAGTAAACTATATTTAGCAAAAAAAAAATCAATGAGCAGTTGGTTTTCTTTCTGTTACAATGTGTCACACTGCTTTATGGTGTCTTAAATATTCCCTCTTCTATCCACTATGGTGCTGTGTCATTGTGGGATGTCCTGACATCACTGTGGCATCAGATGAATAGAAATTTGATCCAGGACAAACCTCTCCCTCCCCACCTCACCCTGCATTCACTTATAACTTTATATTTGTATCATAGAGTGAAGACAGATGCATTTCTTCTCACTCTTCAAATCCGCAGTATGGGATCAGGCTGTTTGCACAAGTTATCTTAAGTAAATTGTATCATTCAAATGTGTAAATTGGCAATTGATCAATATGCTGCCCTTAGAAACGATTCCATCAGAGGCTGCCATATACATACAACTTAACTGATTCATGTTTTCTACCTTTCTTTTATCTACCACTCTGCCCCAAGTTGTCGTTGGTGAGTGGTGTGATTATGAAGTTTAATTGGCCTTCCGACTTGAATTGTGTCCCTTTTAATAAATCTAATACCAATACTTCATTATCAAACAAGAAGAAGACCCAGGGTTTCACACTCAGAGGTGATGCGGGTTTTTTTTGTTGTTTTTTTTGTTTTTTAAATACTTGTAAACAAGTTATTCTTGTATTTCATGAACTGAAACAGCAAACCTGACCTATGATACTATTTTAGCACAAGATCACTGATTTGGCAGGTTAATCTAGCCCTAATTGAAAGAATGTGAATGTGTCAACACCACTAGTAGTCAGTTAATTAGATTTCTGTAAACTGGGTGTACTTTCAAATAAGATCACTTCTTTCTAGTGAATGGCTTCTGTCGCATCCTTGGATTGAATTGAAGACTGATATGTACAACAACGCATGCGCAAGTTTGGGGTTTTGTCCCCCAGATTTAGCTTTCTCAGGCAGTGCGCATATGCAGCTATCGCAAGCCCCACCATCAGAAAGTCAATGTGTGTGTACACATCGTTGATGATTAAAGATACTGTTTCGATCATCAGGGTTACATTCACCCAGCTTTAGGGCGAGAAGGCAGCGTGTCGTCGCTGTAAAACCCTTAACCTGCCAAGAGCCGCTGCCTGACAGGCTGAACCCAGGGTTTTCTTAGGATCGTGACGTCATCTCCAGCGTCCTGTCTCTGAGTGGGAAGATGGCTGACAGCGGCTCCGTGGCAGCGAAAAGATGCGACTCTGGCTCTGTGTCCTCCGTGAGTATGGAGACCATCTCGGCCCTGACGGAGCTAGAGGACCTGGAGAGAGTTTACCAGCAGCTCTGCGTGCAGGAGGTTCGTACAAACGACCGTTAACGGCAGGTTGACGTTTACGTTACACTCGCTGTCGTCATCCACGTCAACTTCCGGGACGCTGCTGACCCAAAACACTGCTGAGGCAAAGAACTCTACTTCGATCATTCTGATCAAATTAACACAAAATAATGAAACTAGTGACCAGTCCTTTCCGGTCAGGACAGGGCCACAGGGGTACAGAACACTTCACAACACCCAGCGTTACATAAATAGTTTCTCTGAGGGTGTTGGTCAGTATGTCTGCTTGTTCATGGGTCAAGAATTAGTCCCAGCTGATCTGTTTTAAAAGATGTTAACGTAGACACTATTGTCAGGTCATTCTGAAGATATACACCCTGCTGCCACCAAGGCCTGCTGCCATTTTCAGTAAGGAAACGTGAGAAATCAAACACACAACCCTGACAACTGGAAGTGTCACCCAGAGTGTGTCCATCTGCACAGACTGACATGACTGCTCTCCACTTCACAGCACAGCCGAGATCTGTACAGCCTCTTCCAGCTCTTAGTTCATCCATTATGAAAATCTGTTTTAAAAGACAGGTCTTATTGACTGGCAGATAATGAAATGAAGAAAGGCGGCAGTGGCTTCACAAGTCATGGGCCATTTGTTCAAAGTAAATGTTAATGCTGAATTCTGAAGAGCTCACTAGATGGAGCAAGTCACATATGAACTGACGCTCCAAAAGCCTGAATTTGCAAAGATGTGTTGTCCAAATGTGGCTGTGTTAATGGACTTGTTCAACATTTCCTGAGTGCTCTTGAACTACTTATACACCACAATAAAACATGTCTCCTTCTCCTATACCAGACCTCTGCATGCATAGCTTTATTTCTTTGAATTATTCATGTGTTTTGATAGAAAGTATGAAGGCAGATAAGGAAAACTGACATGTAGTAATGAGAAAATGTATTGAAGTTGTGTATATGGAATATGTGTGTTGTGTATGCTGAACATGTTGCTCAAATCAAAATGAAATTGATTGTCTTTTTGCTCCTCTAATACAGAAGGAAGTGGAGGCTGAGCTGGACAGACTGGTGGGCCAGGAGGGGACCATTCATACAAAGATGCTGGCGCTGCAGAGGATGGGGTACAGTTTGTACAGACTAGTGGAGTTTCAAAAGCACCTGATGGTCATCGTTTATTTGAGCTTCAGCCACTACAGTCAAACTGTCTCTGTGCTCCACAGGCCCAACCTCCAGCTGATCGGAGGAGACGCCAGTCAGCTGTCAGGCATGATCACGTTTACCTGCAGCCTTGCTGAAAACGTCAGCCGCAAAGTCAGACAGCTAGACCTCGCAAAGGTAAACACACACAGTTCCAGTGTTGCATCTGTCAAAGATACAGCGTCAGTTCTGCACCGTCAGGGGTGTAATGTGATTATTGCACTGTTTTCTTAACCTTTTTATTCATTTTCAGCGGTTGCTGACAGTTTATTTTCCTCTACAGGTTGTATTTATTACAAGAATGTTGTACTGCATCACTTACACTGATCTCTTGGTGTATATCTTATCTTATCTTGTTTTTGTAGACACGGCTGTATAACGTCATCCAGCGTGCTGATGATATCCTCGATTTGAAGTTCTGCACAGACGGCGTGCAGACAGCTCTACGCAACGAAGATTATGAACAGGCCGCTGCCCACATCCATCGATACCTCTCTCTGGACCAGTCAGTTATTGAGCTGAGCAGACAGGGAGAAGAAAGTACGAGGCCTCCAGTTCTCTGTTATAGTGCACTGCTCAGTATTTGACTTGTGTTTTTGCACAATTTTGACTTTGTCGCATCATTATAGGATTGTAGTTATTCCTAAAAATAAATTGGCAAGCATATTGGAAAAGCATCAAACATATTACTACTGTGACCAAAAGACCAAAAGATTTCACATTTTTCTCCCTGCACTTTAAGTTGCATCATGAATCAGCTGCAAAATGTCTGGGCTTGCACTGTATAACTGTCTACGCATCATGTGTGCGCAGGCAGTGCCGTGGATGCCAGTTTGATAATGCTTCAGGAGGCAGAGCAGAAGCTGAAGGTCATCGTTGCTGAGAAGCTGGATGAAGCTGTAGCTGCAGTCGATCTCGCTCAAGTCGAAAGGTTTTTCAAGATCTTCCCTTTGCTGGGCCTCCACCAGCAGGGCCTCGCTCGCTTTGGCCAGTATCTCTGCAGTCAGGTCAGTTGTTGCTTGAATATAATGTGTATTTTGGTGAAGATGAGATGAAGATTCTGGATCCAGACGCTGCTTTTCAATTGAAATAACAGATTTAGAGAATTGTGCAGTCTTGGTTGACGTACACACATTTTGAGGGCTTCCTATTATTTACTTCAGATAACATTTGCACTCCTTTTTGTTCATTGCGTTTAAATTCTATTGAACTAATAATGTCCTGATCCATATCCTGATGTTGCAGTCATTGTATTTGGTATAAGTGTGTCAGCTAAATGCTAAAATGAGTTCTATAAGAGCTGTTAGTTAGAATGAGAGTATGAATATAAATCTCTGTCCTTGGAGTTTGCTTTTGTTCTGGTCAGAAATGGTCACAGGTATTTTTTTTCACACAGCTTGCCTCCAAAGCTGAGGAGAACCTGGTCTTGGCTACAGGAGGAGACCTGGGCGAGAAGAGAGCCCCGCTGGTATTTGCAGACACTCTGACGCTGCTGCTGGAAGGTGAGAAAACGGCCCTGATACTCTGCCTGCGTATGTTTTCCTTGCTTGGAGCGGCCTCCGCAAAGGTGTCCGTGTGTGTTTACAGGTATAGCTCGCGTCGTTGAGACTCATCAGCCTATCGTAGAGACGTATTACGGTCCAGGCCATCTGTACACGCTCATCACTCACCTGCAGCAGGAATGTGACAGACAGGCCCAGAAAATAGTCGACAAATTCATCCAGCAGAGGGGATACCACAACAAGGTGTGTATGACATCTGAACTGCATGACTGTTTTCACTGCACGTCTGTACACACTGTCAACTTGGTTCTCTCCTGCAGTTTCAGATTGTCCAGAGCAGCATGATGAAGAGCGTCCCTGGGGAGAGGATCGAGCCCAGGTATTTCTGGTTGTCTCAGCACCATCCTGCTGCTCCTCTGTGTTTGTCTCTGTGGCGATTTTTTTTTATGACATATGTCTTCCACGAGCAGGGAGCTGGACCCTGTACTGACAGAAGTGACCCTGATGAATGCGAGGGCAGAGCTCTACCTGCGCTTTTTACGTCGTCGCATGCTGGCCGACTTCGAAGTTGGTGATGCTCAGAGCGTCACACAGGGTACTTTTATATGTGCATGTGGTGATGCATACACTGATGCCTTTTTGAGATCTAAAATGTCAAATATCAACGAGTTTGTTTTCTCTACTTTTTTAACAGAGCATCAGCAGAACGTGGAGAAGCTACTGAAACACTGTTTGCTGAGCAGGACAATGCAGGAGCTGATTGGCTACTACATTCCAATGGAAGAGTACTACATGAGAGAGTCTGTCAACAAGGTTACTTACTCTCTGTTTTATGTAGTATTTATAGAGTATTTGTATATTAAAGGGGAACTCGACCAATGTTACACTCCAGGTAACACTGTATTTATTCATTAGAACCTTTAACTAAAAAAAACTGAATGTTGCTTCTCAGGCTGTTACTATGGATACATATGAAAAGGGTCAGCTGACCTCCAGCATGGTGGACGACTGTTTCTACATTGTGAAGAAGTGCATCAGTCGGGCTTTATCCAGCTCCAGCATCGATTGCCTCTGCGCCATGATCAACCATGCTAACTCTGTGCTGGAGTCTGACTTCAGGTGCTCACTCTTTCACTTTCCAGTTGACAAATTCAACACTTGTTTCTTTTATTTCAACACTTTTTCACATCTGAGGCAATCGTGTGTGCAACCTTCTTGCCCCGTCTCTCTCCACCTGTCAGGGAGGTGCTGTATAATAAGCTGCGGCAAGGCTTCCCAGCTACGACGCTTCAGGACATCCAGCGTGGCGTCAGCAGCGCGGTCAGTCTGATGCAGAGCAGCTTACAGCAGGGCAAGTTCAACACACTGGGCATCGAGAGCGCTGAACATGCCAAGGCTGCTTTTCTGGTAAAAAGCAAAAACACACACACACACCCATATATCCCTGCCTCGCTCTCAGGCAGCATCTGATTGGCAGTAATTGTTGGCAGACTATGACAAAAATTAAACATTCAAGTCTTTTTGTAGAAGGTAGATTTTAGTGAGGAATCAAATGCATGAATACCCTCCTCTAATTTAAGTGAGGTAAGTAGTGCTTTAATTTTTAAAATGGCTCTCAGCTTAAAGGAGCACTACCTCAAAAACCTTTTAACCTGTTTGTCAAAAGAAAAACTGGAATCAAGAAACACATAAAGGGTTCGTACCCACCAGCTGGGGGGACTGAATCGTACCGTGCCGTCAGCTCTGAGAATCCTTCATTCACACTCTTTTCTTTCTATCTCAGGTGACTCTGAATAACGTGGAGGTGTGTAGTGAGAATATCACAACTTTAAAGAGGAACCTTGAGGTAAGTTTGGCACTCTGCATCTCTCCTATTCATTTATAGTTTACCTCATTGCTCGGAAATGTACTCTTTTATTTCTCGCCCCCTGCAGAACGACTGCTCCAAGTTGTTCAATCAGGGCGCCGGCTCTGGCGAACAAGCCAAGATTGAAAGCTGTTTGTCCGACCTCGTCAACACATCTACCAAGTTCAAGGATCTCTTACAGGTTAGAGACACGCATACAGTGATCAGCGCTTGGCAGCTTAGAGTTGTGTGTGTGCTTATTTACAGTAGGAACAAAGCAACAGGCAGCAATTCTATCTGTGTTCTTAAAGGGCGAGGTCTTGTAAATGTATGTATATTAGACCCTCTCGTGGTAAAACTATCATGCTCTGATGTGGCTGTATTTCACAGGAGGGCCTGACTGAGTTAAACACAACGGCCATAAAGCCTCAGGTCAAACCCTGGATCAGCAGCTTCCTGTCCATCTCACACAACATAGAAGAGGTAATGTTTCAGAAAAGTGAACAGAAATAAATCCGAGGTCATGAAACATGTCGCTGTAACTGCTGGTGTCCCTCACAGGAGGAGTTTAATGATTACGAAGCTAATGATCCCTGGGTGCAGCAGCTCATCGTTAACTTGGAGCAGCTCATGGCTGAATTCAAGGTATCTTGTATTTCAGCTATGATTCCAAATGTGTATGAATTCCCCCTCCTATTTTTTTAAACCTCTCTCCATCTCCTCTCCAGACAGCCCTCTCTCCTGTCATCTATGACACACTGACCAGCCTGATGACCAGTTTGATATCCATTGAAATGGAGAAGACTGTCCTGAAATGCTCATTCAGCAGGGTGAGGAGCCAGGCTCAGCCACAAGGTGGCACTGAGCATCCTGTGCATCACTTCACATCACATCACTGACACACGTGGTGAAATGCCTCAAGCAATGATTTATAAATGAGTCCAGAAAGGCCTGCAGGAGAGGATGCATCCTCTTTGCACGATAGCATCATCCTATTTTGAGCTGCGTGTTTACAGCGAGCCTCTAAATAAATTCTTTTGTTTGGTACAACATGAGGTCCATTCACTGTCCCTGATCTATTTGTTGCAGCTTGGAGGGCTGCAGTTCGATAAAGAGCTTCGGTCTCTGGTGGCGTACCTCACCACCGTGACCACCTGGACCATCAGGGATAAGTTTGCTCGTCTCACACAAATGGCCACCATCCTCAACCTGGAGCGGGTAATTTAGATCATTTTACACACACACATACACAGAATATACATCTGTATAAAAGCTTATTTTATGTGTTTTAATCTGAACATTTATGGCCCTTTACAGCTGTGGTGGAACGTAACCAAGTACATTTATTTAATAGAACTTTAGGTACTTGTGCTTTACTGGAGAATTTGCATTTTGTGCTACTTCTACTCCACTACTTTTCAACTGGAAATGTCATCATGTGTACCCCTGTACAGCTTTAGGTACTAGATACTTTACATATTAAGATCAAACACGATGCACTGTTATAAAATAACTACTGACAAGATGTAAAATAGCTGCATTAACCTTGACCAGCCGCAATAGTAAAATGGGGCATTCAGGTGATTTTGAGTCTATAGATGCTGACCATGAAGTAGTGTACAATGGTAATTACACATTAATGCATCAATAATAACAACCCAGTAATATGGTTTATAATAGTTTAACACTCACAGGGGTGATTTTCTGCATTATGAGGATGGAGCGAGGTCACCACTTTGTGAACACATGATTGTTTAAAGGATGTTACTGCATGGACATTGAACATTTAGCAACAAAAACGTCTAATTTTTACAGTATGATATTGCTACTGTTTCTGCTGCAGGTAACTGAGATCTTGGATTACTGGGGCCAAAACTCGGGTCCCCTAACATGGCGTCTGACCCCGGCAGAGGTGCGACAGGTTCTAGCGCTGCGTATAGACTTCAGAAGTGAAGACATCAAGAGGCTGCGACTGTAACTCATGAGCCAGAGCACTGGCTATCAGCGACTGCCGCGCAGTACCCACCTTTTGATGCTTTTCACTGAAGAGCTTTGCACAATCCAGGTTTAATCCACGTTTCTGTAAATGGACGTGGGCAGGATGTGGGCATATGGCCGGGGATTCTTTTTGTCTGAAACAAAAATGAACATTGCTCATCCTGGAGATTTCAGTCATGTTTCTGGGGTCTGCCTTCTGCTCCACATCCGGCTGATGTCAGTCAGAGTTATAGCTCAGCTTTTAGGGGCATGGTTTGTGGTTACATGGCAGAAATGGTGATAAGAATGATCTGTAAAAAAATGACAATATTCTCTTTAATGTGTAATTAAAAAGTGTAATTGTGTCACACTGGGAGTTCCAACCTTTTAACCTGTAACTGGAAACGAGGACACACTGGGACTGAGGAGCAGAGCTCTGCGGCTGTCAGTGAAACAGAGCAGTAATGAACATCATACCCATTAAACTGACAGAAGCAGGTCAGACAGCTGATCCAGCCTAGTCATTCAATATATGAATAGCTCCTTGTCTGTGATGATGGAACACTTTTAACCTAATAAATTGAGAGCCACTGTGCAACGCCTCTGATCCCTGCCATCCGCCACATCTCACGAAGTGCTGCCCTATTGCCATGCAAGACCTGTTCCCAATCTTTTATACAAATTTCTGACACTAAATACAAAGCTGTGTTCACCAGGCAATGAAGCATTAAAAGTGTTCCATTCTCATAATGTTCAGCCTAATTTCCTCATCTAACCTCAATTCTCTGCACAGATTAAAGCTGGTCAGGGTGTATTTAAACTTTTGCTGAGAGGACAGCTCCGCGATGGTGCAGTTTGTCATCAGCCCTCTTCTCCAGTGTAATCAGACTCAGACGACAGATGCAGGAATAGTTAGGAAAAGTGTGGCTTTAATGTAAACACAACATTCGATTGGCTCAGCACAAACATTCCACATGAGAGCAACCAATAAACTACCAAATAGGATGGGGTGCAGCACAAAAACATTCACAGTAAAAAAAAAATCTGGTATAATCATAATATATATACAGTACGGTGCTTTTAAGGTGAAAATGGAGATAGGATATGGGGATTGATATGTGATAGATAAAGAGTATACAGGGATGGGAAGATGAGTTTCTGGGTGCACAGGTGAAAATGGAGAGCTGTACTTTTTCTCTGTGAAAAGAGAAACGTGACAGGCAGGGGAATAATGGTTCCCTGTTTACTGATCAGAGGAGAAGAGGGTACAAAAACCCCCAGTTCCCCAGACAGAGGCTGCCTCCAGTGATACTGTTCTCCTTGTGCAGTGTTCTATTTCTACACAGAGTCACATCGAGGGGTAAAGCACCACACAAAGAACAAGATGTCACTGGAGGGCCGCTTTCCACCATCTGAACCGTAGACAGGTATCGGTGTTCCCCCAGTGTTTCATGTCAGGAAATAAATATGTGGCACGGGATTTCAGGAGGTAGGAGGAGGCATGTAGGGCATGAGGCTTAAATAAATAAATCATTCGATGATAATAAAAGGTTATCTCTGTTACTTAAATAATATTAGTTGATAGTATGAACATGAGCTATGATTTATGATCCTAATCCCCTATCTGTCATTGTCAGATGGTTGGCACCGATATGACGTTTTTTTGAGATATGATTGGCTGATAGGCATTTCCTCACGCTACAGGAGGCCAATGGTGATGGGCAGCCATTCTGAACAGAAGAATCCTCTCTTTCATTATGTTTTAAAGCAAAAGAGAAAACAGAGAGGGAACAGACCTGCAGGCTACTCAGTCATGTGTGGGTCTGAAGGAGAGGGGAGCTTTATCCCTTCTGAAAGTTAAAATAGCCTCCTTCCCAACCATAACCCTCAGCCACGAGTTCAGCACCTCCCCAACAACATCATCATCTCCACCTTCATACACACAGCAGCTCTTCAAACGGAGCACAACAGGCTATATTCAGTACAGATATAAATGCCTCGAGACTCGCACAAAAAAATGTCACATAAAAGATGGGACAATATTCCACACCGTGGTTAAAAGTGGCATTGCACACTCCTCGCGTTGCATTTCTGGGCTTTGAGTTGTGCAAAACAAGGCTCCAGCTGAATATACCCCTGGTGCTGCCGCTTCTGACCTCAACAGTTGTTGACACAGTCATCAACAGAACACGAAACATTCAGTTCAAAAACACATTTTTATAAGACAAAACCGGGGTTGTATAGTGAAATCAAAATAAGAAGAAGGGAACAAATCATGGCAATAATCCAGTGTGGTGTCTGACGGCAGCTCTTTGGGTCCTTTTGGACGTGTAGAATTACATATTTATGTGTTTAAGTATCATCAAAATTATCATTATTAACACCTCATACTCTCCATGACAACCTCTGTGCTTGGCCAGGCCTCAGTATAAGCCACACCCTCTAAGGTTGTTTGCAATAATGATGTCAGTGACGGCATCAAACACTACCTGGATGTTTCCTGTGTCTGTGGCACAGGTCAGGTGACAGTAGATCTCCTTATTGGGAGAGCGGTTCTTACTCTCAAACTGAACCTGAATATATGCAGTAGCATCGTCGTAAGTATTAGCACCTGGAGACAGAAGGAGGAAACGGAGAGAGGAGAGAGCATGAGGGACCGACATTCAGCACTCTGTTCAAGAAGAAGCTCCGCTGGGGAATGAAAGTCGCGGACTCACCTGTGTATTCTGGAAAACAGATCGTCAGCGGTGACTTCTTGATCTTCTCAGCGAACAGATCCTTCTTGTTGAGGAAGAGGATGATGGAGGTGTCGATGAAGAACTTGTTGTTACAGATGGAGTCAAAGAGCATGAGCGACTCATGCATGCGGTTCTGTGGGAAGTACGAATACGTGGTCAGGTTCACATTTTTCCTGTTAGCCCAACCTTAGTGGTAGTTTCACTCCCTCTCCTGGAAGAGGGCTCCCTTGTGGTTGATCCCTCTTTCTTTACTGTTAAAGGACATTTTTCATTATGTAAATCAGGGGTCTAAGGATAGAGGGTGTTGTCAAAATTGTGAAAGTGAATTGCCATTGTAGCTGTCAACCTTTAGGATTTATTTATTTTGTTGGTATTTTGCCTTCAGTAGAGAGATAACAGTAGAGATGCAGATGGGATCTGGAGAGGATAATAGAGAGCTACAGAGGTCCAAAGTGAGGATGTCAGTGCAACAAAGGTTCCTGTTGATGTTGCAGATATAGCATATGTATGCGACCCAGGACACCCTGATTTCAGCCTTTAACATCACTCAAAGCCCCACCCATGAATTGTGATTCAGACAAAATTAACCAAGCTATACTTACAGTTGTTTCATCTTCATGGAGCACCTGGTCGTATCCACTCAGAGCAACACAGAAGATAATGGCCGTCACATCTTCAAAGCAGTGAATCCACTTCTTCCTCTCTGACCTCTGACCTCCCACGTCAAACAGCCTGGGAAAAGGTGCAAGAAGTCAGCGCAGACACAGAGCTGCACACCCTGAATCCAATCTCAGACAAAATGCCAACAACAAAGGCCAAGTCATCATGAGCTACGACGCTGCAGCGACTCCATGGACGGTACCTGAAATGGAGGTTTTTGAAGGTGAAGTGGGTTTCGACGATACCAGTGGTCTTCACTCGGGTTCTCAGGATGTCCTGCTCTGTGGGCTGGTAATCTGCTGCCCCGATCCGGTCTAGACTGTCCAGGTAACTGATTACGAGAGGAGCAGAGATCAAGAAGAATGTGGGTTAGATGACAGGTGTTTTTTGTTAAAATAGGGGCTGTTATAGTTCTTCTTGCTCACTCACTATTGAGCAGAGTCGTTGAGTTGGTATTCCCGGGCACGGCTGAAGCACTCCTGTGTCCCAGCATCAGCCCATACACGCTTCATTGCGGTAAGAAGCTCTGCAGAGTACGGCTCTGTGTCCTCCATACGACTGACCACATCGCAAACCAGCTTAGCATCCGCCTGGACAAATACATTTCATGAGACCAGGGAAAGAGGTGCAAAATTACATCTGTTCATTTATTATTTATCACCTGTTGTAATTCAATTTTCTATTCAAATTTGTCTAGCATCCAGTCCACGTGATGACTTTATCAGACATCTTAACCCAAGGAGATATTGTGCTTTATAGCAGCATGAGAGAAACAATCTCCTGATCGAATTCTTCTGATAAGAGAACCCAGTCTTGCGTTGGCACTGTCACATTTCAACCCCTAAAATCACAGTTTCTTGCCAATCTGTCAGTGAATGTGAGTGAATGTGAATGTAAGACTAACTTTTCTGTCTTTGTCTCCAAACTCGATGCCCAGGGAGTCCATGGCTCGGAGGATGGCTGCCAAGCTCTGGATGGTGTTGCTGTAGACCACAGGCTTATACTGCTTCACGTCATCCCCAGAAAAGCCATCTTCATGGATAATCCTGCATGCACACACAGATATTACACACAAGCATGGACTAAACAGAAAAAGTTGCACATATCCATATGTTCCCACAGACCCAAAGATTTGTCTTTTCACATTAAAAGGTCCACTGTGTGAGCCAGGTGACCCCTGCCTTCATGGCATCAAACACAACACAGATATCTTATAGTCCTCTCTCTCTCTCTCTCTCTCCTTCCTGTTATCTCTACCTAAAATGCATAATGGGACGGGAATTGATCACATTCTCAGTCTGTGATGTGTAATTGGTCAGTAATGTGATATCTAAGCCATTTATAATTTATGATGGTCAATGGAGTGGAATCAGTCAGAGGACTAATCAATCACACCACACAGGACTCGGCTGTATGATTTAGTACAACACAGTTTAACTCCTTATAATCTGGCCAACATTAATTAATTATTCATCGGCACTCCCTCACGTTGACCTAATGCACACTGAATCTATAAAATATCAGTCATAACCTCCTGAAACTGACCTGCAATCCACATTTAAGCATCAGCAGCTTCTCGTCGCCTCCTTTGTGATCAGTGATTGTTTGATGAGGAGAATAAATGAGGGATGATAAGGGATTTACCTATATTCATCTCATCAGTGCACGTTATGAAAACATTTTTTATAAGAGAGGTTGACCATCTCCACGAACATCAATCCAACAGTGCAGCAGGACCAACAGTCCGAAACACAAAGGTATTAAATTTACTCTCATGTAAGACAAGGAAAACCATAAAATCCTCAAAACCATCCCAGCATCAAAATGGTTGCTGATTATCAATTAATAATATCAGCTCTAAAATAATTGTCACCATTGTTCAGGCGTGAGTCGTGTCAGGATCTTGGTGGTCTGCCAAACATTTTCCCAGGGGAAGCCCTCAGAGAGGAGGTGTTTTTAGTCTATATTCTGTGTGTTCGGTGTGCGCCAAATGCGCATAATTAGGGCTGATAAGTGAATGAGTCTCACGAGCTGAAGACAGAAGTTCAAATTAATATACAGTTAAAGCTGCAACTAACAATTACATTCATTATTGATCAATCTGTAAATTCTATTCTCGTTTAAACTTAAAAAGACCAATCACAATTTCCCAGAGTCCAAGGTGACATTTTCAGATTTGTCATTTTGTCAAACCAACCGTCCGAAACTCAAAGATATTCCACATATTATTCATAGGGAACAGAGACAGCCAGTACACATATTTAATAAAGTGAATTATTGCCACTTTTGCTTAAGAAATGGAAATTTACGATTAATAGATTATCAAAATAGCTCCAGCTTAATTTTTAATTTAGTGGACCAATAATTTCAGCTCTATATGACACATGTGCATTAATAAAATCTGTTTAAAAACTGACCAATCACAGTGTCCAAAAACAGAAAAGTGTAGAAATAGACACGACTGCCATTTCTGCAAATGAGTTAGTATACATCAGCCATCAGTGAAGTTTCCTAAATCTAAATCTACTTTGCCAAATCTACTTTAGTGTGTGCATCTTCTCAGCTATGGGACTCGTTCACCATGGGTTACATTTTCTGACTATTTTAAGGCTTTCAGAATTTATTGTGGCCTTTCAGACTGTCACTCACACTACAAGGGAAGTGAAGCTACATCAGGCTGCACTCACAAAACTACTGCAGCCAGGCCTGGACCAAACAATATAGACACTCTCAGCTGTTATACTAACCTGCACAACATGTGATGATGATGAGTGGAGAACATCAGGGCAGGCCACACTAGATTTGCCCACCAATACCTAAACTTTATGACTCACAGTGCGTAGTAAAACTCATCCAGCTGCTGCCTGCTTTGGCTAAAACAAACCCTGAAAAGGGTTTGTAAACACTATTTGTCCCAGTGTCTTGTGTACAGGGCATAGCAGCAAGTAAATGGACAGGCAGAGACCACAGGGAGGGTTAGGAGGTGAAGGCAAGAAGAGGAAGCAGGGCAAGGAGGGAAGGAGGGAGGGACGGAGGGAGGGAGGGTGCAGTCAGTGCATTGCAGGCCGGGATGCGCTGAGCAGGACGGAGAGGCAGAGAGACGCACACCGCTACCCACAAGAGTGGGAGAGATGCTTCACAAGACAAAATATACAATGGACGGTGCGTTTTCCTGACTGAAACGTCTAGAAACTTAACTAAGAGGTTTAGGGGAAATAACAACAGTGATTTAAAACATCAAAGAGTGATTTAGCTTAGACAGGAGAAGGTTTAGATGTGGTTTTAGAAGCCATATTTCTGCGTAAATCCGCTTTATAGGCAAAGTACTCCCGGCGATATCGGGCACTTAAAGCCATTAAGATTAAAAGCAGAGGTATTCACTAATGGAGCTGTAGTGACCTCAATGTAATTCACACACACACACACACACACACACACACACACACATGCGCGCACACACGCGCGCACAGAGGAACAACACCCACATATCCCCTGTCGCACACTCCCTGTAGTCAAGCAAAACCCTCGTTAACTACATTTCAGCACCGAGGCAGTGAACAGCACCCTGGGACGCACCGGTGCGGCCTCCGCAGCCTCACTGTCGGTCTGCAGGAGGTGCTCGAGTCACCGGCACTCCTCCGGGGCTACGGCCTCTCGAAACATGGCGGCTCAACCTGCCTTAGCACAGATAGGGGAGGCGCAATCTCGGGCCTTTTACTCTGCCTGTGCCCGAAGAGTATTCAACTTAGAAAAAAAAAGAAAAAGACACACTTACTTCATCTGTTTGACGATGGTGCTTTTGCCGGACTCTCCGCCGCCTGTAAAGAACGGAGGGCAGAGTGAGAGCCGGCAGTGAAATCAGTACCACGGAGAGCACCTCCGCCCCATGCAGTCCCACCACAAGCAAACCGAGCCGTGCCGCGCCTGGGCGCAGCAGCCCCGCGGCCGGGGAGGCTCGTGTCTTACCGAGCAGAAGCAGTTTGACGTCCTTGGCGGCGACCATCCCGTCCTCTTTCAGGTTTTTCTCGATGGCCTTGCTCCGGTCCAGAGCTGCGCGCTCCTCGGCGCTCAGTGTACATCCCATGTTTCCAGGCGAATGAGCAATCCCGTCGTCTCTCCTGTCCGCCCTGTCCCTCGCCGACTCTCAATCAGTGCGTTGTCTCTCGCTCGAGCTCTCCTCCCGCGCTGTCTGCTACAGCATTAGGCCCGGATTGAGGGCAAAACAGAGCCGGGATCCCGAAAGGTCTTTTCTCCGTGACTCTGTATGTGCCTCTCTCGTTCCGTCTCTTCTCTCAGAGGGGACTGGGGGGTGGGGTCGTTGTGCTCGAGCCTGCGGGGTTGGGGTTGTTGTTAGGTGGGGAGGGGGGGCCTTTCTCTCTCTCTCTCTCTCTCTCTCTCTCTCTCTCTCTCTCTCTCTCTCTCTCTCTACCTCTCTCTCTACAGGGCGGCGCTGGTGATGATGACAGCGAGCGCGAGCGATTTCATCGTATCTTTTCACGAAGGCAGGCAGGAGGGGCGCGAGAGGAAGAGGAGGGAAGCAGGGCTGGCTGCGCGAGACTCACCTAACGCGGACAGTCTTGCTTACGTCAGAGCAGCCGAGCTTTAATCACGTCCTATGAAAGATTATTCAAATGAAAGAGCCGTTTAAATGGCAAATGTTGCCCTCTTGTCTCTCGGTATTAGTGGAAATTGTGTTGTTGAAAGATTAAAACGCCACAACAACCTTCTTCTATTCAACACAGATTGACGTTTAACAACAAAAATAGGCATAAAGCACACAGGGATGGTGGTGGACGAGGAGCACAACATCAACCGGTTTTTTTTTTTTTTTTGTAAATTAGCCTACATAGAAATATAGTGGGACAATCAAACACAGTGGAGGAGGCAGCCTGTTCACATTGACTTACAATGTAGCGTTAAAATACACAAATACATGTAAAGGTCCAGCATTCAAAATGTTACTTTTGTGATCTAGCCTACATGAGTATTAACCGTAAAATGTACTTAAAATATCAAAAGTTAAAGTGCTTATATACTGTTTGGTAAATTAATCTAGCAATGCTTTGGAAAATATTTGATCATTAAAGATTTTAATAACTTGATGTACAAAATAAGAATTAATATAGTGAATATAGTATAAAGTACAATATAATGAAAGTCCTGACGTGAAGTACAAGTGCCTCAAAATTGGATTTACATGTGTACATACATGTACAGTACATGTGTTTTAAATTATATTCCACCATTGGCACATGTGTTGTTATGTATTATTCCTAATACATAAATGTGTAAGAAGGATTGTCATGCTTTAGCTGGTCTAGGTGCAGCTGATTTAACCTACTTCTTACTGCTGGGCTGTTTAATCTGTACCTGTGCATCATATTTTACAGAATGACCATATGTTTTGTAAATTAAATCTTATAATCTGCAACGTAACTACAGCTGTCAAATAATGAGTAAAAAGTAAGGAAAACCTCGCCCACCTAAGAAATGATGGACCAACTAAAAATAATAATAATAATAATAATAATAATAATAATAATAATAATAATAATAATAATTTTGTTTCAAAGCCACTTGTCCTACACTTAAACTTATGTAATACTTTGGAAAAAATATAATTGGTCTTATGTAATATCAGATGTGTGTAATATCAATATTTGTGAAAGTGTAGAATTTAACCTCTCCATTTGTGTCATAAACCTCCAAAATTCCTAGAAATATTACTGAGGACAAAACCTCTTCAATGGTGGGTACAGCTCCAGTTACAGTCGAGATGCAGAGAGATGTGTGTTTATCATAACTTATAAAATGTATGTCTACGTTGGGGGTTGCGGCCATGCCATATAGCAGTAATAAGTGTTTGTGTGTGTGTGATAAAAGCTTCTAATCCACACATCACATCTGGATGGATGGTCAACTGGAGTAAAAAAAAAAAGGAGGGAGGGGTGGGATTTTATAGGGGACCCTGGATGAAAACCAGCAGAGGAGCTCGACCTGAAGAGACTCCATCCATCTGTGAATTTCCTCTTAGACAGCCAAGCTGAGATAAAACCTCCACACACATCTCAGCTGCAATCTCCACCTCTCTGCCCCGAAGCTCCCACAACATGACATGTGCAGGCACACACACACGTTCAGCGACAACATCAGCAATCAGCATATTCTAATCAGCATGTGCACGTGTGTGAGTGACAGGGAGTGATGGTAGGGAGGGAGGAGGATTAACGCTAAATTATACCTGAGGGAATTTTGACAAAATTATGTTTTCAGTTTTAATTACACTAATGCATCAAACACAAACATGAAGACTTTTTTTTTTTTAAACAACCATTTAATTTGTATGGACCCATTTCGTAGAAAAAAAAAATCAATAACCTTCAGTTGTGCACTCATTAGAAACAAGACCCAATGGGTTCAATCTGTTATAAAGCGGAAATACAAGAGGAACATGATGAAAACAATGTCACCAGTGTATTAAACTCAGGACAGCATACTTTTTTTAACAGTGGTGGCAGATCATTTCATCTAAATGAAAACAATAATACTAATAATTGTAGAGCAAATCAAAATATGAATCAGTTCTCACAGAGATGTTAGCATGTGTTCACACAACCTGTCTGAAACACACACACATGCACCTACACACACACACCCACACACCCACACACCCACACACAGGAATGATTTTGAACATCAACCAAAGACAAACATACTGTATATAAAAGCAGACAGGACAGAGTCAACCACTCCTCAAGAAGAGAGGACCCGTCCTCCTCAGTTTTCACAGCTCATACACGCAGAACGAAAGCATACAGAGTTACTCTCGTGGCTGTACATCCAGAATATTTTCAGCCAGGCTGGTGAGTTTGCAGTCCTCCAGTGCTTTGACCAGCCGGCTCAGCTTGGCTGCTCTCCCCTCCGCCTGGAGGAAGCGGCTCAGCAGCTGATAGGCTTGCTCATACAGCCCTTCTCTGTCGTACTCGTAGGCCAGGTTGTCTATGGCCGGACCCTTCAGTGCCCGGCAGCTCTTCCCCAGGGCCCTCCCTACATGCTTCCACTGGCGGCCCACTCCATTAGAAAAGCTCTGAACGTCCGCCGCCGTCAGCATTCGGTCCTCTGACGGGCAAAAGGATAAGGGATGAAGGAAAAAGAAACATTAACGTAAAGTGTAATTAATTATGATTACGTAAACTTAGGTTTATAATCATATGTATGAGTTAACAGTGAACATTTCCAAGAATAATTTACAGACTTGCTGCACACCTTAACCTAAGGACACCAACAGGATTGATTCTATATATTAGGCCTGTGAAGCATTAAAACAGCATTGATTGATTTTATTTGGCCTCTTGGGGACAGTGATACAAGCTATAAACACAACATTTCCATGTTATCACATGTAAAGTCGTCATGGAGACCCAGTTGCTGTTTAAACACCCTGCAGACGAGGAGGAGCACCAGCAGTTAACTGGAGTTTTGTTTGTGTCTGATGTTCCTCTCCTTTTAGCTCTGATTTACTCCCCAACAACTCCTGAGGGAAATATCTGGCTCCGTCGCTGCCAAATGCTTCACTATGTTCACCAGCTAGTTGCTAACTTTGTCTATCTGCTGTTTGGTGCTGAAAACAACACAAATGAGAGGAGTGAAAATAAACTGAAACACTAAAGTTGTGGGTCATAAAACTAAAGCAATGAGCTGAAACAAGCTGAAATGCTGTTCGGAGACGGAAATGCAGAACTGGCTGATAATTCTCTGCCAGGATTTTCACTACAATCAGGCCCCTTCACATCACCTGCAGACATTTAATCCATTGTGGATACCAAAATATTGATCGGCACAGCTTTATGATTGTAAATGTGTGAGGGCCTCTCTATCTTAAATAAAGACAGAGAGGCCCAAGCGTTTGCCTGCTCCTCACTGTTTAAGAATCAGAAACCAGAGCAGCTACTCCTGCTGGAGGCCTTAGAGGAGGCACTCAGGGAACAGAAGTCCCTCATGCCCCGATACAGTGTCGAAGGAAGCTGAATCTAAATTGACATGAACTGAATCCAAATATTAAATTAACTCAATCAGAAATCAAATTAACTTTCAAGACACTGTAGTCCCTCATTGGTTAATGTTGATTCGACGGTTCAACGTGAGGTCGACAAATTTGAATCAATGCAATCCAAATACATTATCATAGACTGAGCATCAGTTTAGAAAAGGCGGGATTGAAGAGACAGCTGACAAGCGGCACTGACTCCAAATGCTGTCAGAACATCTAACACAAGGTGATCAATCAACAAATGTGGATTTTGTGAAAAAGATAACATGAATTTGGCAGTGTCTTGCATTAAAAAGTTGCTTTTTGACTGCAGACCAACAAACCTCAGATTGCTGAGGCCTGAAAGAGTTCAAAATAATACGACCTCTAGACTGTGTGACAATGCAGCACTGACACAGCTGCTGGTATAAATAAATGCAGGGTGATGCTCACTCTCACAAATTATGTATCACCAGCAAGCTTCACTTTAACACATTACTGTCTGGACGACAGGAAATCCATTTAAAACTGTTGGGTTATGCTTTGTAAAATGTTTGGAAGTAAATCTAAACACACAAACAACTGTGTAGTCATTTAAAGTTGACAGCATGGCTTGTTCACCGTGTGCTTCTGGGGAATCTAACAAACAGCACCAAGCACCTCAAAATGAAGAAAAAAACCTCTTTGTGTGATATAAATGCTGTTTTAACCTGTTTTGTGACCTCTTAAGGCCAACACTTTGTACACCACATAAGACTCGAAAGCAGAAAAGCAGAAAGAAAGTCGTCTCGACTCACCGAACACTCTGTTCTGAAACTTGAAGCAGTTGCTGGGGACGGGAGACTCTTCCTGTGTGATAGAGGCTGACTGTGGGGCAGAGCGAAGGGCCTTATTCTGCAGCAGCTGTTCCAGATGATCGATCTCCTCATCGCGCAAGCGCTCCGGCTGACACAGAATGACAAAGAACGTGTGAGTGTTTGTTCTGCCACCCCCCGGAGTGACGTTCCTGAAAAGCTTCACTGCTCTTCCCTCCTCTGTTGTTCTCTAACTGAGGTCTTTATTCATCGAGCCTGTCAAGACATCATTTCACACGTCCTATTTCTACACAGGATACTTGACACTTTCACTTTTTATACCAACAGGAAGTCATACAATCCAGTATCAGATGTCAATTAAACTGCAATTCCAGAATGCCAATTAAACTTAGCAGAGGATGCAAAGTGTTTTTCTACAGATTTTATTCTTTTTTGTTATTGTTGGTCTAGCTAGCTACTTAGCGAGATTCATGAAAAACAGCAACAAGCGTGGATGAGAGCAACAAAAGCTGTATAGGTTGTTATTATAATAATAATAATAATAATTCTTAAACTGACTTATTTCTTTGATTACTGTGAAAAACTATCCGACAAAGTACCAACTACTTGAAAATTACACAGGAGCTCCATCTCAAACGGCCAAAAAATGTACAAACAGAGACATCCAGTGTACCTGTGACAGGTGGATGTGCTGTAGGCAAAGTTCTAGGTTGTCCAGACAGAGATCCAGGATGTATGTGCTGGCCTTCAGCTGGGTTTCCACTGTGAGCTCTTCGGGAAGAGCAAGAAGCCGGCAGGCGTGTTGGGAGAGGGACTGACGCACTGTGCCAGAGCTGTAGCTCTCCAGGAACTGCTGACAAGCGGCCACATCCACAAACTTCACCTCCACCCCCAGAAAGGGATCAGCATCATGGACCTTAAGTATCTCATAACCACCCAGACCTCCTGCAGAATCTGACCATGGAAAAGACATCCAAGAAAACGCATTTGTCTTTTATCTTAAATATTATACTATACATGCCTGATACATGCTAACTAGACTGCTCACCTGTGAGTGTCAGCTTGATGACTTTGAAGATGAGGAACTTTTCCTCCTGCTGGTCTTTGTAGAGAGAGAGCAGGTTCACAGCAGGACAGAGGGACTGCAGAAACAGGACTGCACAGCCTGTCCATGGCCCACCATCCACAGTCTTGTCTGCCATTCTCTGAAAGTAGTTTTGAAGATAACATCAAAAGGATCTTTTGTCTGATGTGCAGACAAGGACGAGAGGATCATTATCTCCCCTTCACTCTCCACGATCCTCTTCATAACATCACACATGACAACATTGACTGAGGCTAAAGATGCTTACTTGTGTCATGAACCTGAAGAAAAAGATCCCTTAACCTCACACAACTTCAAAGTGAAGGCCTCTGTAACACTGGGAGTCGTGACGGTCCAGAAGTTACCGAGAGAAATCAGGACGACACTGATTTCTGTGGCGTATCCTTCACTTCACTGAGTATATGAATATGTGGAATTGGCTTTTTCAGCTCTGTCTTTTCTTATTTCAATTTCACTGTGTTTTCAGCAGTCAGTGAACTGTTGGCTGGACTGACAACGTCATTTATTTTCCTCTCTGTGTTTATTTGTAACATCTGTATGACTGTTGGCATAGTCTTACTCTCATCTGTAAAGCGGGGTCAATCAGTACAATTGGCTTTGATAGAAGTGACTGCTTTTTTTGTTCCTTTTGTAATAGATTTTAAGGATTTTCGAGAAGGGCCGCTATTACATAATGCTACAAACATTACAGATGATGGATATCATCATCTGTAATGAGACCTAAATAAAACTAAAGCCAAGAAAGGATTAGGGATGTTGCAATTCAATATATTCATGATTATATTCAATATTTGACAGCAGTGTGACAATTTAATTCATTTTCAATAATACACTTTCCTATTGTGTTCAGCTGCAGTTGATCTTTGACTGGTTTAACATTTCAGATGTCAGAATGAAGTCTCACATTGTTCAAGCATTAGATCTCACTCATTTGGATTACTGTCCAGCAGTGTGGGACAAGTGCTTCAAAGAAAGACAAATAAAAAACTACAGTTAGTGCAGAACAGAATGGGGCAAATGTTGGAGTGGAATCACCAAAAAGTCACTGCTTCAGCTTCTTAAACGTGTAGATTTGCTGTTTACTACGATTAAAAATTAAAACTATTTGGTCTGTTATTTGAAACAAACCATTAATCTCATCACCTTTGGCTGTGTTACTCTGTGATGGCACTTTTCAACAACTTCTTGATATGTTGCACACTCCATGATCAACCCATTTATCAATCTGCAATATTAAAAAAATATGTGCTGGCAAAATCAGCTGTACTGTCTCAGTTACATAACCATGGTACTGAACTGATCATCAGATTCTGAACCTGAGAAATGACAAAATGTTTGACACACCTTTCCTTTCATCTGAGGCAGGTGATACACTGAAACTCACTCTCACGATCACTTCCCACCAAAGCGATGAGCAGAATGCACCATGTAGCCTCTCTAAAATTAACTGCCAGGACCAATGACAGCCAAAAATATGTTTCCTCCTTGAGTTAAAACCACTTCTCTCCTAGTGGTCCATGGTTGATGTGGCTTCACTCCACTTTACCCTTTTTTACCCCATCCTCCTTTTGAAACCCTCATTACATAAAAACATGTTTAATCTCAGCCCTCCCCTCCCCCAGTCCAGCCCCTAACTCCTGTTCTCTGAATGAACAACAAAGCCTGCTAGCTCACTCTTGGTGTTGTCTCCATGCTCAGGATGCAGAGCGCTCTGCATGGAAAGAGCATCTCTGAGCTGGATTATATGCATGTCCTCATATTTCACTAATACATAGTATGCCTGGCTGCTGGGCCTACAGGAATGCCCATAACTTAGCCAGTATGTAATTATATGCTAGCCTATCTACCGGTACTCTGGAAGTACACTGTGAGATCTGTTCACCAGCTGTATGAGGATTAAGTGATCACAGGAGCTTAAAATATATCATTTAGCTTTTGCTGCCAAAAGGCAACCTCTAGTATTCCCTGGACAGCTGAAAGTCAGGAAAAAAAATATAATAAAAAAAATAGTTGATTCACACAAGGACGTTCTTCCACAAATTAGTAATTTTATCTTTTTGTGATGATGCGAGATGATGTGTGTTTGTGTTTTGTCTAGTTTGTGTCATTGTCTTTAATGCTTTACAGCTCCAGATGTAAACTAAACAGACCCGCAGATGATGGCTTGAAATAAAGGAAATCCATGTGCCATCCAATGAAATAAATTGTTAGGTTATCACTAATGATTATTTTCAGGGTGAATTAATATGTTATTCATTGTTGTCATTAAAATGTCAGGTAAGTTTGAAAAAAAAAAAAAAGCACATTATAATTCCTCAATGTTCAAACTGATTCAATTTGGCCTGACCACCAGTACAAAACATAAACAATTTTTTGCTTGATGAAAGATATTGTTTTTTAATCCATCAACAAAATCGTTGCCAATATATTTCCTGTTGTATCATATTCATTCAAATTGAGGCACGTGAATACGCAACTACCTTGAATAGTAAAATCAAATAATGAAGTGGCACTCCTTGTGGTTACAGTAAACTTCAGAAAATCCAAGAAACAATACTAACAACAGCTACTTCGATTGCGTCTGTGCAGATCAAGCAGAATAAGTGAAAACAAATGTGTAAGTGGAGGGTGGGTGTGAATGAATACTCAAAAGTTATATATACATAGAAAGAGTTGATTGGTGTTACTGTTCCTCACAAATTAATACAGCAGCTTCATTAAGGCAACTCTACATGTTACAATCTGAACTGACCAACCATAATGGTCTGTTTTATGAACTGCAAATTGACAGACGAGGTAAGTGACAATAATGAACTACATCAAGGAACCTATATTACTGAAATATGTGTACTTAAATAATTAGCCAACTAATCCAACAAAATAAAGTTAGATTTCCCTGTATTATATTGGCTTTACACAGAATGAGTGCCCGTCAGCTGTGTCTGTGTGTGTGTGTGTGTGTGTGTGTGTGTGTGTGTGTGTGTGTGTGTGTGTTGTTTTTGAGACAGACTTTAAAAAACGTGACCCTGTCCTTTAAAGGATGATTTAACTGCTCGTGCCTTGTAGGCCATCATATGTCCAGTGACCTTTCTAAAAACCAAAGCAAAGCTAAAATTTGTTTCGCAGTTTTTCTGGAGGCATTTTTTTTATATAATAACTCGGGTGAGAACAAATAGCCAGATTGTACTATAATTTCACGTGACTGTAACACCAGAGTGATCGATGTTTTTGCAGAGGACGTGTAAGCAGAGTTTAAACAGCTGGCCTAGCTAAAGACGAGGTTGCTAAGCGACCCACACGTACAGTACAGGTGACTTTCGGTTTGAACACGTGAAGTTTGCTGGTTACCTGCCACAGGTGAGGATTATTTATCGAGAGGTTTACAGCAGCATTAATTCGATCAACCGGAGGTAGCACCGTCCATTCATAAATCGCAAATTTCAACAACTTGTGTAAAGACATTAAACAGTACTCGTGGGTTAGTATGAGAATGCAGTTCGTGTTGGTAAACGTCCCGTACAGTAGACCCAACTGCCGTAAACCTTCGGACGCGGCTCTCGACCAAACGGACTACCGGAGTGTTTACTGGACAGCTAAGAAACACGGGACCCGGCACATGTGATGTGTAACTGGTCATTCTTTCGATTTCCTGTAAAGTAATCCTTCGTTAAACTTGGCACAAACTTACCTTGAAACTTTCTTATATTGTTCGGTGACGCTTCCTCCTGCGGGATCACACCCACTGACACAAGTCATAACTTCCTGGCCCCCCATTGGCTGAACAGGAATAAAAAGAACACTCTGATTGGTGGAAATCAACATGCCGCCTGGGGAAAATCGTGACAGGAAGGAAGTGTTTTTTTGTTTTTTTTTCAATTTAGGACTCCATAAGCAGGTTCAGTTACATATTTTGAGCAATGAGCATTTCATTGTACTGATTTTTTGCTACCGAAACATAATCGTTAATGTCATGGCTAAAACTGATGAGAGTTAAAATAATCAGTGAAATTGGACAACTAGGAAGTGTTTGAGGGCGACAGACTGCTTGGTCACTTGACCAAATCAGTGGTACTGTAATTTGTGGGAATATGATACTGTCCCTTTTAACAACTATCGATCGACTCCTCTTTTCTGACAGACGTTTGAGACCCGTGCAGTCTTACTGTGCTTCTATAAACAGTTACTGTTCATGTAAGCCAACTGCTGAAAACTCATAAAAATGCGCAGCCAATTAGTTGAAAACTAATCAAATATGTTGATCCCTGAATTAATCGAGGTAATTTATGAAGTTGTAAGGACTTTTAGTTTTCTTTTTATGTGAATATGAAATAAACATCTGTGAGATTGTGACTTTTGGTCAGACAATTATTCATTATTTTGTGATATTTAGTGTCAACTGCAATAACAATAGCAGTGGCAATTTAACTGAAGTCTTCCATTTGTAATTTTCATAAAATGAACATGTGCTGTAAGAAGGCAATGATGTAACTGAGAAACCTCAGCAGACTTTTTGTGGACTGAGAATTTTCAAATACGTGTCTTAAAGTTTCATTGACACATCAACGTGTCCTTGAGCATAACACTGAACCACAAATAGCTCCCACAGAGTAAATGAATGTGGATAAAACTAATCTATGTCAAGCGTCTCTGTACACATCACCTTAGGAAGAAAGAACAAAGATTTAAAGAAGCACACGCAAGAAGAGATATACATGTATCTTTATTCATAGTACACAAAAGAGAAGTCATACAATGGTCTGCAGGTAGAACTGTTATCAGACTCAGAGGAGCTTTTATGGTTGACGTGTTTGACAAATTTGAGGGTTTCTTTGTCTCTGTAGACGAGGGCGAGACAATTGTCCTCTGGATGCACTGTCAGAAGCTGCGATGAGGAGGAAACCAAAGCAATGATGATCACTGAAGCATCACCCACACATGTACAACTGCACTTTTTACTGTAGTCAACACTCACCTCCTCATCCTCTTCATTAGCAACGTAACACGTGAAGCCCCCAAAGTCTGAGTGCCAGTCTATGGAAGACAATTCAAGAGTTGTAACAGTGACAATACTGATTGACAATTTGAGTGTGTGTGTGTGTGTGTGTGTAGACTCACCTGCACTGCAAAAAGGCAGAACAAGGTCCAGAGCATACTCTGCTCGTGCTGCCTCTGCATCATGCAACAAAGTGTAGCCGCCATGAGTCCATCGACGCAGTTCACCACAACACGTAGGTGTGCTCAGCTCTAAAGAACAAACAGAGGTCAACACACACGTACACACAGCTTTATAGACTTGTGGCTGAAGAAAGTGACACACACCTTTCTCTCCGCTTGTATCTGCTGATTTTGAATTGTCAGAGGACCCCGTGGCTTGTTCATCAGACATGTCCTGCTTCTCCACTTTCTCTTCACCTTTATCCTCATCGTCATCATCAGCAGGACACAGGTAGTGCAGTCGAAGGCCGGTGAAGTTGGAGAGAAGCAGGAAGAAGGCCTCTGAATGAAGCAGCTCCCAACATGCACTGACACACTGTGGCAGAGTATCCAGAGACGCCACTTCGTAGCATCTAAATTCAAATACAGTGAATGTAACCACAGTGTTAAAATGTGCTCCTCAGGACAGAACACATCAAAAATATGAGCTGTTAACAAGTGAAATGATCTGTGAAACGTGCCCTACCTCTTATTAGGCGGACCTCTCTTTGTCCACTGAATCTGAGTGAGTCGCAGTGCCTCACTCACCTCCCTGAATTTCTCCTCCTGAGGACAGACACATAATCAGCCAACAAGAATGAGAGGACGCATGAGAGGCAGTAAAAACAAAGTTACCTTGAGAAAATCTTTGAGCTGGATTTCAGAGCTGTCCTCAAACTCCTCCTGAATCTGCTCCTGATGGGATATGTCCAGGTAGACTGGATTGACCCACTCCAGGAGCAACGTTTCCTGTGATGAACACAGCAAACACGTCAGCAGGAGCACAGGCTGTCCATTAAATATTAAGTTGGAGCCAGCAGAGGATTAGCTTAGCTTCTATTCAGGAAGTCACTGTTCCCAGTCAAGAAATAATGCAGCACATAACCTCCTGTAAGACTGGAATATGATGGTTTTTTTTCCTTTTGGTTTTTGTACCGATTAAACAAATGAAACATAATGTTTAATTAGTGAGATTTAGAGGTGTTTGAAGGTGTATTTTGTAACATTTGGACAGAGCCAGGCTAGCCTTTTCCCCCTGTTCCCAGTCATTATGCTAAGCTAAGATAATCAGCTGCTGGCAGTAGTTTCAACAGACAGATATGAGAGTGGTATCTTCTCATCCAAGTCTTGACAAGAAAGCTACTAAGTGCATTTCCCAAATTTTTTAAATCTCATTATAAAAGCCGCTCCTGTCCCAACTTGTTTGAAACATGCATTAAATTCAGAAGAAGCATATTTACAACAATCAATGAAGCTGATGGGGTCAAACATTAAATATATAGTTACAATGTCCTAACTTCTTTGGAATCAGGGTTGTTAAAAAAACTGAACACATCTTTGTGCATATTTGAGCAGACTCACATCTCTTGGTAAGTGCGGGCTCCGAGGAACAGGGGCCTCTATGTGGCGAGGAGGGCGTTCTAAAGACGGCCCGTGAAACCAGCCGCTCAGAGACAGACGACACTTGTCCTCTGTAAAAACCTCTGATACCTGAACAAACACAAAATCCATCTGCAATCAAAGGTACACCGTTGATGAAAAGGCATGGGCAGTTATTCTTACTTGGTGGAAGGAGACTGGAGAAACTTCAAAAAGGACGAGTGTGTTCAAAGAAGGTACAAGCGACTTCACAATACTCTCCGGTTGGAAATTACCTGAAGACAAAGATGAAGATTATATAAGACTTTGTCTGACTGACTGTTGTCTAAAAGCAGAGAAATACACACACACACACACACACAAAGTGGGACGCTCACTGTCTGTTGAGTAAAGGTCGAGAGTTCCTCCGTCACTGCTTTGCCATGGAGGCACCAGATATAGGATGAAAGCCACGCGCCTGCCCTCCAATTCATCATCATGACACAAAAGAACATCTGGAAAGAAGAGAGAATGTGACATATGTAAAAAAAGAAAGTCTGAAAAGAATGTGATCAAAATAACCTCAAAATATAAAAAAAGCTCACCCGTGTATTCGTATCTGGCACACGAAATATCCACTGTGGGCTCCAGTTCAACCCCCAACACTTCCCCGAGCCAGGAACGGAAACGCCCAAACAGCGCCGCCCTGAAAACAGAGACACGGATTAATGCAAACTGCACTTCATTCACCGTGTTGTACAGACAACGGCAGTAGAGCTGAACCTTTGACCGAGTAATAAGCCTCACCACACAGACCGAATGTTCGACCGCTTCAACCTACCATGACATTTTGTTGTGATGTAAATAATAGATGATCACAAGAGGAGGCCGTCATTGTACATCTAATTATGGTATTTATTCTCCAGGGCTTTAGAAGGCGTAACACTGTATAATCACAAGTAAGCATTAAGAAGGAATGACGTGTCTCTCCACAGTAAACACAGGTTGTCATATTCAGAATTTACAAAACTAAACATTATTTCTAAATAAAGGAGAGGATTGTACATTGTTTTGCTATCTGGGTAATGTTTGAGAGTCAAAGGTTAATTTTTCTTGATTTATACATTGGGATCTTCATTTTTCCTGGAGCCTGCTCAAACACTGAACCTCTGAGCAGGCGTGGCAGCTCTTACTACTCCATAATTCAACAATAACAGCTTGGTTTCTAGACATTTGTTTGAAAGCCCCAACATTTACACTGCTGTAATATCCCTGTGTACCAGACTGAATGAGGCACAGTCGTTCCGCTTTAACAGGGATCGCCTTGTGCTCACAGGTGATTAACTGCAGCAGAATCCATTTTCCATTAAGTTTACTGTACAGTCCCTCCATGCCAAATGTTAATGCTACCTTTCAGAGTCAACAGCACTAAATGAAGGAAACACACTTATTCAGAGTCAGGCGTAATCTCTGGCTCCACCTGGTGGAGCTGATGAATAAACCCCAACCAGTGGGCTCACCTCAGCATTTCACCCTGGAGAGTCATGTAATGCTCAAATAAAACTACTTATTTTAACACACTTAACCCCAGAAGCTAAAATGCAGAGCCAAATGATAAAAACAGATTAATTTATGTCAAGTGTGTCTTTGTTGAATCTGGGACTGACAGCAATTTGCTCTCTAATTATTTCCCCAAGCAAAAGGTTTTACAATATTTATATGTGATAAATATATAAATAATATAATACATATAAATATATAATCATTTATATAACATTCTCAGAGCTGAGATCAGCAGTGAGTAAAAAATACTGAATTTGAACTGTTCTCTCAGGATGAGATGCCAGTTGATTAAAGCGGTTTAAAGCGAGAAAGCTCACTTTGTCCTTTAAGAAAAAATATCGTATCTGTCACAGTGGACCAGCAAATATGCTTAAAAGTGATGCATTTCTTTTTGCCGGGTGGGAAAAACGAGCAACACAATCAGAATGACCAACTGAAAACAAAACCTGACTTTCGAGAAAGGCGGGTCATTGTGTCAGGTGGGAAATATTGATTACAGAGGACTCCCAGAAGGTAAAATGTGCTTTAAATAACAGTTTCTCTGTCTGGCAGATCAGGCAGTGGAGCTGCTGAGATCAATTTTTCCATTAATCTCCGGCTTAGGGGTTCAATACGAGCTCATGAGAAAGACAATAAGACACCAACTTGCTTGAGTATATAAAATTGTGTTACACAATTGACTGAGTCTACCAAATGAATATAATATAAGGTTTTTAGCACTTTATCTCCCACCTGATAGAACGAGCTAAATCACCTCAAAGTACTTTTCCTCCAGTTGCAGCTCCTGATGAGAGATTGTCAGAACTCCAAGCACTATCCACACCACCTTTCTCTATGACTATTTATCTTACTTCATAACTCTGCTGCAAGATATTCCTAACAATACGTTACTGTCATATATAATACACATGTACAAGCTTTTTAGTTTACCTCAGTCCTGTGATATGCGGCTCCGTTCTCTTCCTCAAGTCATCTGACTGCATGGGAACAACAACAAAGTGAGGAAGATGAGATACCAACACAAAACCACTGGGATAAATGAACGAGAAGGTCGCTTTGACAGACAACCTGTTTGAATTTGTACAGATCGTTTGACTTCTCGTGGAAGGTGAGGCCCAGCAGTTCTCTCTGGAGGTTCTCCACAAAGGTCTCGCTGGCGAGGAAGTTCCTGATGATGCAGTGAGGGAAAGGGTGGCAGTCCAGCTCCAGATCCCCTACACGTAAACAACAAGACATCATGTGAGTGCATGAGATGATTCTTGCCACAAACTTGACTATGAAGAAACAAACTCTTACGAACAAAGGTATATTTCTATATTACACATTTCAGGTGTGACAGGTGACATGAGATCAAACAAAACAAAAAAAATCTCCCTCGATTCAGATCCATTCTTCTATTAGAAGACTGTGCAATGTAACAATCTATACAATGAGAGGATGTAAGTATGTCTACCATCAGAGACTATGACCTTTTTGGTTAAACTTTAAATGCCTCTAAATGTATTAAATGATTGTGAACAATGCTGCAAAGCAACAAGCAAGACTGTTTCATGTAATTACGGTCTAAAAACAGATTCCATGAGCAGTTTCTTGATTGACTTTTCTGAAAACTCGCTACATCATTACACATACGGGTGTATAAAGTAGTAAATTAAGTCTTGATGGTCAAGATGGATTAAGTTGTTATAAAAGGCTAAAAACTAACACCACACCAAAACAAAACATGACCTGGTCAAGTGGCTGACGGTGGTTTCAGCAGTTTAATCGGCCGGTTTTCTATGTGCGTCACTTCTTTTAAAGATCATCTGCTTCACGTTTACTTGCTTAGCTGCTGAGTTTATGATCTACCAATGTTGTGATAAGACAAAGAGACACAAGCTCCGACAGACCAGGACTCAGAGTCTGACTGTAGGCCGATTTTATGGCCGGTGACCTGATGGGGTCCGTAGGAGATCTGTTGTCCGTGTATTAGTGTTGTCTCGTTCGCGAACGTTTCGTTCAAAAGAACGAATCTTTTAAGTGAACGTACTGAACTGCATCACTTCCTCAAGTGATTCGTTCGTTTCTCAGTTCACTTGAACTGTCAGCTGCGCCGCCTGCCTGCAGCGCCGCCTGCTGACGAACGAACTGTCAGCAGTTCAACTGAACTGAGAAACGAACGAATCACTCGACGAACGAACTGTCAGCAGGCGGTGCTGCTGACAGTTCAACTGAACTGAGAGACGAACGAATCACTTGACGAACGAACTGTCAGCAGGCGGCGCTGCTGACAGTTCAACTGAACTGAGAAACGAACGAATCACTTGACGAACGAACTGTCAGCAGGCGGCGCTGCTGACAGTTCAACTGAGCTTGAGGGAGGGACCGCGCGCGCCGACTGCGCCGCGTCACCGACGCATGAATCCGTGGCAAGTTGTTCTTGCCAGAAATACGCCACATTCAGTCACGTTTCAACTTCATTACGGCGTAAAAAAACGCCGTTTTTTTCAGATTTTACGCCGTTTTTTTACACGTAATGCGCAAAAAGAACGCTGTTTTTTACGCCGTAATGAAGTTGAAACGCGACTGAATGTGGCGTATTTCTGGCAGGAACGGCTTGCCATATGAATCACTCAGGGAACTACACTCTCCTGAATCATTTTCCTCTGAGGGATACACTTTCATGGCGACCGTTGTTCCCCGTTGTTTTAACAGATTTAGTTTCCAGATAAACAAACTTAAAACGTTATGCTGGCAGTAATGAGGAGCGACGGAGGGAGATGGGGGTGTGTTGTGTTCAAGTGTACCTCGGAGAAAACTAACTTTTTTTTAAACTCTGCTAAATTTGCCACCGCAACAACAGTACAGTAGGACACAGCATGTAACAAATAGTGTATAAAACCCGCAGTTTGAGAAAACGCGTGACTGTCTGATCATCTCATTGCGACAATTTGCGAGGGAACGGTGCATATTCAGTGTGAATCCTTCACTGAATGTACTGTGGGGTATACGTTCAGTGAACGGATCACTCACTGAGCCCAATTTGCCGAGTAGACCAGTTAAATAGCATACCATAGGACAGGACACTTAAAACATCATGATTTATAATATAGTTATATATAGTTTTATATTTACAAATGTGTTTGTCAAAGCAACACAGTCACAACACTCTCGTCTCCCGGTCCTGGAAGTTGTGCACTGAACTGAAACTTGAACCGTTCAGCCGTATATCAGTTCAGGAGTCGCAGGCTCCTCCTGCCAAGCACTGAATGATTCGGTGATTCAGTGAACGAATCTTTTGAACGAATCTTTCTAGTGAACTGATTCTAGTGATTCAGTACGTCTAAAAGAACTGGCGTGCCCATCACTACCGTGTATTGAGCAGTGGGTTAGATTTATCGGGTCACGGTGGGGTCTTCACTCACCCTGTCTGCAGTGAGTCTTCTGGCTCCATGCCGCATTCACTGCCTTCTTCACCTGCTCGTCCTCCACAGCTGAACAAAGTTCAGCCGTTTCTTCGCAGTTCTTCTTCTTTTTCTTCTTCTGTGTTTTGTTATTCTCATCCTGTCGTCGTTTAGAGGCCATTAAACAAACTGTGTGACAACACTTACGTTAGTAACGTGTGTAGGTGTGAAACGCTGCCTGTCGCGGGTAAATGACGTTTAGCCCTCGTGCATTAAGCCCTGAGCTGAGACTGTCAGGCAGCATTGGCAAACTGACAAAAATCCCTTTCTACGTTAAATTTAAGTCTTAAAAGTCAGTAACACGGGTAAATCTCATTCATAAATGTTAAAAAGCCCTCTGTAGCTTTAGGAGGGATGAAGAATGGAAAATATTTTCACAATTCTCCAAGCAGCCAGGTCAGACTATCAATCAAATCATTTCTCTTTAAAGAGGATAATTTACCCAGAATATCTTTCTGGAAAAAAAATCCTAAAATTTGCATGTTTGTAGCTTTCACAACAGAAAATGTTAGATTTGGAAAATGCTGGTGTTTATTTGCTGCACTGAACACATCTAACTTTAACCTCGACATAACTGAGCAACCAATGAAATTTATCAGGGCAGTACCCAACTAGCTAGCTAGCTGTAAGCATCACACATGATCAATTCTTCTGTCTTCTATTAGGTGAAATATTTTGGTTTTCACATCCACTTGATGCATGTTCACTGGAAATTTGATGCCCATGTTTACAGCTGATTAGGAAGTGCCTGCCTCTCTCTCGGTAAACGTACTGCAGGAAATAAAAACAGATGTGAACAAGTAAACATGTGACCATATAAAACAGCAGCATATGATTGTTTTGTCATTAGAATTATTATTCAACATTATCATTTTCTGTTGTAACCATGGAACAATTTAATATAACGCCTCCATCTCAGTCTTGAATTATGTGATCAGTAAACTAAAGAAAATACCCAAAATTAAAATGACTTCTCCAAAAGGTTTATATTTACTTTGAAATTGTATCAGTCAGCCATTCACTTGCTCTTTGAACTTTATAAAAACATACTCAAAGAACTGCTTTATTAAAAAGAAAAAAAAAACACAGCATTGTTACAGGTTAAAACAACAGGAAACTCAATGATGCAGTTTGTTTAATCAAACATTGGTCTACTCCGAGAGGACATAAAACCAGGTTCTCATCACACTGGAATACAGACTTGTATACTACAAAAACTAGTATTTTAAGATTTAAAAAAAAAAACAACCAACACATTTTCATTTTCTTCCGACAGTATAAACACCCTTGTGAACTGTCAATATACCTGACATGACAAGCTTTTGTTTCGTGAAAATTGAGCTAAAGATGAGACCTTTTTTTCCACCACATTGTCTCTCATCTTCCCTCAGACGGGGCCGCACTCACAGAGACAGCCAGACAAACTTCTGTTCACCCAAATCAGTTGTAAATGAAGTTGAACCTAAAAAGAGAAATGATAATTATCAAAAATTACATTTACAACCTGTTTACTGACAACAGTTTCACAATCTGCAAAATACTCTGTGTGTATGCATACAGTATATGTCTCCTTTATCTTAAATAAGCTGTAGTGGTAGGTCTAGTTTCTGAATTTGGTGGAACTTCAGCGTTGTGCTCAAACACTTCAACATGATGGATATCTGAAACGGCTCATCAAAACACAGTGGGAGTCTTTGTACTCTTTGTGCTGCCCTGCAGCCTCCAGCTGAGGCATAAACATGCCAACAACTGACCGCTTTCACTGTGTTCACTGGTGTTGATGAAATGTTTAGCAGGCTGTTACATTACAAACATGAGTGTAAGATGGTAATTTGTTAGTTTAGAAATTGTAGGTCATAGTACACAGGCTTGGTCAGTAATTTAAGATAATAAATCCTTGAGACAGGCCATTAATGGGATGATATTTCTAGCAATTCAGTTTTGTACTTATTTAGCTACTGTGACAAGGAACATAAAAAATGAGTGTTTCAGTTACATTTCGACTGTTTATACAATGACCAAACAAATGCAAAAAACATGAACAGTACCTGCTCAATAGCTGTGGTAGACTGGAAATTATTGGTCCATATCCAGGAGCGTTGTCATATAGTTCAAACAACGGCGCTGCCACCAGTTTATAGTTCTTGGGGACAGCAAACAGCGCTGAAGAAACATGAATCCCAGGTTTCAAAACAAGAAGCAATCATAGCAGTCCTTTCATGCACACCACTGGGTCTACCATTTTTTTCTGCTAAACTTCAATGCTAAAATATGATCATTTCAAAAGTTAAACTGTGAAAATACTGACCTTTTTCCTGCAACTGAACCAGGAATAGTTTCTTGTGTTCCTTAGGTTTGGTGATGTGAGCTGGAATATAGGGATACTGCAAGAAAGACAACATCTTACAGAAAACTCATTTGTAATTCCTAAAAAGCTAAATAGTTTGGACAACATAACCTAAAGAAATAAATGGACTATTTGTGTGTTTGTGAAAAAATTTCAAACTCCAGTCAGAGGGGACAACAGATGCTGACCAGGCTGCTTCTGTGTGTTCTAACCTGTGGAGGCTCAAAGTTGGGGCGCCACCAGTTGCCAATACAGTCATCAATCACCCAGTCCTGTTTCACGCCATCCTGCCGTCCGAGGATCTAACATTCAAACAAAAGTTAATACACATAAACTCCACAATCACCAAAGCAACAAGAAGCTAAAACTGTGCTGTGATGTAGAGACCTCAGTCATCAGGCGTTTCAGACCCTCCACCTCATCTTCTCCAGGACTCAACTCTCCCCCGGGCCTGCCGGAGAGATGCAAACTATCAGACAACTGTTTGTACTGCAGGGTTCATTCAGGAGCCTCTGAACATTGACTACTCACAGTTTGAAGAAAGTGGTGCCCAGCTGCAGAAGCAACACATGAGGTAGCCTGTGTTCGTGGACAATGAGAACGCCCTCCACTGTCCTTCGCATTCCCATTTTATCAAACTCTTCCCGCATCCGCTGGAAGCGCGCAGCCACCGAGCTGTCCTTCTCATACAAAGGCTCCTTGGTGCCGAACGTGTAGTTGGTAAGAGGATACCTGAAGTGAAAACGCACACATGCAAAGACATTAAGCATGGCCAAAGATGGTAACAGCTTGGTTCATACCTACATACAACGTAATGCTGTGTTATACAAGCTAATAATAATAATAATAATAATACAATTTTAAAAGGCTGCAACAGACAATTATTATTTAACCATCCTTTCCTTTTCTTGAATTGCTTCAAAAATCTATAATAAGTCACTTTCCAGTGCCCATTAGGCCATTTATCAATCATTCCATAACTGACTAGAGCTGACAAAAAATTACATTCACAATTAATCTGTTGATAATTTCTCCATTAATTGTGGGCAGTATAAAAATGTAGACGTGTGTTGTAATGTGTATTACAACTTCCTAAAGTTGGCATATTGAAACTGCTTGTTTTGCCCAGCCGACAGTCCAAAAGTCAAAGACATTTAGTTCGATATTACAGAAGACAAAGAAAACTTGCATGTGCTTCCACCTGAATGGCTGACACTTGTGATTTGAATTCAGATAATTCCATTTTAATCAATTATAAGAAATGATGTGACTGCTGAGGGAAATAAACTAAATAAACAATGAGTACTACATGCTCGACCATTAAGTTAACACCACATATGATATATATTTTTTTTACATTTCCCACTGATACTTTAGTCTACCATTCCTGGCAAAATAATACACACAACACCAAAATGTGACCACATGGCTGACATTGATGTACTGTCAAGCATGTTACATGTAATCAGTATAGCCGAGCTCGAACAAGGAGCCGAATTATTCTAGAAACAACAAAAGACAATTAGCTAACTGGGCTAACATTAGATAGGCTTGATATGATTGTCGGTCGTCGGTCTAAGTTAACTAACCGGCACATTTTGATAGTAAAACCAGCTAAATTGGCACTATTCCCCCATGAACTCACAGGTTGATGGTCCTCTCCAGTGTGAGCGGTTTCGCAGGCCCGCTGATGTATTTGTTCCCAAACTGAACGCCACTACCGCGCGGCCAGCCCGTAGACGAGCGACTGGGGGGCACAATCGACATTTCTAACGCGTGCACGACGAGGCTAAATCCTCCTGCAGATGTAGTTCAGGTGTTTGTTAGTTTGAAACACACAGATTTATCTAACGCTGGATAGCAAAAGCAATTCTGTGAACAATTCACAACAATTTGTCTACCGTCGTTTCCCTCAGCCCTCCTCTTCCGGGTTCAGCGTGTGGCTTTCTGGCGATATCCCGGCCAGCGACCCCTGCTGGTCAGGATGATAGAAAAAAAACCATTTCACCTTATGTAGTTTTAAATTGGAGGTAATTGCTGTAATTGCTGTTTAACTGTGATTGATGTTCGTGTATATATAAATATGTATATAGAAATGTTAATGAAAGATGTTTTAAACAGATGTATGAATTTTATCAACCAGGCCTCAAACTTGCCCATATTATATCGGTCTGTCTCCAATAATGGACTGATTCCCTCTTTTATTAGGTAAAGGAAGAAAGGAAGTTTCTCAGTAAACCTTTTACTTCAAATTATACTGCACCACAGCGAGCTGCACAGCCAGTGCTCTGCACTATCATGTATCGAAGGGCTTCAACATGTCTACAATAGAACAAGGTATAATTTTAGTGTAAATGTAGCATTAAAACAGGAATTACTCATACTCAGGTGGATTTTATTTCTTTATGATATTCACACTTATTTTTTCTGCTGAATAACTCATACAGCTGCCATAGTTTTCTGTTTTTCAGTCACACGTAAAAGAAGTCCCTCTGTACTTAGACTGGGCTTAACACTCTTCACTTGGAGCTGACCTTTCATTGGGTTACCAGGGTGTCTGCCTATCTGCATCAGCTGGCTTGAATATCTAACATATACAAAATCAGCATGTATTCATGATCAGCTATACCAAAGCATGTGGCCCAATAGATCAAGACAGTGCATTCTATGAATTTCACTCTAGTTTTCAACATTTTGCTCAAAAACTGACTTCTAGTTTAACAAACCAAGTTATAAATCAGACTGATTTTATTTCCTTATTGAGACATGGCTTAATAAGGGGAACATATATGGCAACTTTTATGTTTAATGTTGTACATGATCCCTTACAAAACAGTAGTTTGACAAAATACCTTAACTCTGCTTACTGGCTTCTTCCAGGCTTTCAGCAATATCTCACAGTCTTCCTCATCAGATGGACTTTACTCAACTGTCATAAGGCAAATCTGGCACCAAAGACCATTGCTGGACAGAGACAATGATATAAGACCACCTGTGATAACTGAGAGATCTCCATCATAACTGTGGAAGTCCATGAGCTCCAGCAAAAGCTAGCAAGTGTGCATTGAGTTAAGATGTTCTTGTCAAAAAAAACAACAACAACAAAATGTTAGAAATTATACATAGACAGACATAAAAAAGCAGAAGGAATGACTGAGTCAATTCAATATTCCATTTAATAGTCATAACTATGTCTCTTATCCATCTATTGTAAACATGGTGTATTTTACCACAGTAGTTGTCTTATGGTACATAATCATACGTGCAATGCAAAAATTCAAACATAAGTTAAAAAAGGACAAAGACACTGCTGGATTTGTTGATTACATCACACCAAGGGGATCTCAGTTCTTTGGTCCAGTGGCCCACCCTATGTGGTGTGCTGCTGTAATGTGGTGGTCCCTGTAGGAAGTGCCATGGATCGTCTGCCCCCCCACTTTACCCTTTACTGTGGCCTCTCCTGCCCCTGTCACAGTAGTTGGTCCCGTATTTTGCAATTTCACTATTTTTGAATTACTTTGCAGCCACTGACTTAGTTTCTTCTTGTTTTTTACCTTCTATCACCCCCTCATCACTAAACAGCTCGCCGTCTTTCCAGGATGCAGGTTCAGCCATTCCCACTTCTGTTTTCACTGCATCTTCTTCAGGTTTCACACTCTCTTCCTGCAATTCTTCCTTTATCACTTTGCTGTTGACTCGAGCTGGTTTTTCCTCTTCATTCTCACTCTCCTTCCCACCATCAATGACTTTCTTGCTGTCATCTGTATCGGTTTGCTTGATCTTCTGAACCACCTCAAGCTCCTCATCTACTGTTGACAGAGGAAAACCACACCATTCAACATATACTAGAGAAATACATGCATGCATGAAAGCATACATTATATGCTCACAGAGCTTAAAACGTACCTGTCTCCTTCTCTGCAGGCTCTACACTAGATCTTTCTTCAGAAAATGATTGTAAATCATTGTCTTGGCCTGAATTAGAGGGTGCTGGACCAGTCAAATAGTGAGAAGTAGCACTTGAGTTGTCAGGAGTGGGGAGGCCAGAGATAGTTGGTGAGAGGGTAGTGCTGACGTTGTTACTGTAAGGTGGGTCTGAGTCAGTCGGGAGTGGGGAGCTAATTGCAGCTGCGGTTGCCGAACTGGTGGTGGAAGTGGTATCTGCACGGTTTAAACTGGTGGTGGTGGTGGTAGTTGTGTCAGTAGGGTTTGTTTCACTGGAAGAAGTGGAGGGGGCAGAGATATCGGCAGGGCTAGGAGTGACTGAGTGAGTAATGGTGGAATTAGAGATAGAATCTATGCAGTCGTTGGGTGTTGGGCTTGTAGTAGTGGGAGAAGAGGTGGAACTGGTGGGAGGAAGGGCAGAAGGGACCAGGGAGGAGGAAGAGGTAATGGGGGCGTCAGGTGTAATGGTATCACTTGACACAGGCAGTGGAGATGTTGTTTTAGTGACTGGTGAAACTAAAGAGCTAGCAGAGGTGACTGAAGTGGAATCATCACTAGCTTCAGTAACTGAATTGGTGGTAGCAGACATATCTGATATGCTGGTGGAGGGTAAAGAAGCTGTGGTGACAACAGAAATAGCTGCATCATCGCCAGCAGCAGGAGTAGCATCAACTGAGGGAATACCATTTGGCTCTGGGAAAGTCGATTTAGTTGACAGATTTGTTGATTTTGTGGAAGCCGGGCTTTCATTGCAGGCCTCAAAAACAGTATCTGAGGTGGTAATGGAAGGCGTAGTTATTGTTGTGGAGTTGGAAGTGACAGAGAGGCTTGGAGTAATGGACTCAGAGGAAACGGAGGTAACTGAGACAGTGGCGGGGGGCTCTGTGGGTGTAGTGGTGCTTGTAAGGGTTGTCGGAAAGGTAGCGGTGGGTAGTTCAGTGGTAGTAGCATTAGCTTCAGTGATAGAGGGTTTGCTGTTGAGCTCTGTAACATTCGTGGGTGTTGTAGCTGCTGCAGTAGGGTTAACAGAGTCAGTGCATATATCTGAGTCAGAGGGCAGTACAGTACTTGAAGGGGAAATCGTGAAATTGGTTGAGTCAGGAACAGAGTTTGAGATTGTCGGTATAGTAGGAGTGGTGGTAGCAGTGAGGGCAGGAGCAGGGGCTGATGGGGTTGCAGTTGGAGTAAGTTTAGTTGGTGTGTTTGTCTCCCCTTCCTGTATTTGGGCTAGCTCGTTCTCAGGTGTGTTGCGGCCAGATGTTGTGGGGGGTGGACCTGGCTTGAGAACTGGCTTTGGAAGCAAAGCGGGTTTCCCGGCTGACTCGTGAGCTGACACACTTGGGCGAATTTGATGCCTTGTATCTAAAGAAAAAAATGAATGTGCAAATTATTTAGCTTGTCATACAAATATGATATGAGTCAGTGAACCTGGGCATGTGCCTCAGTGTGTGTGTGCATGTGTGTTTTACCTGACGACGCAGACATCGTTCGAGGTTTTGTGAAAGTAGGTGGTGGCTCAGGTTTACTGTCAATGATAGTACCTGAGGCACAAAAATCATTTACAACCTATTATACAGGGGGAATTAATTCATTATAATGTCCCTTTAATGGATGGAGAACAGTCTTATCAGCCCAAAGAGATACTGAATCATTTTAATGGAGAGCTGATCCATGTCACAAAGTCTCTCACTCTGAAACGAATCCGTCACCTTCAAAGATTAATTTTGCTTCATTAACACTAAGCTGGAGCACAGCAGAGTTTGATCATATTAGACATCAAATAGATAGAAGAATATACCTTCAGATTCTGCCTTTTTCATCTCTCCCTCCTGATTCTACAAGAATAAAGAGGTATTTAAACACCTTTGAAGACTACACAGAATCACATGTATCTAATTGCAGACATATACATTCACACACCTGTGTCTCTCCTGGCTGGGCTTTGGAAACTCCAATACGTTGAAGCATGAGATGGAGTTTCTGTTCAAAGCTATGCTGGCCTTCGAATTGTTTCTGAAATCAGCAACAGCAGAATGGTGAGTGCTATTCAAAACATACCTATTGTACCTTAATATGTATAAGACTTTATTAGACTATTAAGACTTAAACTCCGCTAACACTCACCTTTGCAGTGTTTCTGGCATTAGTAGTCCCTGCTGCGGCTGATCCAGACAGCAAAATGAGAGACTGGGACTTCCCCTCTCTGAGAGCTCGGCGGGGAGGCACCGCTTCACCCCTTAGTGGCGGAGCACCAGAAACAGGTGTCTCCTGAACAGCTGACTCTCCAGAAACAGCACTGGGATGTTCTTTCGCTTTCTCCTTTTCATTTTCCCTGTCATGCTCCTTCGCTCGTTCCTTTTCTTTTTCTTTCTCGGCTCTGGCGACCTCCCTGAGCGGGCGGATGAAATCAGCGATGGAGGCCTTTTTGGGACGCCCCTCTTGGCTTGCTTCTGATTTCAGACCTCGTCTCTTTTTCAGCGTAAAGAAATCACCAAGCTTCCTCCTGAGTGTTTTTGTCTGAGGTGGACAGGGGACAGAGCTGGCAGGAGCCACTTCGTGCACTGTGATAGATTCTTCATCTTGCTTTTTCCTGAATAAAGGATCATATGCAAAATCAAGACTGTGCCTATCCGGTTGTATCATATCAGTTTATCAAAGCAGTATTGTTAGGATCTAGATGAGATGAATATCAAGGAACTGTAAAGAGGCTAGTGTGGCAGCTGGTGATACTCACAGTGTGTCAGTAGGAAGTACTCTCTTAGTAAAGAACTCTTCAACTCCTTCATCCACCCTCCCCATGAACTCAAGGGCTTCATTTTCACTCTCAATTATTGTCTCCTAATTTCCACACATATACACAGAAAATGCATTTCATTCCAAACATCAAACAAACTGATGCTGAAGAGCAACTTGTATCATATGAAACTTTACATTACATAACCCTCACCTTTGAAAAACCCACACACTCTGGCACTAGTGTTTCTTCTGCCTCTATAAGTGTATTTTGGTTTGAATCTCTCATCCAGTCATGCTACAAACCAGCCTCCTGGGAGTCAGTTGCTCAGTAACGTACAATAGGGGGGCGTCACTGGATTTTACATGCGGAATGAAAGGAGGATAACTCATTTTGCCAATGTAGGTAATGTGATATCCAAATTGCAGCTATACAGTGTTGCATCATCCTGATCATATTAACATCTGTGCCCACAAGTAGCAATAAAAGGCAGGAGGTTGACTGCAGAACGCAAATTTAGCAGAAGTCACCGTTACATGATATCCTGTCAGGGGAATTGCTTGAAATTTGTCTCCTTGGCCATTGGCTCCAAGGGAGTGACTATATGTCTACAGCCTAATCGCTCTGTGACAACATGATCAGCTCAGTGGAAAATGGAGATGATCACACACACACACTCTTGATACAATCGTATGAACAACATAAAAATGGCACTAGCTTTTTCCAGAGAGAGCACGAAAAGACATTCAGTCAAAAACCAAGTGTGGGCTCTTCAAACAGCCAGTGACCGGTACAATGGGACTGCCTTATTCAAGCAGGGACCAGGCATCTTTCACAGCACTCCCCCTCCGTCCTTCCCTTCCCCCTGCCTCTCCCCTCTGTACCCTATTACATCTCTCCTCTCACCCTCCCTTCCATTTTCTCTCCTCAAACACACACCACCTTTCCCTCACACTCCATCTTTACAAAACCTCTCTGATGCTCCTTCACTGTACCTGCGGTCTGCTGGGACGATAGTTCAGTTTTTGTCGGTGGGGTCTCGGTCTGCTCTGGGTGTAGTGCCTGAGCGCTGGTCCGCCCAATGGCAGCTCCATTGGGGAGACACGGCACGCTGTTGCCGTGGAGCTCTGTTGCCGTGGCTCTGTTGCTGAGGCACCGTTGCTAAGAGCACGAGCAGCAGTATGTAATGCCTCCACTGAGGTGGGAGGGGCCAGGCCGGCTAGACTGACAGATCTGACAACAGAACCTCGCCTTTCTCTGCCCCCTCCCCTCCGAGAGGAGAACCATGAGAAAAAGATGGTGATAAAATAAGAAGAGGCAGAGAGAGAGGAATAAAGTGGTCACATGTGTTTCATCCATGCATCCAAGCCTATGATAAGTGCACATATCTGGATATACTGCAATGGAAATAGGTGAAATGAACAAAATGTTCTATTGGTTATGTAACAAATTAATAATTTATTTTATATGCGGAAAAGATGCTCTGAAATGCTGGAAGTGAAAGGCTGACCTGGTAGATTCTTTTAGCACCAAAAAAGTGTGTAATGAGACACTACAGTTTTCTTGTAAATTTCAAAGCGAGATGTCTCACCAATAGCTGGCTACTATAGAGGAAACTGTCCAAAACAGTCCTGAGAGGATGGTTAGAAGCCTTGATAATGAGCTGTAAGACTTGTTCAGAAACCATAAGACACACCCACAAGCACCAATCTTCATTATACTACTAATTCACATGAGGGCTTGTTTGGTAAGTTTCATGGGAATTGGGTTGCCTGCTTTGAATATTTCAGATGAAAACCTGGTTTCAATATTTCGAGATTTTCATCCTGGTTTGAAAGACGTATCTAAATGTATCAGTTACACACTGGCTTCATTGGCAGAGTAGGAAATGCTCAATCGACTTTGATTTATGTCTACAATAGTACCTGTCCAAGCACACACAATTTCTCTGGGGATGGGATTTATTTTCTCTGTGACTGCTTCCTCTCCGAGCGGCTAACTCTCAGCTCCACATAACAACCCATAAATAACTTGTTTTCCACTTATGAACCCATGTCAGGTTTTCCACATGACATTAGCTATTCCAGTGCTATAGTGTAGATGTAATAGACCTACTGTAGTTCATTGTAAGGCAAAAATAAATAAATAAATTAATTAATTAATTTCTCAATTTGGATCATAGTGGTGACACAGTTTTGAAGCTTGAATGTGTATTTTATATAGATCTTGTAAATATGCTCATGTATCACAATAAGTTTGGTCTTTGCTGTAAACCAATAAACTGACAAAACATTAAATAAAACTTTAAAGCCAGATGAGATTAAAATTTAAGATAATTATAAGCATCACTGAAGAATGGGCTTGATGTGCAACCAAAGTGATGCTGTGGTTGATACTCAGTGCTGTTAAACTCCTAAATCACATTGTTTTGCTCTTAAATGTCACACATTCCTACTCCACAAGTTCACCAATATTATCATCCAGCAAATGTTCAACTAGTAAGTACCACAAAAAAGCTATAAACACTGCACTTATAGTGCAAGGACCTCAAAGTTTAAATGGGCCCAGCAGTTCATTTCACCTTGCCAGCAGTTTTATCTGGTCATGGTGGTAGTGTCAGGATATTGGACAGTATCAGTTTCTGAAATATAGGTCATTATTTGGGATGAAAAAAAGTCACCTTCACTCCACACTGACACAACTACATATAAAAACCCTCGAGGATGATGTACAATCACGACTATCTGTGTGCTCAGGCCTGCTTCACACCTACAACATTCACACTGCCCCCTTGTGACCGCTTTTATGAATTGCTTTAATTCGCAGAATGTCACTTGTAGCCACGACTTAACAGTGACTCGACACTGTCTAGCAGTCACTCTCGGTTAAAAGCCACCTGAACTTCCCGTCAGAAAACTGATCAATAATCTATCGCTCGTCCTCGTAATGTTTCCGGACGCCACGCCCACGCCTGAATTCAAATTTGGCGCCCATCACCGCCAGCCACAGCTCGAACACTCCCCTTCACTCCCTCGGGTGCTCTGTTTGCGCAGTCGCGTTGGCTCTTGTGGACCGCCATTTTGTGTTAGGCCCTCTCTCTTCAAAAGCGGGAGAAAATTATTAGTCCGGCGCTCAGCACGTACGGACGGTCACAGCGGGACTGAAGAGAGCGACCACAGACGCTGAGTTTCCAAGTGAATATCACGGGGAAAAGAAGCCGCCGGGAGTAAGTGAAGCTGTTACTTTGCCTCCAAACGCGGAAACGTTTTTGTAGGAGCCGTCGCCGGCCTCTAGGTGTCACGGTAGGGCTTACCGGCCAGGCGGCTGGCGGGGGGTGTTTGTCTCCCTCTATCGTTGTCCAAAATGCACTAAATCCGTCTATAAACTGTAACTCCCGGTCACAGTCGAGCCTTTTGGTGTTTTTTTGGCCGATGTTTTGGGGTACTTGCACAAGGATGGTTGTATTTAGCAGTATTTCCTTTTTAAGTTTGTTCAGGCCTGACGTCCATCTTATCGTACCCTTTGTTTCCTGTTTTCAGACGTACTCGCGCCCCTCGAGTTAACTCACCAACTCACGAGTTGACGTTTGAATAGTTTATATCGTTTTGACTGTATTTCACTTTTAGACCGACGGACTGAACTAATGCATCAAATTTTAAAAAGTAACAAAGATTTAGTAGTGACAGAATTATTGGCTGATTGATTGATAGGCTGATTGATTTCTGTAAATGGCAAACAGATGCTGCTCATCAGTGTTTAATCAGCGCAAGAAGGCCCGAATTATCACTTTTCAAAAGTTTGCCTCACTTTTGGACTTCAGGACAGTCGTGTTATGGATCATAAACTCTCACGAGTTGCTTCCTCGCAACACGTTGCTCGCTCGAGTTTTACTCTAATCTCCAGGTACGACTTAATGTAGTGTAGAAGTCGCCGTATACTAGGTTGTCCATTATATTCATCTCGACGTGGTGCATTATGGGATTAATACTCGCAGCGGTAGAGAGGCAATCTGCGTGAAGAATTGTGTTATTACATCGAAATCATTTTTTGTCACTGCTATTAGCAATCATCTGTTCATCCTTTTAGGCTTCTGCATGTTATATGGGCAGATAAACTGAAGATTTGACAATCCTGATTACATGAGGTCATAGTTGGATTCTATCGTGCTTTATGTTTATGCAGAAAGATTGGGTTGATTTAAGATGCATACGTAATCAGTGGCCCTTTTTAATGGTTTATTAAAGGACCAGGTCATCAACATGACACAAACACACTCGACCCTGCCTGAGCTTTTGAGATCTGCAACGGCAGTGAAAGGAAATGCAGTTTCATTTGTTGAACTCACAGCATTTGATATACTCAACTGCAAAATGGCCTGGTTACTCAGGATAATCCACTCACAGTGGACAGTTGTTGCAATTGTTCCATTTTATTGAAAATTATTTCAAATGAAAACTGCTCAATTAGGTCTAAGGATTATCTTCAACATTTTCTCTGGAAACAAACACTGGTGTTGAGATTTTCAAAAATCTTCACTGCCATTGCATTGGGGTGGTAGTGGACGTTTCCAGAGGATACCTCAAAACCTCAGTAACTGGGTCAAAACTGTATAGTGGAAATATCGGAGGAAATACACAGCAAACATGTAAGATTGATAATTAACTGGTTTTCCACACATGCTTTTTGATGTCCAAGATCCTGGGGCTTGAGCATATCTCATCTTTGGGCAAAGGGCAAGGACACTCGCCTGGTCAGTGCAGCAATTTAGAGTCACTAGTGCATGTGTCCTCAAATGTTGTCACGGTTTGAAACACTTTCAAGTATTGTTTCAGAAATGATTTTAAGTCTAGTTGAGTTGAACAAATAAGTACAAAATTATTTTGAAACATTGAGTAAAATTAGTATTAGTAAACATAAGATAAGTAAGCAAAAATATATTCAAAAACCCAAATTGAATTTCACTTACCATGAAATCTTAACCAAATGAGTAACATTCTTTGTGCAACCAAATGTATTTTCAGCCATGTGTTCTTGTTTTTAAAACTACATGAATGGTCAACCATGAAAGCCCTTTTCAGTTTTTTGATAAATGTCTTCTCTGTTAAGGGTGTTAGTCGGCCCGTTACCATGGAGGGCGAGGTTGTTCCCATGGAGACTGCTCAGGCTGACGGAAAGGTACTGCCAGAAGGTGGAGAGGCCTTGATGCAAGGAGCAGCCATAGCTCCACAGGGGGAGGTGGCTGGTAACATGGAGATGATGGTGATGGATGCTCTCGACCCAACTCTGCTGCAAATGAAGTCTGAGGTGTTGGAGGGTGGCGGCACAGTCACAGTTACTGGTGGAGATGAGGGTCAGATCATCACGCTCCAGGTTTGTATAAACCACCAATGTTGGATTATGAGTAATTAAACTTGGGGAGGAAATGTTTTTGTCATATGATCAAGTTCAGCAGGTTATTCCTTCTATTTAGGTGGTGAATATGGAGGAACAGACAGGGGCTGCATTGGGCCTTGGGCAGCTTCAGTTGGTTCAAGTACCTGTCACAACAGCAACTGTAGAGGGGCTCCAGGGCACCTATGTTGATGCATCGACAGTTAACAAGGACACAGAGCCAGTTATCTGTCACACCCTTCCCTTGCCAGAGGGCTTCCAGGTGAGAAACAACTCTGGGCTGCTGTGTAATGAAATCGGGCCCTTTTTAGTTCTGTCCTCAACTCGGCACACTGTGTGAACTCCTTTTTATTGGAAAGAGTCCCGTTGCAATAAGATTAATTTGTAATGTTTTCTTTTAGGTGGTAAAAGTGGGTGCCAATGGTGAAGTAGAGACTGTAGAGCAGGAGGAACTTCAAGCAGCCCACGAGGAGCTTCAGGGGACAAGGGGCGAGGAGGAGGAAGGAGAAGAAGAGGCAGCAGAAGTAGATCCCCCTGCGCCTCAACAAGAAGATCCAGAATGGTCCAAGGACCCAGACTACCAGCCCATCACCGCTGTCCGTAAAGGAAAGAAGGGAAAGAAGAGCCGCCTGCGCTATGGCGAGGGAGATCGGGACATGGATGTTTCTGTGTACGACTTTGAAGAAGAGCAGCAGGAGGGGCTGCTGTCAGAGGTGAATGCTGAGAAGGTTGTGGGCAACATGAAACCACCCAAGCCCACCAAGATCAAGAAAAAAGGTTAGACTTTAGAGCCCTAGATAATGACACATGAGGGTGAAAAGGACACATTTTACATTCTTGTTTGGTTATGCAAGGTTCCTCTTTACAACACTAAAATGGTGTTTTATTTGCGGTGCTTAGATTGAATGATTATCCCTTTTTGTGTCCAGGTGTAAAGAAGACTTTCCAGTGTGAGTTGTGTAGCTACACCTGTCCACGTCGCTCCAATCTGGACCGACACATGAAGAGCCATACAGACGAGAGACCACATAAATGTCACTTGTGTGGACGGGCTTTCCGAACAGTCACGTTGCTGAGGAACCACCTCAATACACACACAGGTAATGCAAAGACTGATATTTATACCTGATTGAAAATGTCTCCTTGTGGTTTGTAATAATTCTGATGACTTGGTAAGTGAAGAACTTGCTTTGGGAAAAGAAACTGTTACGAAACCTGGTTAGCTGCTTAATGTACTTGAATTTTGTTCTTCCTCTCATTACATTAGCACCACATTGTCAAGAGTTTGCATACTTTTCATCAATCCTTCTCACTTCATGTTATTTTTAGACCAAGTAGGCAAAGAATATATTCATTAATAAGCCATGGTCATGTTCTTCGTTCTCACACTTCTCTCCATTTGCTTAGGCACTCGGCCACATAAATGCACAGATTGTGACATGGCATTTGTGACCAGCGGTGAGTTGGTGCGTCATCGTCGCTACAAACACACACATGAGAAGCCCTTCAAGTGCTCTATGTGTGACTATTGCAGTGTGGAGGCAAGTAATCACATACTGATTGCTAAAAAACTTGCGTGTAATTCTCCTTAAAGCTGGGGATTAGTTCTTATTTTAATGTTTCTGCCTTTTTTTTCCCCCCCAGGTGAGTAAGCTGAAGAGACACATCCGCTCTCACACAGGAGAGCGACCCTTCCAGTGCAGTCTGTGCAGCTATGCTAGCAGAGACACTTACAAGCTGAAGAGGCACATGAGGACACATTCAGGTAACATACTCGTTCCATTTACTGGCTGAAAGACTAAGCTTTCCCCCAGTTTCAGAAGAGTTAACCTCTTTAATTCTCTCTTCTTCGTTGCAGGTGAGAAGCCGTACGAGTGCTATATCTGCCATGCCCGTTTCACACAGAGCGGCACCATGAAGATGCATATTCTGCAGAAACACACAGAGAATGTGGCCAAGTTCCACTGCCCACACTGTGATACGGTCATCGCACGCAAGAGTGATCTTGGTTAGTTATGTGTTGCCATTTTTACTTAAAACTATGTGTCATTAAAGTGGTGTGGTAGAATAAGTGCTGGGACACTGGTTTATATGTGGGTCTCTGAAGCCTGAGATCATTACATGTCTCCATGGAAACCATGGTTGGAGGAGAAGTCATGTTACTTCACATGATGTAAACCGTCTATGATAGAAATATTGTTTAAAACCTGGTCGTTGGAGTATTGGTATGCTGTGTGTGTATCTAGTCATTGTAGAGAATTGGAAGGATCTGTATGTACCGAATTATTATTATTAGTTTGTTTGTTTGTCTTTATCCATATAATAGGCCAGAGTGACTTTTGTCAAACTGATTTCATGTCTTTTTATTTCCATTCCAGGTGTTCACTTGCGGAAGCAGCATTCATTTATTGAAATGGGAAAGAAATGTCGTTACTGTGATGCTGTGTTTCATGAGCGATACGCTCTCATCCAACACCAGAAGACCCACAAGAATGAGAAACGTTTCAAATGTGATCAGTGTGACTACTGCTGCAGACAGGTCCGTGGCAAGAGGAATATGAAGCACATGTGTGGGTGTTAATTTATTTTCATGGTAAATGACTCTTATTTTTGTCTGACCTAGGAACGCCACATGATAATGCACAAGCGCACACACACTGGGGAGAAGCCATTTGCCTGCAGCCTGTGTGAGAAAACCTTCCGGCAGAAGCAGCTTCTGGACATGCACTTCAAGCGCTACCATGATCCCAACTTTGTCCCCACTGCTTTCGTCTGCAGCAAGTGTAGCAAGACCTTCACCCGCAGGGTAGGCCTGTGCTAAGTTTTAGTGCGCTGGCACACACACACTCACCATTTTTTTCACAGTACGCCACTGAGTGGTGATGGTTATGTGTATGCTCCACAGAACACCATGCTGCGTCATGCTGATAACTGCACGGGTGAACTTTCTCAAGAGGAAAATGGAACTCCCACACCCAAAAAGGGTCGCCGGGGTAGGAAGAGAAAGATGCAGGCCAGGAGGGATGACGATGATGATGACACAGGTACTGTGTACATATGCTTTTGTATTGGTCCCTCAAGTTGACACTAGAATATACACTGGCATTTCTTTAGGTCAGAGGAGTCCATTTAGCATTTATCTGATCATTTTTCATTTAACTTAACTATGCAAAAACTGTTCAGTTAAAACAATGTTTCATTTTAGCTTCTACTCTCAATGTTCAGGATATTGTTTTGGCCTACGAGATTCATCATCAGTCATAGAGACAGTTTTTTTTGGTTAATGAAGATTATACAAAACTTGGAAAATAAAAAGCATAGGATCCAGAACATTAATTGTTACATGTGCCAACTTTTGTTGGTTTAACGCCAACCTGGAGACAATTCAACAGTTTTTAACATGCAGAAGTTTTACCAAGCAACACTATTTAGATATATGTTGCTCATTTTAAGCTGTGGCATTCAGGGGTTTAAACCTAGATTCACTGTTCTTTTTTCATCTATTTGCTCATTTGACATTATTCATTACCTTTGAACAGTTATGTAATACCAGTCAAAAGTTTGGAAACACCCTCCCATAGAGCAATGCTGAAGACATCAAATGTATGAAAGAACACATGTGGAATTATGGAGTGGACAAAAAAAGAGTCTGAAGGGAAAAAAAATGGTAAAATATATTTTGTGTTTGGGATTCTTCAAAGTGGCCACCTTTTTGCTTTGATGATTGTATATGCTGAGCATGTTAGCTGCTTTTCCTTCAGTCTGCAGCCCAACTCATCTCACACCATGTCAGCTGGGTTCAGGTCAGGTGATAGTGGAGAACAAGTCATCTGATGCAGCACTCCATCTGTCTCGTTCTCAGTCAAATGGCCCTTACATAACCCGAAGGTCCGTTTTGGGTGAGGGTCTCACGAAGTACAGAGCAGATGGGACGACTTGTCGCTGCAGAATGCTGTGGTGGCCATGCTGGTTAAGTGCGCTTCACATTTTTAAGAAATTGCTAACAGGGTCACCAGCAAAGAATCCCAACACCATCACACCTCCTTGATTAATCTGACCGATATCTGCAGATAAATGCTGTTGTTACATGCACTAAACTGTATTTTTCACTCATAAGTTGTTTTCTTTTCATCTGATAAAATACAACATTAATTCGGCATTATAAATAGGGCATGTGCAGCAGAGTTGACTGTTGACCTTCGGCAGTCTCATGAGAGCTGGTTTGATAAGAGAATTTGATGGTTTTTGTGATAGCACTTGAAGATACATTTGAAGTTGCTGAAATTTTTGGGATTTACTGACATCATTTCTTAAAATGGTGATGATAATGATCTTGCAGGTCTTACCATGATATAGATTACTACAGTAATCGAATAGGGCTATTTGATCTTCTATCAACACTACCGCTAACACATTAAAGCTTGGTTTAGGCTTCGGCGTCGCGGCGACGCCGTACCTACGGCGTACACCCTACGCCGTCACTGAGCATTCGTAGTTCTGCGTCGAGGGAACGCGTTGCTCCGCAATTCACCGCCAAGCCGCTAGGGGGGTGCGGCTGTGTCTTTGTATGGTTTCGGGGGGCTCTTGCTGCCGCGAAGAGGAGTTGTAGAGGTGGTCGTACTTGCGTACCTCCTCAATAATTCTTTCTTCGGCTTGGTCCAGTTTTTCTTGTAGCTCTCACCACAGAAACTTTGAAAATGGCGGTGTTGTTGTGCTGCGACCATAGGGCTGCGACTGAACCGAAAATTACGTTCTGAACGGACCAATCACAGTCCTCGACGTTCACGTCACTACGCGTCGACGCGACGCGTAGTCAGGATTTTTTGGAGGCGCGCGTCAGGCTACGGCGTAGGGTCCGCGTAGGGGTCTGCGTCGACGGCGTAGGTACGGCGTCGCCGCGACGCAGAAGCCTAAACCAAGCTTAAGAAAGCAAGAATTTCCACTCATTAAGTTTTGATAAGGCATGGGTTATGTGAAAACCACTGCATGAAGCTAGTTAGGATAATGCCATTAGTGTGCAAGCTGTCATCAGGTGAATGGTGGCTATTTTGAAGGGTCTAAAATCTAAAACCTATTTTGCTTCAACACTTTTGTTTCCTCCATAATTCCATGCGTGTTCTTTCATATCAGTATTAATATACACTACAGAAAACAATAAAGAAATACCATTTGATTAGATGTTGTGTCCAAACTTTTGACTAATACTATATATACATATTCATACACACAGCCGTGTGCATGTATGTCTCAAATTGTAGTGGACGATATTATATCGAGTAAGATTACCAGTAAATATCAAAATTGAAGTCAAATGTGCTTGATGTCCTTATTCACCATGTAGAGGCTGAACTGGATGAGGCAGAGGAGGAAGAGGAGCTGTTAAGTGAGATTGAGGTGGAACAGGCCCCACCAGTTGTCCCTATCCCAGCCCCTGTGGAGCCACCAGTCAAGAGGAAACGTGGACGGCCCCCAAAGAACAAACCTGACAGTAAGTGTCTGATCATGATACTTTTGCTAATGGATTGTTACGCAGATCACAACTACATAGCTAAAAAGTTGCAACAGTGTGAAAAGCATATTTACATCTTCTAGTACCAGAATCTGACCTGAAACTCTCTTAACAGCGGCTGCTATCATCCGTGTGGAGGACGAGGCCACTGGAGAGGTGGATGACATAATTGTGAAGAAGGAGGTTGGTGCTGAACAAGATGACCAGGAGGCCATAGAGGAGGTGGTGGTTGGTGGAGGGAAGTCAACCATTCAGATGGAGGAGTTATCCCAGGCAGAGGGGACAGCACAGGAGGTGCAGCTGTCTGATGCCCCACCTAATGGGGACCTGACCCCTGAGATGATCCTGAGCATGATGGACCGGTGATGGGTGTGACGGTTGAACCTGTAAACACACACATCACATCTTCATTTTAATTCTTGGAATTTAGGATTACAAACACTTGCATCCTAGCCAGAAACAAACATCACTGTTGTAATTCAAGATTTGCTTTTTAATCATGTATTGACAAAGACTTGGATAAGTGAAAAGGATTTGTAATCAGGATTTGCCTACCAAAAAAAAAAAAGCTTATTTCAGTACATTGGGGTTTGGAGTGGCTGTAATTGACAGCGGTATCTTGAGCCTTTTGTTGTTGCCTTTGGTGGTTAGTAGGTCTGTTATGTGGTAGAAAACGGCTATGCGTCATCTAGACGACAAAAGCTCTTCTGGTTAAATTTTTGCAAAATAATACGTACAGAATGTTTGAACTTGGTAGAATGATTCTTCCCTAAATCAAGACTGTGTATAATTTTACAAAAGATCTGGGGATTTTCATCTCTCTTCTTATAGGTCTTTGTTTGTTTTTCCTTTTCTATGCCTGTGTCATTGAGTTAAAGTTCTAAGTAGATAATGGACATATAATATGGACCTTGCTTTTTTTTTTTTTTAAATTTCTTTCCATAATTCCAATCAATGTTCAGTATCCTTACTGAAGAGCTCCATGTACCTCTCAGTTTGGACAGAACATGTCTCCTCAGAAATGTCATAAATTTGCAGAAAGAAAAGGGCAACTTTCAGGGATATGATACAGCATTAATCACAGCCACTTCAAGAAAAGAAAAATATTTTGAATATTTTTACTTTTTGGTTTCTTTTTCTGTGGTTAGTACATCCCTTTTTAAGCCTATCTAGTTTTTAAAAGCTTAATAGACTGCTTATCTTTATGCTCCTTTCTTGCTACTGTAACAACCCTAGATGATGCATATGTACTAAACATTGTCACCGCTAAGTTCAAGGAAAGAACGTTGTTTTGCATCCTTGTGTAGCCATTCCACTTTGGGTTAATGTTTTCCTTTTGTACCATTGGCAATGTAATGCTCCGTAGCAGCTTGAATGATATTTTAACAACTGTGTGGCAGATGAGACCAGATGTATGACTGTACAACAAATAAAAGTAGACATTGAGACTGAAATTTTAGGTTTCTGCAGGTGTAATAATCTTGATCATTGACTTTTAAAAGTATAGTGGTACAGTTAAAAAAGATGGCTCGAATTAGTTTTATCAAACTTAGCAGAGAAACCCCTGAATGCTTACACAGAAATGTCCGTGTATTTTGCTTGCAAATATATTTTATTAAATGGACAACTTGATATTAAGAGCTTCACTCATTTGAATGTCTAAACCACATGAGTTGACAATGCATTGGGCTTGTCCACCATTGTACTGGATGTTTCCGTCGCTCTATTTTTCACACTGGTATTGTTCAAATATGTCCTATCATGACAACATTAAATTTTTTACTCATTGAGCTGTAACCGTGATTTGCCTAAATTCCCAAACTAAACGTTTCACCTGAAGCACATGAGTCAGGTTGTGCCTTTTATCAGGTGCTTATGCAAAAGGCTGTATTAACTTGGTTCTGACAAATAAAATTGGTTTCTTTAAGGAAATCTTTACTCAGTTTAAACTTTCATATGAAAAATGCTCAGCTGTAGCATTGATGCTTACTCTAATACTCGTGCTTAAGCCTAATTCATGATTTAATAATCTCCAATTTAACTGATCATGAGCATAATGCAATTTAAAAATTCCTTCACTGACATAGAATTATATCAACAAAACCAGTAAATATCTGCAGTGCTTCAGTGGCAAGAGAGAAGGGGGATTACTTGCTTCAAATCACACTGAAATGAAGAACATCTTTGTCTTAACAAGTTGCTTTTCAGTATCCTACGTCCCACTGCCTGAGCTGTCAGGCGGTAGACTGCAGCCTCCTGGCATACAGACCTTCTAGCTGGCTATAAGTTACACTGTTAATGAAACAATGAGCTGGAGACCTTGTTAAACATTGGTACAGTTATCGGCTATGTAACGTTTCTGGATCATGTAGCTAAATTTAATGCCAAACACGACAAACATGGCATATGATCACATCGTTTGACTGGTTTCCAGTGTGTTCTTAAGAGTTCTCCCTCTTCTTTAACAGAAAGTCTTCCTCTGAGAAGAAGTTACCTCCATGTTTCCTATTTTTATCCTGACGACACAGAAATGTTGAGTCTTCGCGGTTTGTGAGGTTTGGGAACCTCCTCGTCATGTAACAGTCGAACAATCCGCTGTAACTTCGCTAAAGCTACTTCATGTTTTAGCTAGCTGAGACACTGAAGGACCAACGCGCTGAGAAAGCGACCGTTATATGGATTCCAAACTGTAGAACGTTCGTTACCGGTCGCTAATAAGTGAAAATGGGGCAAAATGGACGACTAGTGGCTGCGAGAGTCAGGAAAATTTAGTGTTACTTTGTAAAATTGTTTTACCCCTCGGTAAATTAATGATATTTAACTTTACTTAGCTCGTAACTCTTCCATCTTCCAGCAAACGTTACCCTCACTCTATATTATAACCTGTATGAATACTATAAAACGCGTGGTTAGTTTCAGCCGGCAGTTATTTAACTGGTTAATGTGGATGATTAACAGCATTTCTCATGGTTTTGCCAGCTGCTACGTCCTGTTTTGTAGGAAATCTGGAGGAAAAAGCGCCACATGCTGTCCTCCATCGCCGCCCCCTCCCCGGTTTGGACAAACGGCCCCGACGCCGCTGCACCTGATAGATTTCACTGCTAAAAATGAACCTACGCATCGGACTGGGCCACCCATGGGTGACCGCAGCGGCTGTGGGAGACGCTGCTACTTTTTCTCTTTCCTCTCCTTCGGAAACACCATGTCTGTTTTTTTCCGTCGGGATTCACCGTGGCGACGCCAGCGAAGCACAGGCTGAAACGAACAGTGACAGACTGAGGGACATCCTTGTTGCCACAGCAACTAGCCGAAAAACGATTTCCGGTTGGAGGAGCGACATTTCAAAATAAGTTGACATGGCAGCGTAATGGTCCAAACGTGCAGAATCTACAAGATTGCTGGCTTCGTGTTTATAAGGTATATTGGTCCTTAGTGCCGAATACACAAGTCTAGTGAGTGTGTCAAAGCGAGACTGTTCTGGATAGATTACACAAAACTTGTGTCAGTCTTGATAGTTGGCAGCCAGTGCAAAATGTCAGATGTCATCAGCATGTGTAGTTCTGTACAATAGTAATTCTATTCACATCTATGGCTTTAGTCGAAGTGTGCTGGTGTGCAGTTGTTCACAGTATGTTGTAGTTACAGAAAAGGGGGACAGAATTTAAGTATAAATCGATATCAATTACACAATGGATCATTATAACAAACCAACAGACTATTTCAATCTTACATGTAGCCAGTGTCTTCATTTAGTATATATATATAGGGACTGATATATATATATATTGTTTTCAGGCAGTCTTATTTGATACTGTTGACGATGATACCATGTTCATTCTTGATGAGCCCAGAGGGTAGATATCTAAACTTGTGCATGCATCGTCAGGGACAGCTGTGGCTCAGGTTGCCCACTTCAGGTGCTCGGGTCGTTGCCCCTTAGACTCTAGTCTAAAACTAGACTTGAGTCTAAGTCTAAGGGGCAGCTGTTTCTCAGGTTGCCCATTTCAATCTCTGGACCCTGCAGTTTACATGTCGAAGTGTCCTTGGGCAAGATACTGAACCTAAAATTGCTCCTGATACCTGCGCCATCAGCGTGAGTGTTTATTGCTCCTGATGAGCAAATGACGCCTTGCATGGTACCCTCTGCCACCAGTCTATGAATGTGTGTTACTGGTTTGTTTTGTAAAGCCGTTTGAGTGGTCAGTAAGGCTTGAAAAGTGCTATATAAATGCAGTCCATTTGACCATTTACCATGGTTTAGGTCTCCATGTCTTACTTTTTACCCTTTTCACAGGGTTTTTGACCAGAATTTTTCCTTTATCTAAACTGAGGTTTAATAGAGAGTGTATTACTTGTGATTTGAGTTATATGGATAAAAAACTCAGTTTCTCCTTGTGCTTTGTTGTCAGCCCCAGTCATTTGTACCGGACAACAGGGGTCAGTAGTCAAGCTATTCTTTCTTTCATTCAATCTTTTTTGAGTATCCCCGCTGAAATACTTGACATTTGATTCATATTGTTGCTGCTACATATTTGCGCCCCCATATTAGCTGCAAATCTTGGTTTACATGCAGAGCTTTTATAATGAAAACCTCCAACCGGAAGTTATATCTGGTAACTGCTGTTGTCTTGATTGTGGACACAAAAAACTGCGAAATCAAGGAGAGGGACAGCGCCCAGAATAACTCTAAACCTCTGCTAACTGTGTGGAGCATCGCGTTGGAAATGAGACAGCGGTCCTGTTCTCCGGGTTGTGGGACATTAAAACAGAGGTAGGGCTCTGCTGCTTTTCTCGCCAAGGTCACAACGAGAAGCCCGTTAAATTTTTCTCTAACGTTACATGGACACGAGTCCGTCCGACGTGAAGTTGCTTTCCTGCGATGTTGTGGAAATTAAATGCGCCAGCTCTCTGTGTCTGACTGAATCCCCCGTTTTTCCAGCTGCTTTTCGGTGTTAGTTGCGAGTTGGTGGACCGACACTTTCGGGGGGACGAGGGCGTTGGGGGTCCTGGCGTGGACGGGAGTGGACTTTTTGTGGCCTGTGATGAGGCTGGGGTGGGATATGTGCGGAATACAAAATCTGGCACGACACCGTGTCCTAAGTTTGCTGACGGAGCTCCGTCCTTTGCCGCTGCTTGAAGTAAAGAGCACGGCCGCGATGTGAGTGTGCTTATCCGACTCAGTGGCCTGCTGCCGCCGGGTTAGGCTAATCCACTAATCTGGAATATAGGTGGCTGCATTGTATTGTAACACCATTACCCCTCATCCTCCTCCTCCTCTTCCTCCTCACACACACACTCGGACCCTCAAAGTAACGCTGGTCTAACGGGGTGTGAGCTACATGTTTATCTGCACCGGAGCTCTGAATCCAAGTGTTCAACTACTAAGATACAAATCTTTGGTGCTGAAATGATTAGTCGATTAGTGGCTGAAGTGATCGGCAGGGGACTAATCACTTCCAGTAATGATTGTGATTCATCTCTAGACTTCACACACGTGAATTTCCCTTTCCTCATTCCGTGTTATAAAACACTGAACGCTGGGTTTTCGGTAATGGGTAATAAAACCATCACGTTTGGCTGAAGCACGCTGTGATGTCCAGTGTCATTCCAGCAGGTTTTCAGTCCACCAGCAGAGAATTCATCGCCAACTAGTTTGATAATTGGATAATCAGGTCATGTGTCAGGGAGAAATGTCAAAGTTTCACTAATTCCAGCTTTCTGATTGTGAGGATTTGCTGCCTTTGTCCCATTGAAACCACTGTAGGTTCATTCTCACTCCCTCTACTGAAATGGATGGTATTTGCTTGTTTGTGACAAAGTATAAACAACACAATCGATGTAGTGATTCATTGAGTAATGAAAGTAACCATCGGCTGCAGCTCCGCTCGGTAAACATGGTAAATGATTGATGGATTTGTTAGAATGAATAAATGATTATGAGATTGTCGTAGGCCCAATCTACTGCCCCAACAAGCCTATATGTGCTTGTGCATGCAGTGAGTGTGCTGAAAGGTTTTTTTTTTTTTTTTTTTTTGAACAAAACTCCAGTCTTGTGAGGTGATTGGAAACAGGGTCCTCTTTGTTCACTCCGCTCTGTGCAGAGGATTAATCCAGCTAATGACCTGTAATGTAAGGAAAGGGATAAAAACATCTGACGGAGAGGAAACTGGACAACTGGTGCTCATAATTATCAATATTACTGAAATCTGCTGAGCATCGGTGTGGGCTTCAGGTGTTGAAGTGTGTAACATCTCTGTTGTTATGTGTGTATCAACATGATGACTTTGCACTTTCATAGCCGTGCCTGCCTCAGGGTGCAGGTCAGAGTCCTGCATGTGTTCTTTGGTCATGTTTGGCGAAAGGTGGTTGGCGTTCTAACCCCAACCAACTCCTGTTAATCCTCCCAGTGTGCTCCTAAAGATTAGCGCTTTAACCGGACCCCCGGCCTGGTGCACCCCGAGCCCACGTCCTCACTGTGTGGCAGGAGAACGCAGAAAACCAGCAGGGTGTCTACAGCTTTCTCTCATGTCAGCGATGTTGTTCCTAATGTGGCTTTGATCATATAAAACTATAATGTGTGTGTTTTCCACCTCTGCTACTCCAACAGGTGGAACATTCGGTCCTGACTCTTACAGTGAGGCTCATTTCTCTCCTGGTTTTCAGTCTAGTGTAAGACAATGGAGAGCAGATGTCATTAGTTGCTCTGTCCTGTGTGTTAGTGTAGGTTTGGCTCCTGCTTGACAGATTTAGTGTGGTTTAAGGCTGTAATCTCTTTTGTGACTAGATTAGCTCAGGCACGACCCTCTCCTCCCATGGTTTCCCCTGCCTGTGGCATCACACTAATCTGCACGTTTAATGGCTCAGCTCGGAGTAGAAAACGGGTCAATTTTTACACCCTCGCTCACAGTTTTATATTCTTGGGCCAAACTTCTGTGTAGAATTTCCTGTGTAGAGTCAGCCACGAGACTTCCTGTGCTCTGGTGTTGGATGTGGAGGGGGGTGGAGAAGTAGGGAAGGAAGGGCAAGAGAAGCAAAAGCAGACTGTACTCCCTGCTGTTGTCAGTGGTGGCCACTGTGGTTGCTGCATGCATGTTGCTCGGCTTCTCGGACTCTCAGCAAAACAGTGTGGCCAGACTGAGGAAGTGAAAGAGTGGTTTCGACCTCCCCAACCTAAATTTTCACCCAGCGGCTTCTGTAGTTATCAGTGTCCTTGATAATCACAGAGTAGGAGTAAAAATCCTGTCAGGTAGGGTGAGGTATGAGGTGAAGAGGGACATTTTTGCCTCTAATGTCTTCCTTTTGCATAATTACAGGACATGTTCTTCGGTTTGCTAAAGCCACAGTGCTACACTCAGCTCTTCAGACATGCTACAGTAGTGACAATCTCTCTCCACCCAGCAGGTGAGCAGAACTCTGTCTGCCTCTCTGTCCTTCAGCTTTCCTTGAATAAATGGAGATCGTCATGAAGGCCTTATCAGAAATGATCCCATGTCCTCCCTCTGCCTCTCCCTCCCTCCCTCAGCACTGTTTGATCCAAGAGAAACGTGCCTTGTAAGGAAGCAGGATGTTCACAGGCTCCACCAAACTGCCACCCACTAAAACCCCCCAGCCCGAGCGGCTGGATGAAGTGTACGCTGCCTTACGCAGAGGCTTACAGTGAGTAAACACATCTCAGGCACTGTTTGCATTGATTCCAGTGGACGGCTGCCAGGTGCACTATCACTGAATATGCAGATTCGACTGCTATTGAGTCTTAAAATGGCAAAGTAATGGCAATGGGATTTTTGTTGTCAGGTCGTACCTGCAGGTGCACCAGCTGGAGCTGGACAGTCTGGGTCAGCAGATCAGAGAAAACAAGAGGAACGGCCGTTTGGTGAGAGCCCTCGCAGTCAAACCAGTCACACCAGTATAGACTCTCATTCATGACCCTGCTGGCTGCTTTCAGCTCCAGTCCTCAGTCATAATGTTAATTTGATACTTTGTGATGCTAAATGTTTTTATTCTTGTTGTTTGCTTTGCAGGGGTCTTTGTATGAGCAGGATAAGGTGAGTTTCATTCACTCCTGTTGTATACAGTGATTGCAGGAACATCGAAACTGCATGAAGGTGGAAGAGAGACTGAGGTTTTCGGCGTTAGCTTGCCAAGTTTAATCATTTGTTTCGGTTTTCTTTTTTTTTTCTAGCAAGTGAAAGCCATAGAGAGGTTTATGCGCCGCTTGGAATTCCATCTGAGCAAGGTGTGTACTGTATGTATGTATGTATGTTTTTTCATTTAAGAGTCAAAGTCATTTAGTTCTAAAACGATGGTTCAAAGGAGTATGTGTGACGTTAAAGCTATCATTCGTACTGACAGACCCAAAGAGAACTGTCCCCTAACTCTGTTGAGCTTTTTACTGTTTTTCAGCTCATTGTTTTGGTTTTTAAGGCCTTCACTCTCACGCCCTCATCAACTTGTTTCCAGCTGCAGCAGGCAGCTGTTTCTAAGTTAAAAAAAAGCTGTGATGTGTTGGTAGAGACCTAAACAGAGTGATTGTTTGACTGAACTTGGTTAGATGGACATAAGAATGACTCAAGACAGATGAATACTAATGATGTTTCATGTATACTGGATGTGTAAATAGGTAGCTGTTTGCTAACATGTTCACCACAACTTTACGAGGCAATATTATGTCAGTGCTGTTTACAGCTTGTCCCAGTGGCCGAAAGAAATGACATGAATTATTACACAAAAGTGACAATTTACCAAAAGGCTCTAAATCAAAGTGAATTCATGATAATATCCATTTTCAGTCTCTCCAGGTGAGAGTTTAACATTGCACCCATTTGTTGAAACGTGTAACCTTTGCTTTTCCAGGTTGAGGAGCTGTACGATGCTTATTGTATACAGCGGCGGCTGCGTGACGGAGCAAGTAAGATGGTGGCGGCCTTCAACTCCGCCACCGGCAGCAGGGAGGCCAGAGAGAGCCTGAGTGAAGCCAACAAGGGCTACAGGGAATGTACAGAGGCAAGTGACTGACCTGAGTTCGATCTACAGAGTCACACCTGGTGTTGAAATGGCGTCTGTTTCCAGATACATTACCGGGATAATAAAGCGTCTTTGTGTCTGGTATTTTGAATGCGTTCTCGTCGTCCTCACTGTGGTTGGAGCTCTGTCCTCCAGAGCAAAACCTGCATGTGAGTAAGTTGAGGTGGCGGCAAAGCAGCACCAGACTCCCTGAAAAGATGTCGGAGGTTTGTGAGTTGTTGCGTTAGGGGAAATTTTATGAACTTTGTGAAATGCTGTCGACAAAAAATTCCTCTCTGTATAAAAAAAAATATACTGTGTCAGTTTTTCCGTGTGTGTTGCAGTACGGTGTGTAGGCTACTCTGTGACTACACAAAGTACACAGTGTGTCTTGCTTCACAGTTATTTCTCACCGTGTGTCGTTCATTTCATACCAATATTGCTTTAATTTTTCATGCAGCTCTGCTGAATGAGGCATCTTCTGGTGCTTTCGTGGCACAGAATAGACGTATAATCAGTAATTAGAGGCATCTTTCAGCCTTCCTGCTTGCTCGCTCTCTAAATTTCAAAAATAACCTATATTTTCATGTTAGCTAAAAATAAATATATGTATGTTGTGCAGCTTGTGGATGCCAGCACACTGTACACCTACACCCACCTAAGATCCAATCACATTGCGAGCCAGACTACCTACAGATGTGATCAGGCAGAGCCGATCACATCCTGATCGCAGTATTTTTTCCTGTCCAGACGACGTGTCCGGATGCAGAAGGCGTTTTTATACCAGGTGTGAACGGAGTCGATGTGTTTGTATGTTTCAGCACTGGGTGTGGCTCTCACATCGGTTTAGCTAAAAATAGATGTCAGATTATGGACTGTACATTGTAATGTTATAACAAATCACTTCGACATTATTTAAATCCGTTCTTGTGTCTGTTTCTGCAGCACATGTGCTCACTTGAGAGCGAATTAGAAAGCCAGATGGGAGAATTTCATGTCAAGATGAAGGGTGAGTCACTGCGTACACTCATATGATTTCCTATTTGCTCGACTCTGTAATTCTCAAGTTCTCATTTTTTCTTGCCCGTTTTGGATGTTTCAGGCCTTGCGGGCTTTGCACGGTTGTGTGCTGGTGACCAGTATGAGGTAAGAAACACCAAAACAAGCGCATGCACTCATAGTTTGACAGAGTGTCTGCGTCCACTGCATCACTTCAGCTGTTTTTGGCCCCATTAGGTCTTAATGCGTTACGGGCGGCAACGCTGGAGGCTACGAGGCCGCGTGGAAGTCAGCAACAAGCAGATATGGGACAGTGAAGAGTACATCTTTCTGCCTCTCGTCACAGAACTGCTGTCAATCAAGGTAATGGCATCAGCTTTAAAGGATGAGGCTAGTGTTATTTTTAATATTTCTTATTGTAAAGAGAAAACTACGTTTTATCACCAGCCTTTAACTCACAACACGCATCCTCACGAAAGCTGCCAGCTGTAGCTAATTGTGAATTTGTCCAACGTCCACGGTCTCTGCTGTCCTCATCCCTCTGAGGTTTGCTTTTGGTTGTCAAGGTGACGGAGCTGAAGAGCCTGGCCAATCACGTGGTGGTGGGCAGCGTGTCCTGCGAAATGCTCGACCTGTTCTGCCCTCTTCCCCAGACGCTCGCTGTGGATATCAACGACCTCGGGACGGTGAAGCTGAACTTGGAGGTCACCTGGAGGTGCTGACACCTGCAGCCCACACCACCTCTTTTTTTAACACTTTTAATGTTCATTCAGGCGTCTTTTGCTGTTTCTCACTCTTTGTCCTGTTTTTTTTTCCTCCTCCTCTTTCAGTCCGTTTGATAAGGATGACCAGACATCATCCACCAGTACAGTTTCCAAACGGCTGCTGTCCAATCAGAGTCCTCCTGACACGCCCTCTATGCGGGAGCAGGTGTTTTATGTGAGTCAGTGTTTTCCACTAACAGCAACTCCATCACACTTGCTCTGTTTCACCCATAGACAGTATAATAAGTGGACGGAGCGTCATGCAATGCGGGATGCTTTAAACCTGCATTCTTTCTAATGGCCAGCAGGGGGCCGGTTGCAAACAGAAATCTGATTGTATGTACGCTTGTGAGACAATGACGGCACTTTAATACCTCAGTAAACACGCTTCAAAACAGCAGTCCACAAAGCACCTTCCACTATTTATTATACAGTCTATGATCAGAGAATTACAGTTAATGGTTTGGAAACTCTCTCTATATAAAGACATTGTATATTTGCCATTTATCTTACTGATGGCTATTATTACTGTCATTTCACTGGCTTGTTCTATTTCAGCTGCTTCCCAACTGCTTTGTCTGTAGCGGTAGCACTGATGTGTGTGAGGACATTCACAGAGGACTGTGTGTTAGGACATGTGCAGGTGGGAGTGGTGTGCCTAATGCACAGAGAACGAATGATAGCGGTAGTGGGACGTGTGACAGCAGCAGCATGTATGAGCGGAGCTGTGGCCCTTGTAGCTGTTTAATAGTGGTTGAGTAGAGCTCCAATCTGTCCCTCCTCTTCCTCACCCCGCGTGAAGAGCGTGCCTCGTTGTGGGCCCAGACAGAGCCGCTTGCCGGTGGAGGCATTCCACGACGTCGTGACAGGCAGGACGCCATCCTTACGTTGTGAATTCAGCCGCACAACTCCCTGCTTCACCTCCGTACAGTCGGTGTGTTGGGACGTAGTTGTAGTTTGATTTGTAGTGACCAAAGTGAAAAAAAATTCAGGATGCTAATAGAAAAAGTCTGATCATGTTCTGAATCTAATCTCACAATCACAGTCAGGCAGAGTGGGTCTGTTGTCTTTACTTTTATTTTTCATTGTTTGTTCTAAAACCCAGATTCCAACAACAAACAAAGGGCAGGTAGTGCTGTATAGATGGTAATTTACTGTTTACACAACTGTTGTGTAAAATTAAAATATTGTGTAAAAAAATCAAGAAAATGAAAAAAGTCGGTGATCATTGTTTTTTTTAACAATTACAAATAATGACTAATCACAACTAATTGCAACAAACAGCAAAATCTGAACATGTAAAAATCTGATAAACAAAATATTACAGTGATGAAATTAGAGCTGCTGGCAGTAGACAGAGAGGATTGATTAATCCAGTGGTTCTAAGTAGTATCCCACTTTTTCTTCCAAGCATTTACAGTGTTCAACTCAAAATGAGTCTAAATGAATGTTACTGCATTGAAGTAACACATTACTGTAGTGCAGGTGGTGCAGGTTTGTAGACACAGAAGACAGTAAACCTGTGAGCATGATGAACTTAGCCTGTTTTTTCTTTTTCACCTTCCAGAAATCTGCTCAGTGCTCAGTCACATATCATTTAGCTGTCTAAATAAATATATATTCATATATTTTTCACCTCAGTTTTTTCCCATTTGCTGCCTCTATGACCCACGTTTTGAGGACCACTGGATTAATGAGTTTGTCTGTTTATCATATGCACATTGTTTTTCTGGCTGTAATCTGATAACCAACCTGCGCTCAAAGCCTGCAGTCATGTCCTGTATGTCAACGTAGCAGTGATAATTTAGCGTCCTCCTCATCTGTCGCCTCTCTGTGTATTGTTCCCGCTCTAGTCTCTGCTGAAGCGACAGGGAGAAATGGAGAACGGGACCGTCTGGTCCAACTCCTCCGAATCCTCTGATGACTCCTCCAGTCCGGCCCTGGCTCACCACGCTCAGAGGCTGACTGCGTCCAACATGCTGCAAACCACTCTCACCCCTCAGCTGTCGTTCACGCCGCACAAGTCCAGCGCGTCGACGCCATCGCTCTCCTCCAACCAAGAGGAGGATGAGACAGAAGCCGGCGAGGTTTTCTCTCAGGCGGATGCGGTGCCCAACGGCCATCTGCAAACTTCCTGCTCTCACAGCCAAACCGGCGAGAGTAGTCCAGACTGTACTGTGACTGACAGGGCGTCTGTCCAGTCAGCCGACCTCTCGGAGACCTCCGCAGACCTGAGCTGCTCGTGCCCTGATGTTTCCTCTGTACCTCCCGTGTTGCTGACGGAGAGACCTGATTTGGCTGAGAGCGGCGTCCCACAAGTGTGTATTTCAGCGGAGGAGATAAAAGATGATGCATCGGAGCACTCGTCCATACAGGGCGGACAGACCGAAGCAGAGGACAGCACCACTGAAACAGGAGAGGGACACCAGGTAGAAGAGACACATCAGCCCGTTCAGGAGTCAAAACGAGCAGAGGACGCTCCGGCGGTGAGCTCCTGCGTTCTTTTTTGTGTTTTTGCCAAGTTTAAAGTGTCAGATGTGATCTTTAAACTCCTGCGTCTGTTCTCTCCTTCAGGTTCCTTTCCCTACTTCGTCCAGTTTCACCCACGAAGTCGAGACGGCCCTTGAAAGTTTTGACTTTCTAAACTGCTCTGACCTGGACGAAGACGAGGAGGAAAAGGAAGATGAGCAACAACAATTGGAAGACGAAGGAGAGAAGGAGGAGGAGGATGGGCAACACGAAGAGAACCAAAACAAAAAGGAGGAAGAGAAAGTGGAGGAAGAAGAGAAGGAAGAAGAGAAGGATGAAGAGAAGTTTTACTCTGGAGGAAGGTCAGTGTCATGTTTTTTCTGTCAGAACTTGGACAAACTTGTTGGTCACCGTTGAGCTCTAAATATTCATTACTGCCTGCTCCATGAGCCTTTAAGTGTTTCCATTTTGAATTGTTAAGAGTAGCTTTGCTAAAGCAAACAGCTGCAGATTCCAGCTTGTTAGAGTCTTTATTGAAACTGAAACAGGAACCTGTTCCTATTTAAATCTGCAGTGACTGGTGATTTCTTATGTTCTTGTATGCTCAGAGGGGCCTTTGTCTCTTTCTGCTTGTGTTACTCTGGTGGAACCATTGCACAGTGTTTTGTTCTACTTGTACCAAACATTACTTTTCTTTTTTCTTTTTTGCAAACCCTTCATTGTAAAGAGGACGTTCTATGACCTGAAAGGATGAAATGCCATTCAAAAATCGATTGTCCCCTCAGCCATCTGACTGGACTAAATCAAGCTTTTGTGGCAGGCTAATTTTGAATGGTCGTCTACATTAAGATCCCAGCATTTAATCCACCAAATGCATCACATCAGTCCACTTTTTGTCTCACTCTGCAGCGACGAGGAGGCCGATGGTCTTGAGATCCTTATGGAAGCTCCAGAAGGATTTAGGAACTCGGATGAAGATCGTTTCTCTGAGTCACAGGTAATCAAAGTTCAGTCCTTTCTGAAGCCCTTAATGTGAGCGTGTTTATTTTGATGTGAACCAAATGGAACATTATTTTTAAAAAGGAGTCGAGCGTGGAGGATGTGCAGGATTTGGGACAGATTGAAATGCCCGAGGATCGGGAGGATCACAGGAAGGAGCACAGCGAGGAAAAGGGAGATGAACAACATGGTGAGAGGCAGTTTGTCAGTAAACAGAGGCTGCTGTTGTTCATGTGACAACTCAACTGCAGGCATGAGACGTTTGTTTATTCGCTCTCTTTTTTTTTCAGGAGAGGACACATCACATGGTCAGGAGGAGCGTCCCTCGACTCCCAGCCATTTGGCCACTACTGTCTTCTAATGAGCCAGTGGAACCATAGCTAAACCATTTCTCTCACTCTGATCACTGTCTCCCTCTTACTCTGCTGGATTGGGCCTTGAGGATGTTCCACTTACTGCTCAGACAAACAACTCTTCCATTATGGCTGAGTTTGTGCACATATTTGCCTTGTTCTGACCAAGAACGATAAACCTCGTGACTGAAAGCCCCCTCCCCCCCGAAAGTCCTCATTCTTTTAACTCACACCCCATCACATTGCCTGGGTTAAGGGTCCAGTGTGTAGGATTTAGGGAATCTATTGGCAGACACAGAATATGATATTCAGTTATGTTTTCATTAGTGTGTAATCACCTGAAAATAAGAATCTGTTTTTGTTACCTTTGAATTAGCCCTTCATATCTACAGAGGGAGCGGGTCTTCTTCCACGGAGTGCGTCATGTTGCAATGGCATTTTTCTACAGTAGCCTAGAATGGACAAACCAAACACTGGTTCTAGAAAGCGCCTTTTTTTGCATTTCCAACTGGAAATCCATCTGGCGGCCTGCGAAAGCTTGCCATCAACGCAGAAAACATGCATTAGAAGCAAGAGGCTTCACTTGGTATTTTCATTGGCCAATTGTTGCACTAAGTGTCAAACTGAGTATTTTTGTTTGCTTCCTGGGATCCTGAAGAGGAGTTTTCTTGAGATCAGGACTCATTCATTGGTAGATAAACTGTGGGTTTGTACTGAGAACTGACTGCCTCCTTGGTGGAGGTCTGAGAGTGTTTTCTAGTGAAGTATCTAGATATCATTGTGGAGTTTCCATGTTTGAAAATGAAAATATTGGATCCAGCCCACACAGTGTCTGCTTAGAAAAATGCAGACCCCAGGACAAATCCCATTGATGACCCTTGTCCCACATGCTTGGAAAGGGAGGGGTGAGTAGAGGAGTATTCAGTTGGTAGCAGTGTGCAGCCTCCCTGTTAGATACCACTAAATCCTACACACTGCACCCTTTAAGTGGGATCCCACTTAGTTTACACTTTCATAAACTGTTCCTGTCGTGTGAAAATTCAGTGTCCAAAAACATTTCAGGAACAGCTGAAAGCAGCCTTGTTTTTGGCTTTACTGCAGTGCATTTATGAAGTAATCTAATCATTTTTTATAAGTTCAAGTTGGTTGATTTCCTCAACCACAGAGGCATACAATCACTAAGTTGCATTACAAGGTTTGAGAAACGATCAGTATTTGTGGATATGAAAAAGTGTTGACGTTATGATTTTCAGTGTTAAATCAGTGTACAGCTCAGAGCCCTTTCTCTGTCGGTAGGAGGGGAAAAAGACTTCATGAGCATGTGATGTTTGTCTTGAAGATTTGTATCGCCGTGCTGTGGACATGAAGTCATTCCCAAACCAGGAATGTATCCTGAAAACCAACAGGATCTTTTCATTTTAGGCATCAGAGACAGTTCATGAGAACATGAATGCAGAAGTTACATCACCCTTCAAGGCCACACCAGGGAGAGAGGTAATATTAGGAAAGAGTATGAACACTTGAAGGATGGGAGTCAAACATTCTGTGGTCCATAAAAACAATCTGCGGTGTAAAACTATATTTAAACCTGCATGTGTAGCTGCCTCACACTGCCAGCATGTCTGTATAAAAAGCTCAACAGTTTAAGTGTGTAAGCTAGGCTCCTGTGCAAGGACGCCATTGGGTCTGTAGCTGTGTACAAAAGCTGCCTCACGGGGGCGCTATAGTCTTTCAGCATCATGCTTTATGTTGTTCTACAAAAGCCTCGTCATTCAGAAAGTGCCTCAAGTGACAGAGAAATAAGGTTTTCAATGCCAAGACCAGGAGAGATCAGGCAAAAGATAACAGCGTTTATTTTCTGAATTACTTTAAGAGTGTGCACAATAAGAGATATTTACTGTTTCATATAAAGAATTGTATATGTCTTGAAATGTTAAAATGTTTATGTTCAGAAATGTTTAAACTTTATAAAGGTTTCTTTAAAATGAACACGGCTGTTGTGTTGAATTAATTAGCATATGTAGTGACTGTCAGACAACACCATGACAAGAGCACAAAACATTTCCTGAAGGCACTTTTAGTGAGAAATACAGCGATTTTATTAAAGCCAATGAACTATGTATACATACACTGAAGGGTTGTGGAGTCCACATCTTCAGGAAATGTTCAGCAACAATAATTTTGTGTCATAGCAGTTTTAAGAAATTGATAATTAAAAACAAGTTGAAATTATTTGGAACAAGTTAAAAATACCTAAAACCAGACCAAGTTTAGAAGAACGCTATGTCTCATTGAACTAAGGTGTCAATGTCACAAAACTGAGCATCAGAACGTAAGAACTCACCTCCCTCTCATTCATGTCACCCTTTGTAATGCTAAACCCCTCAGTGCAATTTCCCCAACAAACCACAACAACATCACAATTGATTAAAACAATGATCCCAAACAAAACCCATAAACCTGCCGTGAGTGTCACAAACTGATCTACAACACTCTGCGTTCAGTGCAATAAAACACCAAAGATAAAACAAACTAAGAAACAGTCCATCTTCTGAGAGCCTTCTTTGTTCCTCTCTGAAAATGAAACACAGTCTTACAGTTGAATATTATCACACATGAGTGTTTAATTTCAGCATAAACACAGTGTGATGTTTAGGTGTAATTTCCACTGTGGGTGAGAGCGACGTGTCTAAGGTTTCTTCTAATGGTAACGTGTTTAACACACAGACTGTCATTAATAGAAACCTTAGACATGCCCCATCCCCCAGTGGAAATTACACACATATGAAACCAAGCCTTGGTGTGTGTGTGTGTGTGTGTGTAAAACTGGGTGTTGAAGTCATTTGGATTCATTGTTTCTACTGTTTTCCAGTCAGGACTAAAGCTGGGATCAGTGTGTTTCCAGCACTAAGCTCACCTTCCACCTCTGACACAATAATTAATTCAACAGTGAGGAGCCAATCAGCTGCAGACCCAAAGCTCTCTGGACATGGGAATATAGATGTTCACGATATAATGTCAATTATTTGTGTCCCAAACACATGTTGTTCACACTGGTACCACAAAATCTGTCTTTCATGTAAAAGTGCAGCTGCAGGAGGAGCAGCTGTAAATGTGGAATTTAAGTTCACAACAGCTCTGGGTCACAATATCTCCCAACAATGTCTGCTGCTGACCAGGCACCCAGGTGCATGTTGTTTCTGCCCTCACCTAAAAACTGAGCAGCTTCTCCGGTGACCCCCCGAGCGGCAGCAAAGCGCCACAGAGTCCGGCCTTCAGTGCAGAGTAGTCTGGTTGCTCAGAGTACTGCAGAGTCATCACTGTGGCCAGGTAGGTTTGAAATGCACCTTCAACATCACACACACACACACATACATACATCAGCAAAGGGCATACATACAATCACACACTTGTTTTATGGTAAATAAACATTTCAACTCACTGGAAACTCTCTTCTTCCCAAAGCAGTGACTTAACAACGCAGGAACATCCTCCATGTACCTACAAAGAGAGTGTTTTTGAGTCATTTGCGTTTTCTTTGCATTGTCCGACTAATCTGATGATGAACGCTGTCTCACCTCCGTTTCTGTGTGGCTATCTGGTCTGGGTGAGAAAGGACGGTCCACGGCAGCGTCCCTGTGTGCCAGCGCAGCATGCAGTAACCCAGAGACTGCAGGTCGCTGCGTCGAGATGGAGCTGAAAGGAGAACACACACCAGATTAACCCTCATAAAACATCACAATACTACCCTCAGATGTACATATCACATTGTTGTTGTTGTTGTTGTTGTTTACATGGTCAAACAAGTCAAATGCTGAAAGAACCTTTTATACCAAAGGATTTCACAACCAGCTTCACAAGAAAAGTCTTATTATGTGAAGCCTGATGGCTCTGCAGACAGATGGACTGTGGGAGGAGCGCAGGTTTCCTCATGGAGGGAAGAAAATCAATCTGGTAGCGTTTGGTTTACAGTATCTCGTGAAGGGAAATGACTCGCTGAGGTTAGTGGAACGAGGAATCGGTCAGCCACAGCAGTGACTCACCTGCTCCCTGGTGTGCATCCAGGCTGATAAACTCCAGGGTGCCCTCGTTTGGGGTTCTGCTGGCTTCACGGTACTCTACATGCTGTCCACCAGGACAGTACCTGAAAGCATGGCAGTATCCTACTAGGTATACCTAACCACACACACACGCACACACAAGCAAAGGGTGGACAGCGTGAAACACAGTTCAGTCGTTATTGCGAAAAGATTACAGGTTGTACTTCAGAGGATTTCTCACCTGTGATTTCTGTCCTGGTTTGATGTAAATGTTTTCTGCATTAATATCAGCGTGAACATACTCGTTTGAATGGATGTACTGCAGCACATCTAACTGCAAGGACAAAGAAATGCCACCGTTTATTGAGTCACAGTTCTTTACGAGTTCCAGACTGTGTATTTTTTGGTGACTAAGAATATTGTGTGATACACAAACCAACAAGTTTACACTCACGATTCTGCAGGCGAGCTGAAGAACAACTTTCTCAGACAGAAGCTCATCTTCCTCCTCCATGACAGACTGGAGAGACTGACCCATGCTGGGAAAAATCAGAAACCTGTGTAAAAAAAAAAAAAGAAAGAAAGAAAAGAAAAAGAAAACGTATAGCAGAACAATAAGTTAAAGCAAAATGATTTCACATGCAGTATTCACAGTAAATATTTGTAAATATTAAGAGATAAACTTTTTTTTGTGCCTGTAAGAATCTGCATGAAGACCAAAGCCAACACAGGAAGGAATCCCCAGAAAATCCATCTTGCTTTGTTTGATCCATTTGTCCACTAGAGGGAAACACACACAGAGGTAAAGTATCATGTATCAAGTATTTGAGGAGTGTACGCTGAGAAATCAGTTAAAGGCGGTTAAAGATGGCACAATGATGCTCCTGTTGGACAAGCCCTTGTCCACTTCTGCTTTCCTCTGAGTGGATTATGAAATGAAAGATGGATGCCTTTATGTGATCACATGACAGACTGGCAGAATCCTTCTTACTGTCTATTTCACGCTGTAGCTTTGGTGGTTCTGTCACCAAACTTTGATTTTTGATCAGACTGTTACAGCCAAAATAAACAGTGAAACGTTCTTACAACTGATAAATACTGCTGCTACCTTTGTTTTAACAAAGTTTTTATCTCTTGCTGGCTTCATTTGGAAGCTGTGGTAATGGGTATATATGTATGCCAGCACGGGTACTTTCCCACATTAATAGGTCAGACGTTGTTGTGCTTGTTTCCTGCTCTGTGTACTTCGTCAGTTCAGGCGTGAAACAGTGATCTAACAGTAATAAGCACCATATCATTACTGCAGGCTGACAAGATGCCTCCCTTTCATCCCGCCTCTTCATTATTAATAACATGCGGTCATTTGCAGTCTAATAACAGTAATAATGCTTATAATCAGCTATTTATTCTGGAGCTCTTTGTGACACCAAAGAACATAGATATACACATCAGAAGGATTAAAGAGCAGCATAAACTGTCAACAGATTTCCCCACGTTGGTCCCAATGATGCAGGATGACAATCGCCATAAGTGTCCAATCAAAGAGTTTCCTGTCGGTCTGTATAACTTCATGTTCACTCCTCTTGGTTCATTTGTGAAAAGTTAATGTGAATAAGAAGTTTACCAGAGCTAAAACGCAACAATGGATCATTTTTTTTCCTCTTTATCTGGAGCAAATGAACCGAGCTACAGGTGTGAAAGGGCCCTCAGAGAGGTGCCAGGAGGCACTGAACTTGAGAGGAAACACACTAAACCCTCACCTGATGCAGGTTTAGCAGCCCTCTGCAGAAAGTTCTGCTCATTGAAGATTCTTCCATCTTTAGCTCCCTGAGAGGAAGAAAGATCAGACGAACTTTATTGATCCCACTAAACTAAAAAAGTATGAATTAAAAGAAATAAAACAAATAAAAACAATCAATGTGATGATGAATACACACGTGGAGAAACATGTTTACTCCATGTTTATTCTTGGAACCTCAGTGACACAATAATTCAGCAGTTTCTGGGTGGGTAAATGTTACAGGTGCTGAGGTGGTGCTCACTTACCAGTTTGAGGATGTGGTTTGACTCTTTAGAGTTGGATCGGGAAACTGTTTGGAAAACTGAAAAGGACAAAACATACTGTTCAGGTGGGATAAGAGGGCTCTTCCACTTTTAACTCTCGGTTGTTTTTAGAGTCAACTGTTACAACCTGCTGTAGACAACTGAAGCTCAATCCCCTAAACTCTGTCAGTCATCTCTTTTGTGTCCGACAAAACAACATCTACTATAATAACTGCATGAAAAAAGATTGTGTGGATCCAAGAAACTGTAAAATACACAGAACTCAGATACTGGAAACATTAGAGTTTAGTAAGAGGTCTCAATAAAACAACACCTTTTTTCAATTCTGATACTTTTTTTTTTTTTTTACTTATTATCCTCACACATATACACTCTAACTGTCCCAGAATAATAGACCGTTTAATTGTACATTCATTTCATCTTCCACTATTTGCTCTCATGTCATATACTGTCTCACCTTCGTAGATGAGCTCTGTCGTGCTCTGACTGAGCAGTTTCCCAAGCTCCCACTTCTTGCCTGTCGTGTCCATCACCTCCTCACCCTCCTGCAGCGGCTCCACAGCAGATGCATGCTTTGCTCTCTTGGCTTTGCTTTTACCTGTAGCTGAACATGCAAACAAAACATGACTAACCAATTCTGCTGTGTGCATGATGACAGAAAAGGCACCGCTGCCCACTCACAAGAAAAAAATGATGCACAACTAGACAGTCTATCTCTCTGGGTTAAAAATGACATCAAAGAGTAAAAACACTGTAAATAAATCTGGTTAGCTGAAAGCAAACTGATTAACAACCATCTTACAATTAAACATCTCTTATTTAGAAATACATAATGATTCCGATTGTTTTTGGGCCCTGGCAAAAAGATGAGGATTTTTTCAAGATGTCCTTTTAATGTGTTCATGTGTTTTTTTCTGTTCCCTGGAAAGATAAACCATATTTCTCCAGTGAGCCTGATTTCAAACCAAATGTCTTTTTCCTCCTCTCACTTCAAAAGCTGTGAGTTCATGTCATATGGCGATAGGGAGTTTTTGCTCACCTTTAAAGGGAGACCTGGAGATTGGTGCAGAAACCGAGGGAGAGACTGCCACAGGGAAGCCGTCGACCGCTGATTCCTCTGCCTTCCTTGTTGTTTTATCAGCAGGGCTGGAGAGCTTCGCCTTTCCTCTGACTGCATATGGATCCAGCCACAATCAAGATGGATGAGAGAAAAGATTATGATAGAAGAGAGACGCTGCTTTCTTCTTCAGAAACATATTTTGTTCTGTGTTTCAGCTCACCAGATCGAGGGGATTTAGTGACAGGGGAAGAGGAAGACTTTAAAGTTGGTTCTACTGCTGCATCAAGTCTAAAACTGACTGTGTGCTGCTTTGAAGGAGTTCCAACCAGTCCAACGCCATTATCTGTGGGTAGAAATCACAGCATTTTGAGTTAAAGAAAGGTTTAAGCTGTCTAATTAAACCTGCCCCACCAGTTTGTATTGCTGGAAGGTTAAAGCTACACGTCACAAACATTTGGTTTACAGTCTGCTCTGGCACGTCTGTCGTTACTTCCCTCACACCTCAAACTAAATGAAAACTTAAAGGTAAATCTCTCCTTCATAACAGCAAAGCAGAGCAGCTGCTTCCAGGGCAGCTTAATAACCTTCAGTCGTGTCATCTCTGACGTGATTAGTGGAGGGCACCACGGGTGGAGTGGCATCTTTAATGTTGAATTTAACTTCTTTGTCCAAACGAAGGGAGTTACGGGTCTTTCGCAGTGCAGGACGAGCTGTAACTGGAGTGGAGGTGATACATGCATGGGCTGTAGAAAGAGAGAGTGTTCATTTTTTACAAAAGTTTATAACCACAAAAAGTCTAAAATCTACGTTTAACACTAAGACACACTGCCTTACTTTCCGTGGGCTCATAACTTGTGCTTGAAGCAAGGCTTGTTCTAACTACTGATGCTGCTGTTCCATCCTGTTTGGATGGAGACGCCGTGGAGCTCACAGGTCCACATTCATCAGCAGGACAGGGAAGCTTCTCCCCACATGATGGACAAAATCTGAAGCCAGGCTGCAACTTTGTCCCACATTGAGGGCAGAAATTCAAAGGCATTCTGCAGGAATAAACACACCGTTTGATTCACTGAACCTTATGTCAGCCTCATGTGTACAGTCTCTCTGGGAGTCGTCTTCTGTGTCTTCAGAGAAATACACAAAGAAACCTGCCTTTATCCTACCTAGACTGCTCATCATTTATCATGCATGTTTACATTTGTGCGAGTGTGCTTGTCACAACCAAGAAAACCATCACTGATGAGCACTTAGCAGTACTGAATACTAAGTGAGCTCGAGATGCATTAGCCAATGTGATAATCTATGTGTCAACAGGAAGAACATTATGTTCTTTATTATGGAAATAAATGTTCTAATTGTGGTTTACGATGGAAAGACCTGCATTTCCATAACCACATCCAATTAAACGTGAAGACTTTTTCTGTCAAAAACTAAAAGAAAATAAACAAAGCTCAAGCTTAAGGTCATTCTGCTGTCATGTCGTGTTAAACTGACAGCTAGTTCTGGTAACGTTAGCCAGCTGCTATTTGTACTGTCGTGATAATATGACAAGTAAAAGATTCAGAGCTCGACACCTAGTGAAAACCATTTTTTAGTTAATGGTTGTGTCTTTTTCTCTGCATATAGTTATTTCAACCTGTGTTTCACTTTCTGTTACAAAAAACAATGCAATGACCAAACAGCTTGACGTTAGCTAGCCAGCTAAAGAGCACTGAAGCGAAAGTTTAAAATAAAAATACAAATGGTGTGTTTTACTCTCGAGTATCGTATTTTTTCAGGTTTCAAGACTTGGCTCTGAGTAAAACTGGCATCTCGGTAACATATATCTTAGTAATGAATTACAAAGTTGCCAAAACAAATGGAAAATGTTTCAGATACCTTCCTATGCCACTCCCACAGCTCAGGCTGTTGGGGTTGATGGCGCTTCTTCTTCGCCGGAAAAACACTCGTGTTGTTGAGCTGTTCACGGGAGGTGCTGCCCCCTACAGGGGCTGAGGACAGCTGCAGCCATGCTGTTTAACCACTTCTCAGAAAAACTGGACTTTTCCACAACTGATGATGCCTTGAGGATGTAGTTTGTACTCAGAATAGATTACGTTAAGTTTTCTCAACAGTTTCCTCAACAGTACAATTGTCTGCAGGGACTAAAGAGCCTCCAAGCTACATCCAGGCTCTGAATTAGCAGCTGTAGCAATGTAGACAAACCCGGATGACCCGAAGAAATGTGTTTCAGTGTTTTAAATCGTAAATTAATTGGTAAAAATGTGAGAATAAAATAACCTCACCACAGGCTTTTGTACATAAATCAGAGGAAGAAAATTGGCACACATAACAAATAATGGCATCTAGAAATAGGACCTGGTATCAATTGCACTTATCAGCACAGAACCACATTTTCAAGATTGATTAGATAAAATGAGATACTGCTTTACAGAACACATAAATAAAATGTTTATTTTTGGACATAATTTACATATTTTGCATATGAAACTGTATGGCACAACATTTCAGTTTAGTCTTACTAATAAAATCAAATTTGATTTAATAGATTTTCAAATCTGTGGATTGAAATAGTGAGTGGAAAATATCCTGTGTGCCTTTACTAAACCATCACATTCACCCTATTATACAAGAAAGCATGACAGGGTAATACAAGTAATGTGGATCTGTGTGTGAGACTATTGCAGTTGGGATAAAATTTGTCACAATACAGTTTTAGTGGTTTCATAGGTGTCAATACTGTTTTTGTAAAATTTATGATTAAGCTAGTACATGATGGCCAAAACAACATCAAAAATCTAGCATTTGCTGTGTAAAATAGCACCTCTGCTCATTTTCCCTGAAGTTCAATGTTTTATTTCATGACAGTGTATACATTATTTATGCTGGTGGCAGAGATGGTCACTGTTTCAGGCAAGGTGGCCCACCACCTTCACTGTGGGACCCCCTGGAATAACTAACATTCATTAGGTATCATTCTGGGACCTGTGCATCAGGTGCAAGTATCTCACCTAGGAAAATCCTGTTAACTATAAAAACATCTAGAGTTGAAAACAGTAGACATCATTGACTCTGTGCGAGGTGCAGGCGAGAGTCATGAAACTATGTCAGGACTGAAGATGGAACTTCTCCTCAGTCTTAAATCTTGTTATTAGGGACAGTACTTGTTTGAATGTGTATCTATTTAATTGGAAGGAAGCAGGAACTGTTTGGTAGTGAATTGAAATGGAATTAAGTGAGCTGTGCCGTCTTCAATAGACGTCTCCAAAAACGATTAAAATATGCACAAAAGCTACAGCAAGAATTTGCATGTATATTTTTTGCATGTGTCTGTAATACAAGATAAACTGCCCTGAAGTTACTGCTCAGTTTTTACAAAAGTGGCTTCTTCCTTGAGTTATTTGCAGTGTGAAAATACGCTAATCTTGCAGCAATTACAGAGCATTAACAGCATATTTATAGCACATCTGGCAGGGCAGCTCATTTCGCTGTGACTTGGAGCACAGAAATGTATACCTGAAAATACGATCAGCATTCTCAGCTGATGACTACAGTTGGACATTTCAGCCATGCATCACAACAAATAAATATCCCACACTAAAACATGAATTAATTATTCAAAAGACAAATGATATGAATTGAAATGAAATGCCCATATTCAAAAGACACTTCACTCTATACTGACGAATAATACAGCATGTCAATGAAAGTACATCAGTAATGCACTGGTTTGTGGGGCAAAGGACACAAATAATGTCAAGTTTCACCTAACAGAGAACACTATATATATATATATATATATATATTGTGTGTGTGTGTGTGTGTGTGTATGTACATATATATATGAGTACATACATACTCCCACTGTTAAACTTGGTTGCCTTCCTATTTTTTCACCACTATTACGGACACAGATGCGTAATCACAATGTCTTGTCATCACTCTAACATGCGCACTTGCTCTTATCAGATCCCTCTGAGGTGTCTGGGTTGGTGGGTCCATTAACTCGGACGGTCCCATCAGGGATCCAGGATTTGTCAACACATCGCTCCATCCTCTTCATGATAAGATCCAGCAGGACATCCACAGCCTGGCTGACATTCTGCCCGTTGGCAGCACTTGTCTCAAAATATGGGATTCTGCATGGGGGAAAATACTGGTCATAAAAACGGGACCACAGACTCCTGATACCACTTACAGTGGAACACAAACCTTGACATAGTTTAGAGAGGAAAGAGGACCTTAACGGAGCTCCAGTTCCCATAAAAAGATGAAAAAACTTTGGTCTACTCTCTTGAAGGCCTTTAAAATATTTTATATAGTGCAGTTGTACCATATATCTGTGTCTTTAGTAAGGGCGTGTCTGGCAGGTTATTTTACAAATGTGCACAAATATTTGCTTTGAACTAATTTAGTCTAACACTCTCCTGCAGTCTTTGGCAAACAACGCAGCCACTGCCTTCTTGGCAAACACGTAAGGGAGAGGTTCATGTACAGATGGATAAAACTGAGACATACCCATACTTCTCTGCCAGCTCACGGGCCTCTGCCTCACTCACTGCTCTCTGATCGGTCAGGTCACATTTGTTGCCACACAGAATGACATCTGGACTTTCGCAGTATGCGTGAATCTGTAACTGACCTGAAAGATACATTCAGCAATTTATTATGCATTCAGTCCCATTTCAATGTGTAATATCTTTGCTTCTGAGAAAGATTTCAAGCCACCATGAATGCATTATATTCACCTGAAATAAAAAAAGGAACACAGTAAAAGCAGTAGCTCAGAAAGACTTATTCATAAATGAAGGATTAGATGTTTTATTTCAATATTTTGCCTCTAACAGCAGCCCTGCATCAATTCTACATGAGCCAGACTGAAAGTACTTTGACAGTCAAAAAGGAATGTGATACTATCAAATGTCCGGTCATTTTTGGAAGAATCATCAGTTTAATGCCTAAAAGTGGACATTTTGAGTGATCAGAGGACATACTCATCCAGTTTCTGACATTGAGGAAACTTTGTTCATTTGTGAGGTCGAACAGGAGGAGGAAACCCATTGCATCTCTGAAGAACGCCGTCGTCAAACTCCGAAACCTGGTACCATTCAGAAAGAAAAGTACACTCATGAGAGATATAATTAAAAGAGAAAGGCAACTGAAGACGAGGTCTGAGGAAAGTGCTGGTAGAAGTACTTCATGTACCTCTCCTGTCCTGCAGTATCCCACAGCTGCATGTGGATCTTCTGTGCTTTACCTGAAGATCCATCTGGACTCGTTGATTTGTAAACCTGAGTCAAACAGACACAAGTGAGGTTAAACTAACTGTGGATGCTCTTTGCACTAAATTTAACTGATTATGAAGATGATATCAACAGACAAAACATTAAATCTCAACGTGGATCAGCTGTGCTGTAGGAACGTGGTTTGCTGTTGTTACTGATGGCTTGAAAGAAGGAATTTGGATGGAAAAGTTTATTTGCACATCCTCCTCCACTAGAAAAAACAAAACAACAATCCAGCTCCTAATGTTAGCTACTTAACCAAATTATCTGAACAGGCTTCATGAATGATGTTGAGCTGTCGAGGAGGGCAACCAAAGGCCAGACCACGAACTAGCTCTGTTTACTTTGCTTGTATTGATGTTCTGGCCAGAGTTTCCTTCAGCTATAACTCAGCGAAAGCGAGCCTGTTGAATGGTGAGCTATATTTGGAGCATGGCTGACGAACTCCTTTCTGATAAACAACTTTGTTTGGGCATATTTTCGAAACATTTTAATACACACATGCAAAAGTTTTCACTGATGTGAATGTATTATAAAAGATTAGCAGTATTAATCTGGTGTTTCATGGTCAGCAGGATGCTGGCAGAAATTCATTAACATTACTGTTGTTGAGGTTTCACAGCACAAAAAATGATTTTTGCAGATCAGATCTAAGCCATATTTGCCATATTTGGAAGTGGTTTCCATCCTTTTATACATTTGATATAACTAAAGTCATTTCGTGGAGCAGGAGAGACTGCTGTTTCATTTTCATGCATGATCGATTTTAACAATTATAGACCGGATGCACAGCTCTGGGTTGTTTGAGGACACACTGGAATTACTTACAGTGCTGCAACAATGATGACTAAAAGGGATATTGACATTGTCGAATCACAGCTGTCACTGTCAAATATGTACTTTAAAATTTTCTTAATGCTGCATTTATTATTGTCTTTATTTTTATTCATCAGAAGTGATGGAAACACTTCTAATAAAAAGATAATGATGTGCATCGATGGACAGTCACTTAAAATAAATCATGCCAGATTGTCTGAATATACATAACTATGACAAACCCTTTTACTCAGGCATCAGACTATACAGTACATATTCTTGGAGCTGGAGGTCAGCACCATTAAAGAGTGACTATTGAGTAAATATGAACACTGCTCAGCTGTTTGCAAATGGAATGAAGTGTTTATTCTCAAGGAGGGTGGTGTCTGCCGTTCATCTACATCAGTCATAACTTGGACTTCTGTTGCAACATTCATCAGTAGTCTTTTGTCCTAAGAGAGTTACTTAATGGTGCAGGAATGCATTTAAGCCCCTAATGAGGCAGTCATAAATGGCTGCAGCACACTTGGACACGAGGAAATGTTACATCCCAGAGTTTAAACTCCATGTGTGCTTTAAGTGAAGCATTGATCAAAGGAAACCCCCCCCTGTTCCAACGTTGGCTTGACCTCCATTTTATTCAGAATTGATTAAACTTACCACTCGTTTTTCTCTGAAGTCTATTCCGACTGTAGTGATGAACTTGGAGTTAAACTTGCCATCTGTATACTGGTAGAGGAAGCTTGTTTTTCCCACCCCGGAGTCACCGAGGGCTAGGAATTTGATGAGGTAATCATAGTCCCCGTCAGACATAGTGAGTGCTTAATTTCTGAAAAACACAAACAAAACGACTCAGTCAAGCCACAATCACTATTTGGCAGAAAATGAATGAGAATGAATGGTGCTTCCTTTTTTCAAGACCCAAAATGACAGAGAAGAAATTGTGAAGCAGATAGAGGGTCGTGAGTGAAACAGGATCGGCAGGTGGGACAAAACATTTGACCTGAACGTTGAAAAGTGGGCATATCATAACAAACATGGTGATTACAGTGACTAAGAGGTGGATGCTAGACTCCATTTAATCGTAGAAGACGACTCGCCTCTTTCCACACCTAACGAGCTAACTAACTAATGACTCTTCGCTCTGTGCTGCTAGAGGTTAAAGATTGATTGATGGGCGGATGTCATGATATTATTGGTTGAAACTGGTTGGTTCAAGCTAATGTAACCACGTTATATTTTGTTTTACAGGAAGAAAACAGGATTGGATTTTGAAACAAGACAAAGAAATAGATTTTTTTGTTTTGTTTTGACATACATTGTTAAATAGGTCCACAATATGACAAGGATGTGATCTACAAGGGTTAAAAAGATTAACCAGATTACAGATACTGATTATTCCTCTGTGCCATAGAGCTCCATTGTCTTCCAAAAACTATGAAAAACACATCAATGAGCTGCACTAACACGTTGTGACACGTTGCTTCATTACGATAAACATGGGCAGCGCCGTTGATTTTAATGCATTGCTCCACATGCTGTCTTACTGCTGTACATACTCTCTGGTACACTCAATGTGTATTCATCCACCACCACAGAAAACCATCTGAAAATAGTCCTTTACAAATGCACTATTTACTGTTTGTGTAACATATGCTAAAAACTGCAGTGCCCAACGGTTTCAAAGGTTCTGGTGCTCTGACGAGGACCTTACCATGGAAGGAGGAACAAAACTGACGATAAAGCTGAAATAAATGAGTTATTCCTCCAGTCAGTTTTGCCTTTTATGCAATTCACCCTTTTGTTGACCTATTAAAGTAGAAAATGCACAAGTGTTGCAACCGCTTTTCTGTGGAAATCGGTTGTTGTTTATCTATATTCTAATGGACCAGTGAAAATCTGCCAGTGACAGTGTGTAGCCTTAGCTTGCCAAATACTAATGCATGTATTCATTTTTCACATTTTCTCACATATCTCAAAAGTAACAAAGGAACAACGGACTCATGTCCACCTCGGTGAGGCTCGTGTACTGTGTAGTTTAACCCAATGCTGGACAGAGAAATACTATCTTTCACACTTTTCCAATATTATGCAAGACCTTCAGTTCATGGCATTGTGGGCTAATGTGTATAACCAAAGAGCTGTTTCATCATACTGCCACAGTGACAGGAAGCATTTTAAATTCATCTGTCAGCTCCAGCCACAGACACACACCACAACAGACCACACTCAAGATTCTGTCCAATTACTGTCACTATGGCAAGAACCTAGCTGTAATTTCTCTCTACAGATTAGCAGCTTGTTGATATTTATTAAGGACTTGTGTGCAGAGGTACATGATTTCTCGCACTTACACAATGAGAAGCACACGTTGATATCTACTGATGAAACATGTTCACTCTACATGGTTGACCAATTCAGGTCAAAACATTTAAAAGAAAGAGCAAATGTATCATATGACCAGTGTGCAGAAAAGCATTGAGACAAGTCTTACATTCCTTTGCTGTAACCCCCAGTGAACCTTTCATCTGGAGCCATAAGGAGCTTAAGGTCTCGTGCAAAATCAAGATCCATGATAAATGCACCGTGATGGAAACGGTTCGACTCAAGCACTGGTGCCGCCATAAACGGTGAGCAAAGACCACCGAGCCCCACAACTATGACGTCCACATTCCTGCTTGTGGGCCTGTTTTGACTGAGATAGATTAAAAGTTCTAAATAAGGCTTTATTTATAACCTTTGAAAGCCATTGGCCTTTCCCTCAGCGCTGCTAAAAGAAGCTCAGGTTGCATCAGTTGTCATCAACTATTGAACAAATCTCGAGACTCACACAAACCTTAATGAAATGATTGCACTTTAAATTAGATTTTTTACTTTTTACTGCTGATTCTTCATCATACATGGTTTATTCTGTTGTAAAGCTCTTTGTAATGGTTTGCTGATACACTTAACAAATCTTTACTGTCCTCTACAAGGCAAGGCAACCACCATCTCACACAGTTAAGATTGCCACCCCACTCTGTTATTAATGAAAGAAAATATAAATAGACTCTTTGTGCACTGAAGTCCACAGAAACCTTAAAAATACAGTGTAACTTCTAATCAGCGTGCTTCATCATGATTATCAGATCACAACAATCACGCCTTTAGATTCACGCATGAGCAAGATGGATAATTAGCTTAAAACTCACAACTTCCTGCCACATGTCATCTTTCATTGCACCACTTTCCTCTTATCTTCTAGTCAGAAGGCCCATTGATTCATATACACTCAACTGCCAATTTATTAGGTACACTTTTTTAAAACTAATACGGTATGTGACGACAGTCCTGGAGGTTATGATGCTAATTTTATGATGCTAATCAATGCCTCCTGGTCTGTAGATTGCACTAGTTTGTGCTAGATGTACCTGAAAACGTGTCAACCGCATGTTCGTGGTAGACCTTTTGTCGATAAGTGTGTAATTAATAACGTTAATTTGGCTGCACCACATTTAGGTGAGGAATCTGTTATCACACGTATCTACAGTAAAGGAAACTGGGTCGATTAATGGAACTGACACATTATTAGTGTTATTTGCAACATGTATAGTCTTCATGTTTGAGTGTCTTTAGAGAAAACACACACTGTTACACATTAAATAAACATTTGTCTGTCCACGTAACTGATATTAAAAGCCTGACAGAAAAACCTGAGTCAGTAAATGATTTCTGATTGAGTGAAAACCAGCCACAGAGGAGACGCTCAAGCAAAACCACACTGCTGTAAACTGTGTCAGCAAATTTTCCCAGACTATTATCAGGCTGATCAGACAACTCCTTATTGAGCCCCAATCAAAAACAAGAGATAGCATAATCTTCATCTGTTAACGAGCGGATGTTACAATAAAAAGAAAGAAAGTAAATGTTCATGCATAGTGTGTCTAGCACATGAAGCTGTGCTAAAAAATTTCAAAAGGCCATTTTCTAGTCATATCACATTTCTTAGTCCAATCAGAGCTGTGATGGCTGAGCGTGATCGTCCACGTGAAGTGAGCAAACACAGAGTGCTGTCAACAATCACAAAGAACATCAAGTCTCATCCTTTTTCTGCCTTAGGTCAACCTCTCTGAAACAACAATGTCTCCACCTGGCCTCCTCTCTGGATGGAGAGCTCTCCAGATCAAACACAACCAACATCAGGAAAGCTCTGAAAGTTGTCCAGAAGACCTCTAAGACTGCTTCACTGTGAGTCCCTGCCCGGGGTTGAGGGTCCTGCCTATCAACTTTCATTAACTGCCTTTTAAGCCTTTAAAAGTGTGCGAGTTAAAATAACTTAGGTTAAGAAGAAATTATATCGGAAAATCTCATGTTTCCCACAACTTTCTATCAGACAACAAACGAGGCCCTGTTGTACTACAGGCTTAAGGCGTCACATAATACCGAACTCCCCTCAGTGGAAAAGGTCTCACAAGCTGCAGTTAAATAGCAGAAAATTAGTGCAACACTCATCTTAATAAAAAACAGTGGCGTCATTAAGAACAACAAAAAACATTTTGTCTAGTAAAACAAATGACAGTCTGTCATTACTTTAACACATAAAGGTCAGTCAATCTGCAAAATCTCAAGAACTTTGAATGTCACAAAAACCATCAAACACTCTGTTGAAACTGGTTCTCCTGAGGACCACCAGAGGAAAGTAAAACCAAGAGTTACCTCTGCTGTGCAGGATACGTTCATTACATTACAGTTACAGTTACCAGCCTCAGGAATTGCCAATTAATGGCATCTCAGATTAGAGCCCACATAAATAATTCAAAGTTCAAGTAGCAGACACATCTCAGAGGAGACTGCGTGAAACAGCCACTCATGACCGAAGTGCTGCAATGAAACCACAACTGAGACCGAGACACTCCAGAAGAAGTGAATTGCTTCAACCAAGAAACACAAGAAATGGACATTAATGGAAATCTGTACTTTGGTCTGATGAGTCCAAATTAAAGATTTTTGTGGATCCAACCGCCATGTGAGACACAGAGAGGGTGAACAGACGGTATCTTCATGTGTGGTTCCCACGGCCAAACACGGATGATGTGTTGTCAGTGCATGTTATGGTGACCTGGTGCATTATGCTAAAAGAAGATGTGTGATTAATGAACTTACCACAAAATAACTACGAACTAATACATATACAATGTGCAGAAAGTAGGAGAAATGGGGGTCAACAGGTCCCCATGGGGCATTTTTGGGTTAATCCAGCCCTGGGTGCATCCCTATTAACATAGTATTAACATAGGGGTGTGACAGTCTTTTTAAAGGTCTTGGGGCGTGTTAAGGTCTTTTGTAGGTTCATATTAGGCTTATATTTGTGATTTTGTTGCATCTATCTAATTCTGTTTGTCTGTAACTAGTTATTTCTGCATTTTTAGGCCAGGACTCTCTCAAAAGACATTTTTAATCTCAATGAGGTCTTCCTATTTAGATAAAGTTTAAGTAAAGCAGAAGTGGAGAAACTCTGAGCTCGACCTTAACATTTTCTCCTGCAGTGGGTGTTAACCTGGTAGCTGTGTTTGCCAGGCAAGTCCTCCTCCCACAGAGGCAGCCAGCAAACAAAAAGCAGCTTTAACCATTGCTGGGGTGAAGTGGAAGACCCACCCTGGGCAGCCATCCAAGGGAGGCCGGCAGGTCCTTGGGAAAATCCGGATATGCACATACCATAAACTTTAAAGGGTGCAGCACGAGTGTTAGAACTGAGAAATAAAATCCATTGATTAGATGGGGCACCATGCACCATCTGAGACACTTCTGGCTGCCAAAGCTGCTGACTAGTCATTAAAATACCTTGCCAGGTTTTATCTGTAGCAGCAGCAGCAGCAGGCAGCACGAGGGACTTAAAACGCATGTTGAGACACAAACAATAAACAAATCGATTTACTCTAACAAACAAACAGGAAGTGTACTGACCCTCAGCTGGTCATCATATGTCACTGGTGGAAAAGAGGCAAGAAATAATCACTTTTCTACTTGATATGGATCCTGACAAGAAATTAAACTGGATGCCAGCTTCCCAGCCTGCTCCGTCAGACACATTGCAGCCTACATATGGGTCCAAACATGCCTAAACGTTGTGGTAAATGATGATAAAGAGAAGTTCTGCTTGGGGAAAGTCGTTTTTTACTTGTGTAAACAGCAGCGGTGTTGCTCTCTAACGTTATTAAGCAAGTGTGGAAAAAGCTGACAGATCTGAGGAGAGGAAAGGCAGGTGTACAATGTTTCCCGACGGTCTTTGGTTTTGTGAGGGCCAGTCTGACGAGCGCTTTACTGTTTGAAACGCTGATAAATCGACTGAATTGAAGTTTAAAGGAAACTTTTCAACCCCCCGCTAACTCCTGACAGATGCTACAGACTGATTTCTTCGACTGACATTTCCTGGAAACTCAGTTTAACTACTCACCAGCCCCGGGGCGTTGCTGCTGCGCACCGTGTCGCGATGTTAAAAAAGTGTTTGAAAGTGACCAATAAAGACTTTTCCGAAAGGTGAATAAATGAAGAGTTTACTCTGTCCGTCCCTTCTGAGCCATTAGCTGACATGAGACCAGCTTCGTCCACACTGAGCACTGACTTCACTTTCCGTGGTCGTCGTGCGGTTGAGAAACAGCCCCTCCTCCGTTACATTTCTCACTGCTAGCTTAGCTTAGTTTATCTTATCTTTGCTAGGTTTAGCTTAGTTTATCTTAGCTTAGCTTAGCTTAGCTTGGTTTAGTTTAGCTTCAGCATTTAGCTGAAGAGGACACGAGCAGAGGGGCAGCATTTATTAAGAGCACTGAAGATGCTGACGTTACTATGCTTGAGTGTTTTTACTGTATTTCCACTTCATGCTGCTTTGTGCTTGTACTCCAACACATGTCAGAAGGAAATATTGTACTCTTTATTCCACTGCATTTGACTGACAGCCATAGTTGGCATGGTGCCTTTCAATGGAGGAAAGTAACTAAGCAAATAATCATAGTAGTACTCTTGTATTTTCTCTGCAGGGAGACCATTAAACCCATTTCTATAGCTGTTCAATGAAACTGCACACAGATCTGAGACTTCTGTTGGTAATTTGGAAATACTTTTACTGAGGCAGGATTTTGAATGAAGGACTTTTAATGCAGTATTTTGTTGTAATTGTTGTATTAGTACTTTTACTTCAGTGAGGCATTTGAATACTTATATATACTACTGTGGGGAAAAAAAAACCCATTGTGAATCTGGCATAAGAGCACATACTGATCCAGTTTCCCCTCAGGGATCAATAAAGTATTCTGATTCTGATCGTGCCAGTTCTGGCACTCATACAAACGTAGTGGTTTATAATGAACATCACAGTCTCATCAAAGGCCACAACAGGAGCTTTACAGCACTTTAAGTCATGTTTGATGACATATTTACACTCAAAGCTATAATAATTGTGTGGTTTTTTTTTTTTTTTTCCAAAACGCAACATATGTTTACAACTTTCACATTTTACTTGTTTGTAGACATTTATGTCCTTGTTCATGGGTACTTTTTATGTATAAGTGTTGAAAATGAAAACACAGATGTACAATGATCAGCATCATTTTGCAAAAGATGATAATTCAGGATGATTGATTGAATATTTTAATTTTGCACATTAAAAACCATACAACGAACCCCTGAATTTATCTATGCCAGTCTTGTGTTCTGCTCAGCCTCCGGCTCTGACAGTCCAGCAGCCTCTGATGATATTCTTCTGGCTTCTGTCTGTGAGGTATTTCCTGGGAGTTATTGTGATGAGTTGTCTCTTTCACTCTGTTTCTTTGGCACATCCTGGTTTTGCTGTCCTGGGATCTTCACAGGCTCAAAATAAGGTTTGTAGATATAAAAACCACCAGCAACTCCAAGCAGTGTAACGAAGGCCATCTGTGTGAAGGGTATTCTTCTTCCAAACATGTCTTTTATTATGAAATCCCAATGTTGAGACACAAGATGATCCTGAAAGAGGAGTGAAGTGGTGTTACCCAAAACACGTTATCGAGACACTTGGAACTGTTTTCTAAGACTTTGCTTTGTTTTATCATTTTGCACCTCCTGTGTTCTGTTGAATGTTACATGTTCTTGCAAAATTCTAGGCATGCTGTAACTTGCTGCAATGGTGCAAGCTAACTGCTGTATTGCTGGCTGTGCTGGGCCAATGTCACTGTTTTAAAGGCATATGCAGAGCACAGCATAATATTTCTGAATAAATGTAAACATTTTCAAAATAAAAAGGCCCTGATCAGCCCTCATGTGCCTTCACCCACATGAGAAATGCTTAAGTCAGAAGTTGCCTTCAACCCAAATGTCTGCAATCCTGCACACAGCTAAGCAGATTTTCATGTATTACCACCCTGAGATAATGTGGTGTTTCCTTTCATGAAAATGCGTACAAATTTCCCAATGGGTACATTCCACAGCCCATATCACTAAAAAAGGATGGCTGAAGCTGAGGCTGAAGACTGAACAGTGTGCTCTGCTATGTGACATGCATCATGAGGAGTCTCCCTTTGTGTATGTCCTATAGAGTTGAATGAAGGTTTATTTACACAGTGCATTTGGGAAAAGGCCAATTAGATGAGGTTAGCATCTACACACTGTTCTTGATGGCAGTATTAGCTGAAAAAGGGTAGCTAATATTGATTGGTATAATGATTAAGTCATTTATCAAACATTGACATTTTGCACTAGGATAGATTCCTCATTCATAAGTTGGTGTGGGCTCAAGACGATCAGTACACTGCCAAAATGTGTTTGTATGGTCATAAACCACTATGCAATGAAAACTTTAAAACTATTTCCACTAAGAATTAAATTAATTTTAGAGAGTCTTATTTTGAAAAAACCCCGACGTGACACAACGGCAAAACCTCTGCCGGCTTGACTGTGTCCTAGCCATTTGGCTAGCTGAATACAGCTCAAACACAACATTTCACCTGGTTTAGAGAAGTTTTTCTGTAATATACATAACTCACCGAGTAAGGGGTTTATTCGAAATGTCTGTAATCACCAATCACAGACAGACAGGAGAACACAGATGTAAAAACACAAGCTACAAACAGGAGTCCATGAACACTTATGTACAGGCTAGCATTCTTCTTCTTCTTCTACTCTGAGCTCAGGTTGAGCAGCGAAAAGCTACGGTTCGCCACCTAGTGGAGTTTATAGTAGCATGCTTTGCGACAGAAAGGCATCTTGCAATGATCACATTGACTTCAGCGACACGACAAAGACACAAGCTTAAATCTTTTAAGCAGTGGTGGAGGAAGTATCTCAGATCTTTTACATAAATAAAAATACTAATACTGCACTGTAAAAATACAAGTATCAATATCCTGCACTGAAAATGTTTCGTAAAACGTATTTATGTATTATGGGGGAACTGACAAGTAACAAAAGTAAACGTACTCAGTGTAGAAAAATTCCCCCTATTAATATGTATTATAGCATTATATTGGTATTGATCATGCATTAGGCCTAAGTTAAAAGCAACAGTTTACTATTGCAGTTGGTTGAGGTGGAACTATTTTAAGTGTATTTTGTATAGGATTGCAACTGATGACTATCACTATCATCTCTATCATTTTGTAAGTTGTTTCTATGTCTTAATTTTTACTTGGTAAGACAAAGCTGCTGTTTCTCTCTTTAAAAGCTCTAATCAATTTCTGCCTGTTCACAAATAATGGTGATATAATGTGAGTGAAGCGACGGGTTTTGTTTGTTTGTTTGTTTGTTTGGCATGTGTAAACATATGTAAACATAAACTGTAAACATATTGGCTGCCGTTTGTAGAGAATTTAACAATGTTTCAAGCTCACCACAATAAACATGTTCGCGTGGAACCTTTATTTTGAAGTTGGAAAATAACTTTTCCGGAAGTCAGTATGAATGCGGAAGCGCAGCTCAAACCTGTGAGCAGAGTTGACCCGTGGTAACTGGAAGTCAACATGAAGTTACCGACGTGTGGTCATAACAGTTTAATACTGTAGGTTAAACAGACGCAGATATTGTGCGGGTTGTTCACATGTAGCACCTGAGCAAAAAGACTTACGTTAATTTCGTATATTGAAAGTGTGTTTGATTTCCTCGTGTTGAAGGGTTCACTCAGCTTCTGAATCTGGCTGAAAACACCTGTTTTAACATCCTGACAGGTGTACTGTGTTGGTAGCAGACTGTGCAGGCAAGACAAAATGTCATGATGGAGAACATCCGACCACGTCTGAGGTTTGGGAGTAAAGTCGAAGATGTGAAACTGAGGAAACGAAAATCACTACTGTACTCCAAAGAAGATGAATCTCCTCTGAACAGCGGTGCGTTTGTGTGATATTTTCATTTGTGGGAAAAATAATAATAATAATAGATTGAGGTGATGGTGATGAAAACCAGTGTGCAGTGGAATGACATATTATTAATATGAAGTGGTTTTTACCCCCACAGGTGTGCTGAGAGCCAGAGTCGTCGTGTTCTGTTTGGTATTCAGACTGATCAACTGCTTCCTGGTTCAGACCAGCTTCGTCCCTGATGAGTACTGGCAGTCTCTGGAGGTCTCCCATCGAATGGTCTTCAAATATCCTCAGACATTATTGTCTGCAGCTGTGTGACTGGAGGACTGCAGATTGTCATTATTAGTATTAGGACAGTCTGTTTCTGCTCTGTCATCTGTGAATATGTAGAGGTAGAAAGCATTTGACTCTATAAGAAATCACATACAAAGTAACTATTGATCAGTCAGTACTGAAGAGAAGATTTTTACCATTTTGCCAGCTAGAACTCAGTTTTAGAGTTTGGCTCACATGCTCTCAAAACACGCCTTTTGTTTCTCACAGTGCAACAACACAGCAAGCAACTCTTGACATCTGTGAAGCTGAGACGAGTAGCTTATTTTTTATTTTTCTTAGATTATTTTATGCTTCCTTAATATTGTGACTTATGGGTATCTGACCTGGGAATGGAAGGCAGGAATAAGAGGATTCTGCTATCCACTCCTCTTTGCATTCATATACAAGATATTACAACTCGTAAATTGCGACTCTGTCTACCTCCTGGCAAGTTCACATATCTTTTACTTTGTGTGTTTTCACACCTTTGAGCAAATACGTTTCCTACTGTCACTTTGTGTTGCTAATCCTGGTCTGCTTGGTTCTACAGATATGGCTTCCACGAATAATTCAAGCACTCCTGGCCGCGTTTGCAGATGTGAAGTTCTTCTTCCTCATCCAAACCTTGGAAAGTCGTGATGTTGCAGCGTGGACGGTGAGCAGTTTACCTGTTTTACTGCAGTACTGCAAACGCAGAGAGGAATGAAAAGGGAGAAAGACTTATTTGATGCTGCTTCACATCGCGAGTCACCTGAAATGCACCGCTTGCCTCACTGTGTCTTCTTGTCCTGGCCTGTAGTTCTTCTGCCATCTGTGCTCGTGGTTCTCGTGGTACTGCTGCACCAGGACTCTGACCAACAGCATGGAGACCACCATCACCTGTCTGGCCCTGTTTTACTTCCCCCTCCCTGGATCCAACACACACAGCAGGTCTTGACTCATCACATCTTTCTCTTTCCTCATTCTTAATGAATCTCAGCTCTATAGATTATTTACAGATACATTGTTATTGTTTTTCCAGCAAAAAATATTTGACCCTGGTGGCCTTGGCTGTCATTGTCCGACCAACAGCTGCAATCGTCTGGTTTCCTCTGCTGATGTACCATTTCTGGCAGGAAGTTAACAAACTGAGACTCATCACTCATACAGTCATTCCTATAGGGTCTGAACCTTTAATCTCCTGTTACCTTCACCTGTACTTCATCCTCATGTCTTTATTGCACAACATCGAGTAAATCTGACATATTTCTGTCCTCATTTCCAGAGTTGTGGCTGTTGTGATTTCAACAGTGATCGACTGCATGTTCTATGAAAAGGTAAAACGTTGAATCCATGTGATTTACTCTTTTAAGTCAAATGTATAAAACGTAACACACAAGCCTTAAATATGTTGTCTTTGTGGTGTTTTCGTGGAGTTTATGTCGAACAGGATCAGCAAACGATCACATTCTGTTTCAGAGTCAACAGTTTCTCTCTGTTTTTCAGTGGACCATGGTGCAGTTCAACTTCCTGAAATTTAACATCTTCTACAGTGTGGCTGATTTTTACGGCTCTCATCCGTGGCACTGGTACTTCACTCAGGGGTTCGCCGTTGTGATCGGTCCTCATCTTCCTCTCTTTCTTCATGGATGCACCGTCGCCTACAAAAGATATAAAATTCTGCTGGCAGCAGTCATCTGGACACTCGTGGTTTACAGGTAAAACGTCACATTCATGAACTCGTATTTATCAAACTTAGGAGACAACAGAAGAAAAAAATACATTTGCTGACAGTGAAGAAACAAAACACAGACCCACTCATACAAATTTTGCTCTATGGCGCCACTAGTGGTCGAAAACTCCACAGGGTTTCTCTTTTAGCAGTTTGATGCATGTGGGTCCTGGTCAGCCGTCGGCACACAAACTAACATGTTTGGTTCCTTTTCTTCAGCTTGCTTCCTCACAAGGAGTTCAGGTTCATCTATCCGGTGCTGCCGTTCTGTATGGTCTTCTGTGGTAAGTTCTCAACTTCACATCAAACACTTCTGTGTGCTGATGAACAGCCTGTTGTAACACTTCTTCTACTGCAGGGATATCTTTGGCCAACTTGAAGGCGTGGCGACGTGCTGCTGCGACCATCCTGTTAGTGAGTAACCTGGCTGCAGCTCTGTACACCGGTCTGATCCATCAGCGAGGGACTCTGGATGTCATGAGTCATCTGCAGGCACTTTGTGACGTCAGCAACATCTCCGGCCCTCCGCAGCCTGACGTCCTCTTCCTCATGCCCTGCCACTCCACGCCTTTTTACAGGTACGGTACGCCCTGTCACACCTGAGGGACAGTGTGCAGGTGATGAGCTGCATGATGGGATCTGAATAGTGATGAGGTTATTCTAATAGAAGAAAGAAGGGGAAAGGTTCATGAACGCGGTCCAAAAGCTTACAGCTGAGACAATATAAAGCAGGAAACTTGTACAGAACATACTTTATAAAATAATCAACTCATTGCAGCCACGTCCACTGCCCCCTGAAGATGAGATTTCTTGAGTGTCCTCCAGATCTCGGAGAGGAGGGTTACGTCGATGAAGCCGACAGATTCTACGACGACCCTCTGCACTGGCTCAGGACTTCGTTTCCATACAAATCTTCTCTGCCGACCCATCTGGTTTTCTTTGATGTTTTGGAGAGGGTGAGATGATACTTCTCTACATGATATACAATTCTAAAGCTTTCAAGTGTCTAAACTTTTAATGTGTTTTTTGTTGTTGTAGGAAATCTCCGTGTTTTTGCAAGGGAATAACTTTGTGAGGACAGCGGATATATTTCATACTCATTTTCCTGAGGGAAAAGTTGGAGGAAGCATCTTTATTTTTGAAAGACGCTGACAAACACTGGAACGACGGCAGTCTTCTTTCCTTAATGACATCACAAGATACGGGTTTCCTGCTCAGACATTTTAATCTCAGATGTTGTTTTGAAACATCACATGTCTGAAATGTCTCGAATGTTGAGATAAAACTTTCTTTTCTTACTTTCTTAAACCTCCTGTTATAAAATAATTCATGTTGATCAGAAGTTGTCATTTTTGTATTGTATCAAAATGTATTTTATTAAAATAGCGTATGGTTGCCCATCACACGCTGTGGGACTCACTGAATTCTGTATGTGTGGGGGGGATTTTCCTGACAGCTCAGCCTGTCTATGCAAAGGCATTGGGATACTTCCTGCATGGCCAGTAGAGCACCAGGTGATTTGTCTTGGTACGGTGATGTCACTTCCCCTTCCCCTCCAGATGTTCCCAGTATTCTACACTGCCAGCAGCTGGGAACTCTGGGAGCTAAGAGCAGGAAGCTTAGCTCCTCTAAATAGAGAGTGTGTGTAGTGGTGTCAGTTTGTGGTGATTTTGCAGCGCTGAATGACTCATTTACTGCAAAGGAAACGACACAGCAGCAGCAGCAAGGAGATAGTTAAAATAGAAGAATTAGACGAGCTAATGACAGGAATGAGGAAGGTGCTGTTGTGTACTGTTTGTGTCTTACTGTATAAATGTGTGGGCATGTATCTGATTGTGTGTAATACATGTGAATCATCTGTAAATAGAGGAACATCACCCCCTCCTGGTTATACCCAGGTAATGAAATACAGCGTGCATATAGTGACTGTAAGCTGACAATAGCAGGCCTAAAGACACGACCCCACATTATTTATCTGTTGGTCCTGAGGAGGGGCCTGAGCCACAGGCTGGGAACCACTAGGCTAGACTAACTGTATGTAAAGTAGTTAAAACTGAAGCTCCACCTCCAGCAGGTAGAACAGAAAATTGCTGGTTATGCCTTTTACTTAGAATTCTGCTATTTTCACTGCCTTTTGGTGATAATATTTCTGTAGTTTTACTTAAGTAGAATTTTTAATACAGAACTTTGTAATGGGAAATTTTTAGATTGAGCTCTTCTTCTACCACTGGCACACAGTATTTTGTACTCGTGAAAACTGGTTTACCTTTCAGTTTCTTCCACAGTTTGAGCCTCTACATTGGCAGAGATGGACAGAGTGATGAATTTAATTTTCTCTGTCAGCAGTAGATTTATGTTCATTAGCTGTGCAACAGCGCCCTCTGCTGGTCAGTAACGTACACATACAGGGAGTCGAGGCCGGTGGCTGAACGAGCCGCTGAGCTGCAAGTGACACGAATACTTAATTAAAGAGCAGCAGTTGTGTGGGTGAGATGTAGGTTTGAGTACTGTGGTACGATGAAACAATTTATTTAACAAAAAAAAAGAAAAGAAAAAAGAAAAAGATGCAATTCAAAGATACATACAACGAAACAGACACAAAGTGCCAGTGACGAAAAAGGTATGAGTTGCTACTAAAACAGCATAAATACATATTTATGGATCCTACACTGGGTGTTGCGTAGCTTTCAGTGCGCATATCCAAAACGATTCTCAAGCCTGTCACACAGTGATCAGTGACTTTATGGTATACTTACTGATGTTTTGTCAGTGAACTAGTTGGCATGAATCATGTTACCACAATGGTTGCAGTTTGCGCACTTGTGGTTACCTGCTCTGATGCTCGAGCAGATGTTAGGTTGCACAGGGGGACGGTAACAGGTTTGTCTCTTCTGAAGCCGATGGTAGGAGCATCTGGAGGAGAATATATTGTATGGCCCAATTTTCCATGAATGTTTTGGGGGGTTTTTTTCTTCCCAATTTATTTGCTTCACTATCACAAAGTACACCTGATCGGAGCATTGGTGTTTCTTCTGATTTGGACCCGTAACTGTTCTCCAGTATGACTTTTCACATTATTGTAAGCAGTGGATCTAGTCTTATATTTATGTCCTTATATAAATAAAATAAATATTTTACCCCTTGTTTCACAGGAATGAAATGTTTTAATCTTCTTCGCAGGATTGTTTTTATAAGCCATTTACTTTCGATGGCTGGCGTCACGTAATTGCTCCCCATTATGACGTCACAGTGGGACAAATACATTCCACTGTGATGTCACAGAAAATCCTTGATGATGTCACATTTTTGTAGGCCCATTCTCATGTGACCTCATTGATGATGTCACATTTTTTACAGGCCCATTCTCATGTGACCTCATTGGTGATGTCACAGTTCAGATACTCTTACCAGCTTTCGACTAAAGGATGACACACACTCGCTCACAAACATCACCCACTGTCAGCGAACAGAACATTCACAGATATTTTGTCGCCTGATCCTGTATCTTGTATGTTATTGTATATTTGTACATAGTGTTCTTTGGGTATTTCATAGTCATGTTCCTGAGGAAAAAGTCAGAGGAAGCATCTTTATTTATGAAAGGCACTGACAAACATTGGAACAACGGCAATTTTCTGTCCTTAATGACAAGGTCACCTATGGATTTAAGTGCTCAAATAAACATGTCAAACTCAAAACTTTTTTTTTTTAGTATCACTTATCAGATGTGTCAAATGTGTTGTTTTTTTGTTATTATTATTCACAACTAAATTTGGTGTGACATTATTTTTCCAGTCCTTTTTTCCAAGACATGCAAATAAAGTAAATAAAACTGCCAGGTCCAGTTAAAAAAGCTCATGGTGGAATGTTAGAAAGCTGCAGCTCAAATCTGAAAGCAAATCACAACCCTGTCACACAAAACCTGTAGCAGCAAATTAAAACAACTACATGACTGTATATGGAGACATCCAAAATGTGGCACATCAAATCAATCATTTCCCTCTCAACAGTTTTATGCGTATTTTGAAACATAAGTTCTACAGTTGAGGACGAGTATCAGCGGTGTTTCAGCAGGAAATCTTCATCAGCTTAAAAATTTACAGGCCAAAATTTGCACATGTGTAAAATGTTAAATTAACTTCTCATGTTAGAAATTTGGGGTGATGTGAGATACGCCACGTCTTTCACTCAAACCTAATGACCATTACTTTAATAAACACAAAACAGCTCGAGGACGTTCAGTAGCATTACAAAGTTAATATTGTGCAAACTTACAAAAACAACAAGAAATTTTGCATCTAAATACAACCCAGATAGAATTTGCAACTATAATATTAAACCAGCTGAGATATTATCAGTATTTGGGATCAAACGGCATCGGACCTAGTTCTATTTTCACATCAGCCATGTGTCTGTCTGTGTTTCTTCCTGACCGGCTCCACTTGCGTTCACAGTGTGGTCGAGATCTGGCTCTCTGCTGCTTTCGCTGTTGATGCTTCACCTTCGAGTCCTTGGAGTCTGTGCTGGGTCTTTCAAACGGCCCACTGTGTGATTCAACCATAAATCATAAATGGCATCAACATTAGTGCGTTAAAAGCGTATACATGTACAAGCTGCAGCTTTTTCTTATTCACAAAACAACCAAGTTTCTCCTAACTGGGAAACATAAGGGACATATTAGTCCAAACTTAACGACTTCTGGAAAATATTCTGAAGTTTCTCAGTAAACATTCAGCTTTCTTAAAAGGTCTGAAGAGGAAACTCTTAGTTGGAAGCTTTTAGTACCCGTAAGATGGCCTCTGCTTGTAAGATAAGATACTTGTTGAATACAGTAGTGGGACTTACGTCGGGCCATAGTTTTTTGAGTAAGCCTCTCCAAAGAAGTGCCGGTAGACGTAGTCATCAAGATCTCCAAACACACCGTCATCAAGTCCGTGATACTCGTGCATGTCGGTCAGATAGTCCTCCACGCCGCTGACAAAGTCTGTGAACAGCATCCGGTCGTGGATGAAGACTCCGTTGTGGAAGAAGTTGTTGATGAACATCTCCAGATCTTTCCAGTGGTGGAAGTGGTCAACTTCCTGCTGCAGGTAGCTCTGCAGCAGCTGGTGAAATTCATCTGCTCTGATCGGCTCCATGGCTTTGTTGAAGAGACTCATGGACTCCTGATAGGCGCAGTCGAAAACTCCGGAGCATCCTTTTAAGTTGGACTTGTGGGTGTTCTGACCTCGATCTTCGTGAACTTTACCTCCTGATTTTCGGGTGTTGTGGTGGCTCTTAAAGGAGTCGTCAAGTTTGTGTGAGTGTCCATGATGAGCCCTGTGGAATCTGTGCTGCCAGGACTCCTTTGTATTCTTCTCATTATTTCTCTTATCATAAAAATCTCTGGCTTTGTTGATAAACGTTGAAGCGGAGTCCTTAAAGTTTCGGAAAGTTAATTTGACAGAATCTGAGAACTTCCTCAGGTTCTCCTTCACGGCTTCCTTTGCTTTCTTTATCTGCTCTTTGTGGTGATGTACGAACTCCTTGGTGGAGTTCTTCACAGCATCAAGTGTCTCTTTCATTTTGCCTGCCATGCCCTCTTTTGGTTTTTTGACATTGGACTCTGTGTCTCCTTTGGCTCTCTCTTCTTTGGTTTCCACATACAGCCTCTCCCACAGGTCAGAGCGCTGCTGCTCAAAGCTCAGTCTCTTCTCCACCTCCATCAGACGTGTCTGTAGCTCTTCTGCCTCTGAATCTGAACCAGCTTTCTTTCCAGCTCCAGCGCTGCGACGTCTCAGCAGGTTTAACTCTCTCCTCAGCTCATCTGTAACCTTTCTCTCTTTGTCAAGCTTCTTCCTCAGTGTCTGTGCTTCTGCCATCATGTCCTCCCTCTGGACGTGAAAGCCTCTGATCATCCGTTTCTCTTCCTCCAGCTGGTCTTTCAGCCTCTGGTTCTCCGACAGCAGCGATTCAGCACTAGCTCCCATCGCCTCCCGATCTCTAATCTTGGAGCGCAGGTTTCTCAGCTCCTCCTGTAAGGTGGACAAGGACATTTCTTCACGTTCCAGGGAACTTTTCAGCAGTTGGTTCTCAGCTGTCAACATCTGCTGCTGAGCCTCAATATCAGTCCTCTCCTCAGCCTTCTGTTTCAGCAGCATTTCCAGGTCATCTCTCTGGGCCTGAATGGGACAACAAAGTACAAAAGAAGGTTAAAAAAAATGGCTTTTCATGGTGTCTACAAGAGTCATGACCAGTGTTCACTCAAATCATTCCACACATATTTGAACTGTGAAACAAAATGTAAGAAGAAAAGTACCACAAAAAGTTTTCTTATTATAACATTTGCATTTGTTATGCATTTGTCTTATTTAGTTACCTGAATATGTGCTTGTTTGACATTGAGCTCCTGGTTCTCATTCTTTATCTTCTCAAGCACATCTGTGAACAGTGAAATAACTTTTTGCTCATCCAGGTCATCCAGGTCAAAGTCACTCATCTCAACCTGTGAGAGAAAAAGAAGAAACAAGTTATGGTCCATGTGAGTTGTGGGTACGTGGGTCATGACTGCTGAAGGTGATCAGATCTGAACATCCAAAAATATGAATCATTCAGCATCTGAGTTAGTAGGTGAAAAAGAAAACAAAATCAAACTCAAAAGGTAGTTTTTACAACAACGACCTGTAATTAAATAAGTCATCATGACAACATTTACATTTATTATGTGTTTATTTTATGTCATCAGAGTGAAATGTGGATTTCCAAGTTATTTGCACCAAAGGCCTGCTTAACCATAAACTGGTGGTGATATTTTGGGATACTTTCCATTTACACAAAATAACCAAAAAACACAAAAACACCCGTCTGGTGTAACAGAAGTAAATGAAAGAGCTTTGCAGTAAATATTACCTGAATTAAAACTGTACATTTCTGCTTTATTCCTCTGTGTTGACTCAACACAATGGTAGATTTGAAGTAATTGTAAATAAATACAAAAATAAGTATTGTGTATAAAAGTAGTCACAAAATTCAAAAGCAAGGTAAAGAATGAGTTAATGATTATTGTGATGTACAGTCTGCAGCATAACAGCTTATTATTGCTGACCTGTGACCTGTGTTGTCACTGACCTGGTTTGTCAAAGGTTGGTCTCTAACATGTCTGTAAAGCAGATCTCTCACACCATCAAGTTCATTCACTCTGATTTTCTCCACTGTTTTCTGTCTTTCTTGAATCTGGACTGTGCCTGTAAATGGGATTTGTAAAACAAACACATTATTTACAGACAACATTAGAAAGCATTGTTGAGGTAAGGCTACATGTGATGAAGCAGTAGTCCTACAGTGGTCTATAAGGTCTATAAAACTCGGACACACAGTTATGAGGAGAAAAACTGGCGCAGATATAAAACTGCTCAAAGTTCACATAAGAACTGTAGTTCCCACCAAAGATAAGAAGTGCTCATGTATCTCTTGCACCAGGTCTTACAATCAAACTATGGCACCATGTGAAAAGAAACTATGGTTAGAAAGAGTATATAAATATATTCTCAGCACTTACTATAATGTGAGTAAAATCTCCCAGTTGTGCAGTGGATTTCTTACCATAGAAGTGTCCAAAGCCCATGCTGATGGCTACAACAAGGGCAATCAGGATACACTTGTTGAGGATGCTGCTGCCCTGGCCTTGCATTTGGACATCCAAAGCAGCAGCGGGTCTAACTTCTGCCTGCTCCTCTTGCTGCCCCTCATCATCATCTTCCTCCTCATCCTCCTCCTCCTCCTCCTCCTCACTCTGGCCAGACTCCAGCGCCTCCTCCTCCTCAGGCTCTGTCAAGACGCTCGTGTTACTCTTCCTCAACCTTCGTCTTCGGACAACAGAGCCGCCGCTTTGTCCTGCCTCATCCTCGCTGCTGCTGGAGTTTGTCACTGCAGGCTGCTGCGCTGGGAAAACTACAGCAAAATACACAAAGTAATGGTTGTGATGATCATATGGTGCAAAGAAATAAGAAAGAAAGAGCTACACACGAATATAACAGGCTCAGAAAACACACCAAAGTATGGTTAGGAACTGAAATTCAGTTCTAAATTAGAACCAAATCCAAAATCGAAGAATCCTGTATCCATTACATGTGCATCAACACGACAGCATATTGGTTTGTTTACATACGAACATGCATGGCTAACAAGATTACAGTGTGAGAGATGGGCCACAGTTAATGTGAAAAGTGTGACTTCACTTTACAAAGAAGCTGTAAGTTAGGTGCACATCAAATTTGGCCAAACATTGAAGGCAGCACACCATTGATCTAAACAAATGTGACAAACTGATTATATGTATTCATATTTTCTATGGAGGTTCTGTACTTGATGAATTTACATATACACACATGCTTATCTAATTGTCCGTGTGCAAATGAATTGGTCACTTATCTTGTTGCTGAATAAATTTCTTCTTATGACTTAAATTTGATTACTACTAACTTGTTTTACTAGTATTTGGTTCTTGGTGTTGTTTTGATGACCTGTACCAGATGGTTGTTAATCAATCTCTAAAATGCTGAGGAAAGCCCAGGGCTGAAACACACCTGTTTCCATCTGCTGCTGTGTATCATTAAAAGTGTTGCATTCTTGTTTACGAGTACTGACGACTTAATTTTGCATAATATCTGCTCACAATTCTTAAATTAATTACACTTTGATTTTAACGAGACCTACAAAGATCCACACATGCACATGTTTTTTTCATATGTGGTGAACATGCTTTTAAAAGAAGCACAGCTGGCTCACATGAGCGTATGTTCTAGTCAGCAACTGATGAGGATTAGTTCTGTGCATTCCTGAGCAAGCTTAGCATCATATTAGGTTCACACTGGTTTCAATCGGGCCACCTGGAAAAGAGCGGCCTCCAGTGAGCTGACTTCTCAGATGGTAGCCTAAGTTCACAAGACTCTGTGGCAGTTTCCAGTGACTCAACATCAAACCTGCTTTGTGATGTAGAAAACAAGCAAAGAAAGAAAGTTCTTGTGTTGATGTGTCACATTTCTCTACGTTGCCTCTCAAAGTCACCCAGCTAAAGAAGACATGGGGACTGTTCAGTGTGTCCATGTGTGGGTGTGTGTTGCTGCAGCCCTACCTGTCTCTGCAGTGGTGAAGGCGTACTGGCTGCTGCAGGAGGTGCCGAGGTAGAACTCCTCACTGGCTGCTGCCTCTTCATCCACCTCAACGTGCTCGTCCCCCTTCGAGTCTCCTAGAGTCACAATGTCCGAGTGTTCGCTGGAGGACAGCAGAGTCACATGCTGTTTCCTTGGGGTGTTGTCTCCGGCCTGGAGAATATACAATATATTGAAGATGGAAGCAATGGGAGCAGCAACAGAGTGATTCTGGGTTATTTAAAGAATAAGTCATGCAGGTTAATTGTCTGTCTCACCTGTGAGGAATACAGTGTCTCATCTATGGCTTGTTCGCGCAGAGTGTCATCAAGTGAATCAGAAACCCTCTCTTCAACGCACTCGTCTGAGAATACAATAAACACAAATTGAGATAAATATTTGATTTATGATTGTTTTGATTATGTCACATATGCTAAATGTTAGCATGGTGACAGTCATAGTCAGAGGCACAAGTACTTTCACTATACTATTTCACTATTTTCTTAGAAGAAAAAAAAAATGCGAACAGGTAAGTTCATAAAAATGAGTTTTAAGGAGTGGTAAATGGTGTGACTTTCAGATGTCTCACAAAGTCAACACTGGTAAATAGCATTCAGCTGAATGCTCTCAATTGTTCTGTCACTTCCTTATATTCCTCTGAGCACATAAACCAATGTACCCAAAAAACTTTTTATTTTTCTAATATGACATACTTCTGACATAATTTACAGTTAATATTACTAACAAATCTACTACTGTTAAACAAAGGTCAAAAAACAAATATAGGATTTTTACCAGGAGATGCAGAGGCCCGTGTGTCCTGCACCTTTTTTTCCTCCACCGGAGGGCGCTCTAGCAGCTCGGCTCCATATTCCACCACTGCCTCTGATCCCAATGTCTCTATATCTGAACCCTGAAAACACAGTGAGCATAAATTGAAACTGAGCATGATGGAAGAAATTCCTCTTTATGTATCATCAGATTTATAAAAACTCCTCACTGGACACATGGCATGTGCCACCCTACTTCAAAACCTCCAACATCCCACCCCCAAAAAGCAAGGACCACAGGACTAAATGACTACAGACCTGTCGCCCTGACCTCAAAGCTATCACCAATCCATTCCTGGACCCCCTGCAGTTTGCCTACAGCAGCAACAGGTCTGTAGATGATGTGGTCAACCTGGCACTCTACTTCATCTTCCAGGGCTTGGACTCCTCAGGAACCTATGCCAGGATCCTGCATGTGGCTCTGTTCTGAATACCATGACCCTGGCTATGCTGCAGAACAAGTTCTTCAAGCTGAGTCTGCCTGACTCCGTCTGCAGGTGGATCACTGACTCCCTGGTTGACAAGAGGCAGCAAGGAAAGCTGGGGAAATGTGTCTCAGCCTCGCAGATCATTAGCACTGGATCCCCCCAAGGCTGCGTCCTTCCCCCTTTGTTCTTCTACCTGTACACCCACAGCAGCAGCTTCAGTCATCAGTCATGCGCCTGAAGTTTAAGTCCATTACGGAAAGAGACCAGTCCCACCCACCTCCATGACCCTGTGGGACTCTCCAGTCTACACTGTGGTGTAGACTGCAGTGGAGGTACTTCCTATAGCAGCTGAAAAGTTCAAACTGCCAAGGATTATGATGGTGCACTTCTACACTGCAATCATTGCATCCATCCTCACCTCCTCCACCATTACCTGGTACACTGCTGCCACTGCCTGGGACAAGGACAAACTGCAGTGTATCATTCGCTCTGCAGGTAAACTCATGCTCGACCACTTCCACCGTAGACATAAACTTTTTCAGACATTCTCCTCTGACTACACACCATCAGGACCAATGCCTCATGCCTTAAGATTGCTTTCATCTTTATTTGTATTTTCTCATACAACGTTTATTATGCACCATTACACCAAGGCAAATTCTTTGTATGTGAAAACCTACTTGGCAATAAACCTTGAAAAAGGAAAAACAGCAACTGCAACAAATTAGAAGTAAAAATAGTCTTAAATTACACGAACCCAGCTTGTCTTTTCATTCTGTTTCAGATATTTAACTTATGTTCAACACTTTCTTATTACCAAAACCCCAGCTTGGAGTTCAGCAATTAAAGAGTATTTTGCATACAACCCCGTTTCTAAAAAAGGTGGGGTGCTGTGTAAAACCTAAATAAAAGCAGAATGCAACCATTTACAAATGAACTATCAACAATGGTTTTACAAAGTAAAAGTAAAAAAGTAAGGAAAAACAATTCGTACCTCATTACTAATAATGGTCCAGCCACAGGACGACTCTGCATCGCTTGACGTCTCTGACATTTCTGTCAGTTGTCAGCAATATGCACGGATCTAGAGGAGATAATAAGGTTAAACACTGGAGACGTTCTGCTGAGATATTACATTTGTTTTCTTTTTCCTTTACTGATATTTATTTTCTTGTCTCTTCTGCCTTTCATCCACAGTGGAAGGCATTGGAAAAAAAAATCATTGTACATGGAAAACTGTGCATATGACAGTCAACACTTTGACATTACTTTGACTTAAAATGCAGAAAGCTGATTCTGTAACAGTTTCACTTTGTGGAGTACTGGAAAAGTCTTCCTCACTGGGAGATACTGGAAACAACTTAAGGTTCTTTTAGGATTAAAAAGTGACACAAAAGTTTTGAGTGTGCAGAGACACAGAATATTAACTATGAGCCACACCTGGTTGTTTTCCAAACAAATGAAAATGTTAGCAAATCAATAGTTAAGCAGCATCTCGGCACGAGGCCCTGTCTAGTCATTAGTCTTCTGTAGCTTGTCAGGAACTTGACACTGTAATCTCTATTTAAATATGTCCGTAACTTCTACAACTAACAAACAGGAGGGACAGCGACCTCTCGGGGATGGACCACTGTAACAACTAACTGGTGATTTCAGCTCCTGCGGCCTGACGATGAAAACAAACAAACAACAGATGCAACAACGGAGAACACAGCGGCCTTTAGCTGTAGCTAACATTAGCTTCGCCCGATAACATGAAATAATTACATTCAACGGTTGGTTCGCAGCGAGTTAACTAACAGGCGAGCTATTAACGTCTCTTCTCTGGGCATCGCCCAAACATATAAGTAGTGCCATAGACAAGGTGCATTGTCTGTAGAAACCTCCTAACATCGCTAGCTTTTCAAAAAAAATAAGAAAAATGACTAAACTCACCGGTGTTTTGCGCCCAACGACAACGCAGCTGTTTACAAGCAGCTCCAGAGTTATTGCAGTCTGCCCTAGTCCAGGTTATCCGTTAACGACACTACGAAGCCGACTATAGATGGGAAATGTAGTTTAAATCTGACATATGTTGCCACGCAGAGCCAAGTCTCCGCTCAACTGTTGGAACTTCATTTCCTATGGGTCAGCGCGGTGTCCAGGCAGGTTCAGGGAGGGCGGAGCCACCCGTGTAGAAAAAGAGCTTGTGGCTCGGAAAAAATGTAAACAAGGAAGCGTGACAAAGCAGACTACCCACAGGAATAACTAAGACGAAAAGAAAAGAAAACTAACTCATTTATGTATTTTGTACAGTTGTGCAGCGTTAGCAGAAGTTTTAAAAAGCTTGTCGCTCATGTTTAAAAGTTTTAACCGCCCACCAGAAAGCACGTGGTAGTCGTTGTTGTGGGCTGTGAGCGCGTGTCCTCTGGCTCTCTGTCAACAGGTTGCTTGGTTAGGTGTTCGTAAGTTATGTTGCTTAGCTGGTAGATCCGGATCAGTAACTCTAAATACTTGTGCAGTGACTTACAGCATGTGCAACATGGGAACGCTCACCTGTCGTCAACACCAACACGTTACCCGTGGTCGTATTATTTTCACGGTGCTTTAAATTGAAGCAAAAAGGAATTAACGCTGCTAAATACTGACAGTATAACGTCACTGACACAAAATTAGCACTATTATTGTATTGGACATAACTGGACACATGAATGTTGTCATGATTAAGATTGAAAATTGGCATAAACAAAACTCAAACTAGTCGCCATCCTATTTGTTTCGCAAAATTGAAATCACATTTGTAGTGAAGTGTGAAAACTCCAAGCTCTACATAATTAAAGTTTGTGGAATGCGCCCATCAAGATTATAAATAATTATTTATTAAGTATCCTGGTGTATTTATTGTAGTTTTTTTTGTTTTTAATACATTATTGTAAAAGCATGTCATTGTGGATAAGTATTCAGTATTCCGTTTTTATTCCAGTATTTAGGTCTACTTGGACTGTTCTGACACTCCACAACAAAACCAGTGCAGGAAAAAAGGAAATAAATAGCAGGACACAGCCAGTCAGATGTGGTTTGTAGCTCTATGTAACCATGCACACAGTGGTTATGCATAGTGAGGAGATGCAGAAGAAGAATTGAGTTATACAATGAGCACTTGGATTGTTACTTATTGTAAACCTGAGTTTAGCTGTTGGAAAACTGTATCAGCGGAGAAAACAGATTGCGGCATCCTCGTCACCGTAACGGACACAGTTTTTCATGTGTAATATTGTTACTGTGTACAGTTACAGACCTTACAAACAGAGCAGAGTCAATGTGTCCTCAGCTCAAAGTGAGTGTCATTAACTATATTATACAGTGAAAGTTCAAAGTAAACTGAAGAACTTTTTTACATCTCTGTCATTTTTTCCAAATCAGTTTTCTTTGATCATATTTATTCAGGGTGTAATAAAGTGCACATGAATATCTTAAAATCTTACTTTTTTTTTTTTTTTTTTTTTTCCAATATTGCACACCATCAGGACCAATGCCTCATGCCTTAAGATTGCTTTCATCTTTATTTATATTTTCTCATACTACGTTTATTATGCACCATTACACCAAGGCAAATTCTTTGTATGTGAAAACCTACTTGGCAATAAACCTGATTTGGATTCTGAAAAAATTCAGAATGCAGCCATTTACAAATGAACTACCAACAATGGTTTTACAAAGTGTTCCTGAGCCAAAACACCAAAACACCAAAACACCAAAACACCAAGGCTCGTTCCACATGCATGAAATGGTTGTAATTCGAGTTATCATAGAGTAGCAGTAGAGGTCAGTGTTGTCAAGGCTATGGCAATTTTGCATAAAGCTCTGCAGGGAGAGAGTGTGTGTGTGTGGTGATGACTGAATGTACTGGTGCTTTGCTTATTGTTTTACATAATGGCAAATATAGTATGAGCTCATATGCATGCAGCAATTGACCAGCAACAGCATCAACAACACTGAATTTTAGACCAAATGAAGTCCAGTAGTGTGATGGAGGATGTGTGTAATTCTGGATATTAGACAATCTTTAACACTAATGTGACATAATGTTCAGTCCAGCACAGCTAGATTAAGTTGTATCAGCATGTTTATGGAAAATTTACATATATGTTTTTTTGAAGGGGCTCTCTGTCCCCTCTAAACCACAGTGTCTCTGTGCAAAGCACTATTATGTACAAAATGGTGATTACAAATGAAAGTAATCTTAAGGCTCTAAAAGTCAGATGCTGTGCCCCAGTTTAAGACCTGCTTAACTGAGCTCACTGGTGTATTACATACGGAGAAAGCATGATGAGCAGTCTTTATTCATGTTCTTATATTTGGCAGCCAAAGGTCATTATTGTTTTTAAATATGCCCGTTTTTTAAAATTCTTTGTTTTCACTTTGTTTTTTGATGCGTCTGTTTTCTATACTGCACTATGGAAAATCAATAAAAACGTGCAGCATGTAATGTTGTAGTTGGTGCTAATTTTAACTACCTCAATAACTAACACCCCCTCAACCAACAGCAACAGTAAAATGCTGCTTTTAATAATCTAATGATATAATATATAATAGCACAACAGTCACTGGCACATGTTTCTCATTGACTACTTTCAATACTTCCTGATTATACAACCTTTTTCAAGATTTTGAAAGCCTTGCTGCTTGTAAATTAACTCATCACTCTTTACGAGTTGTTAAAAAGAACAATTCACAGATCTAACATAACTACAAGTGAGTACAATTCTAAAGTACAGTACAGTTCTTGTACCTAAGTTACTTTTCACCTCTGATATAAGTGTTGGTACACAGCATACGATACACATTTATATTTTCAAATTAGTTTCCTGTCTGGAAGGTCATTCAAGCAAACTGTGGATAAATGATTTCACACCAGCAATGAATGAACGTTTCACTTGTCCTGAGTCCCAGAACAGGGACTCAAAGCAAGTTCAGTCAAGACAAGTTGCAATTTTTGTATTTTTATTTAAACTGAGAATCAGACTTTTCATAATTATTCACTGTCTAAAATCTCCTAACTATACATTCTTGGCAAAAAAAACAACTTGAGAATGATTTTGCGGACAAACTGACAAAATTTAACAAACCATGAACAGATAATATCAGAAAACATAATAAGTACAAAAAGGTACATTCAATTTTCAAGCCTTGAGACCAGCTTTGTCTTTGAGGAGGAGCAGCTGTGGGTTCCCCTGAGTTTGACTGTGAATGACCCAGAGCGCTCCTCCCCACATTATTTAAACACAACATTACTGCAAAAGGGAGAACAAACAGTGAGTCAGATCATACGCAGACCAGACTCAGCATTTTATCACCTTCAATTCACATGCTCGGACAGGAACCAATTCCAACATAAGACCACTCAAGCGATGAAAGACAGCAGACCAACGTCCTGGGCCCCTTGTCTGATAATGGCACATCTCAACCTCGATCTTACAGACATGGATGACCCAAGTGTATTGCATCTGCACCTATCATAAGAATATAACAAAATGAAAAGCAGAGGTAGCACTTATGTTCCTGTGTGAGCTACAAAAGGCCCAATTCAGAACCTGTATGACTCCAGTGGTTGTGTGTGTAATGAGCTGCAGTTCTTGTGAAGTAGGTCAGAATCTGTGTATGTATTTTGTTCTGGGTTCAGAAAATCAGCATGAGCACATTTTCAGAGTCTGAATTGAGCCCTTAAAGGTCTACACACATAATGTATGAGGAAAACTGGATGTTGTGGAAATAAATGATGATTAAGAAACAGCGTAATATTTCCATCCTGCTGCCTCGTACTATAACACATTATACAATCATAAAATGATGATGGGTACACTGAAAATGACAACATTTCACATAAAGATAGGACGCTTTTAAAGTTATCTCTTGCCAATATGCAGCGGTGACCTTTCAAAAACATCTTTGGTTTACATTGTTTGCTTTTCAAATGAAAGTTAAACTGATTGTGTCACTTCTCATCACCAACATTTCCCATGATTGAATCCTCTGCAGAATCCTCTGATTAAAAACACAGACATGTGAAAACGCTTGTACACCCACTGACCTTTCTACAATCTTTGTACTATGAAACTCTGAGATCTTTAAATCATCTAAAGGCATGAAATGTGAATATGTCACTTGTAATTCTTGTTTTAAAAGCCTACATTATGTACGTCCCATGTGAGGAAATCTTTTCAAATCATTTTGTAAGGTGAAAAATCAGCGGGTGCACATTCACACATGACTGCACTGTTGCAACACAGACTTCTAAACAATATAATATACTGTATTAAACTCTTATAATTTTCACCTACAATGTACAGACATCTGTTTACAGCAGTTTTCGAGGAACTCTGCAGCAGGATCATTTGGCTCGTGTGCATAAGACTGATTATTAATTGTCACTCCATCGTCATTAAGTGCCCACACTTCCTGCTGGCACTTACTCAGAGTTTGAACCTGCAACCATCTCCACTCTTTTGTCGCGGGTCAAGGCCACTAATGTGCAAGGCTTCGTTTGAGGAGCAGCGCCTCAACTCATCTCAAAGGCCGTGTTTCATCTTTGGTCTAATCTGTTTCGATTATTTCACATTCCTCAGTAACCTTCTGCCAGAGATTAGTTGAGAGACTAAAATAAACTCAGGTAGCAAACAAGTCTTTGGGGTATAGCGTCACAGTCACCGCCGCACATTGGCCGATAATACAAAAACTACCTGGCAGACAAGTGCTAATCTTTACCTACTCTACAGCAAAGCCAAAAAAAAAAAAAAAAAAAAAAAACTACCTGAAACAACTACAATGTGTACTCAGTAGTACATTATTATTCTAACAAAAATATAGATTTTTTTCCCAAGTAAAACATTTCAAGGTGTTCATTCAATTCTTCACTTTTAACACTTTCCTTGCTTTTACTACAATCATTCTTCACGTGTTGCATCCTCATGTGGAGCTTCTCCCTCAGAAAGATTAGGCTTCGGTTTCAGCATCTGAGGGACGCTTCCCACATTAAGGCCAATTATAAAGCTTTTCTGTACCGACATGTCACTGCAAGCACTTCTGGTGTGAATCTTTACACGAATAAAAAGGAAGAAGTCAATAAACAACAGTCTGTTGTAAAAACAGACGTCTTAGGACCTGAGGAGACACTACAGAGGGGGTTTCCATCTGTGGGGAGGGCAGCACAAACGTCTGAGCTACTGGCACACAATGTCGGAGATACATTCATAGCATATTCTATTAGGCAATTACATACTACAATGGTTTAGTACTGAGAAGATACCCTGTCAGTTCAGCATGTAACACTACATGACTTTTCAAACGTACTAAACCTTGTTCCCTGAGTTTAGGAAAACAATAAGACAACAAAACAAATTCTTAAATGAGGTAGTATAAAACAGGAATGGCAAGGGCAGCTGCGCACTGACGTACAAAACAAAAGCAGACATTCATTCTCTTTTCGTGCCATTACTCAATAATGGACAAAATGAACAAAACATGTTATCAATACTGGCTCAGCACCTCAGAAACACCCGAGGAGATAAATAAGAAACTGTGTGTGTGCGTGTGTTTTCCGTCCTTCAGTCCACACAACAGGTGGAGCGAGAGGAGAAAGCAGCAGCACCCTTACCATCCATAAATCAGAACAAAGTAAGAGAAAAACACAAAATGGGATGACAATCACAGGAAAGTCATCAGGAAGTATCAAATGTAATGTAACTGAAGCAGCCCATCACATAGCGTAGGTATAAGTAGGTATTAAATATACAGTGGAAGTTTACCCAGAGGTAAACCGAGGTAGATAAGTAGTGAAAAGGACTCACGCTTCCCTTTTCGCTCCAGTGATAAACTCTCTTAAATAATGTCAGAAATGTGACCTTCGTTACATTTTTGACAGGCTTTTTAAACATTCATGGTGGGTGAGATTTTTTTTTTTTTTCAAAAACATACACACACAAATAAAGACAAACTAAAAAAAGACATTCATTGAATGACAAAGAAAGAAGCAAAAGAAATCAAATGACCCTCCCTGCCAACACCTTCCACAGTAAAAGGCATTTGTTGGCTTCTTCTTCATTGTGTGTTGGACCAAAAGAGGATAAAGGGTAAAAAAAAAAAAGGTCTCTCTCTCTCTCTCTCTCTCTCATACTTCCATTCAGGCCTGCGGTACACTTGCAATGGAAAATAACTGCAGGAGGATTATGTGGATGAACTGTAGTCAAATCCATCCTTAGCTTGACTTGCTGAGTCAGAAATTTCATTTTTCATAATTATGCTTATTCACTTTCTTGGCAAGATTTAGGTGGGAAGATTAATACCACTCTCATTATCTGCTAAGCCAAGCTAGCTGCTGTGTGCAGCCTCATATTTAACATACATAAGTGTGGCATCGATCTCCTCTATTCCTTTAATTTTTCTGCGCCCTCACTGGCGTGTAAATAAACAAATGTGAATTTGACATTTCTGAGCTGACGTTTGAAAGTATACCGCTGCGCGCACACACACACACACACACGCGCTTGCACACACATATGCACGCACACACACGCCTTCACACTTGGAGAGAGAGTGCAGAGCGAGAACTGCTCTGCGCTTCATCACCACAGCAGCCGATCTCAACAGCCTCCGTTAACTTCACGTCAGTCTGACTTTCCCCCAGATGCTCGCCCGGCTCTTCGGTGGGCCCGCTGCAGTCTGAGCCTCCGCTGTCCTCTGCAGTCAGAGATGGCGGGCGGCTGCTGGGACCAGACGACAGGTTGGTCATCTCTGTCTCGTCATGAGAGTAACGACCTGAGTCACCGGTCGCGTGGCTGCCCTCGCTGTTGGAGGAGCCCTCCGTGTCACCAGGACGCCAAAGCAGGGCCTGCATGGTGGTGGGCTGGTCTGGAGACATGGATAGCTCCTCTTCAAAGGTCAACACTGTGGTACCAGGCTGGTAGGAAGCAGTGCCGTGTCTCGTGTTCTGTAGCAGAAAGAAAATGTTGCTTCAGTTACGGTTGTGTAGTTGCAAATAGCTGCAACCTATCTGGATGTCTTATTTTGCATTCACATGCTATCATCCACATTACAAACAGGAGCTGAGGTTTGGGTCTGCATTTTTTTTTTAAAGACACAATTTTCTGGAGCCTGAGGCTCAAGTCAGGGTGAGAGAGTCCCTTGTCATTTATACAGCTGGGTAAGCGATGAATTGTGGGGATTTTTTTCTACAATTTGCTGTTAACAAGCAGGACTGATGATTCTCAATCTTACCTGTACGGCTTTATTGTCCTTTTTCACATTACTGCTGAAAGAAAACCACCTCTCTTTCTTCTGAGTGCAGTGTTGAACAGGGCCGAGACAGTTTATCATGAGATTTGTTCCACCCTACAAGTGGAAAAAATATTTTGCTTTAAGTATGCAAAGGAAACCAGGAATATGATTAAAAGTGAACTTTCAGTCACTCTTGCAACTAGATTTTTTGTGCTTCTGAATACGTCAAGGTCCCCACACCGTTTGACTTTTAAATTCCACAGTTTCTCTGTACATTGGATTTTTGTTTTATTATGGTTAATGGGTTTTCATCATCAATACCTTCTTTACAATTTCATGTTCCCTAAAAGTTGAATACATCTTAGCATCCATGTGACATGCTGTTCTAAGTACCTTGGTATCAATGAAATGGTTTTGACTCATCATTGGCATGGTCACATCAGTGTTCTCAGCTTGTCCCTCAGCGCCCAGTCCTACAGCTGAGGCAGATGCGCTCACTCTTTCTCTGCGTGTTTTGACAGCTGAAAATTTCCTGAAAGGAAACAAACATGGCGTCACCACAGACAGAGGATTCTTGAGCAGACTGGGCTTTTGCTGTTAAACAACATGTATCAGCCCCATTTGCTGTCACTGTGCTCAGATAACTACCTGTTTTTGCCTCTGCAGACAATGATGAATGCGCAGATGATGATGCAGATGAGAGCGATGCAGACTCCCACAGTGATCCCTGTCATAGACTTTTGGTCCAGGTGGTAGAAGCCATCAGAAAAGGCTGCGAAAGATGAACACAACACGGTCAGATTATCAATCATTTGCCATAGTGAAGTCTCAAAAAGCTTAATTAAATTCAAGTTTTATAAGACCCCAGTCATGAGACATCAAGTGACCTGTGGAGTGTGTGGAGCCATGGGAAAGCCGAGTATCGTGACCAGAGGAGAGATCTGCTCGTACTGTCAGCTCCACTGTATGAGAAAACGGCCCATCACCCATGCTGTTGGATGCAGAAACTTTCACCAAGTAAATCTGACCAGGTTTCAGATTCTCCAGCAGAGCCATGGTGATGCTCCCTGTTGGTGAGAAGAAGTGGAAAGTTTTTTTTATTGTCACAGATCATTACCTTATTTAGGCTTTTTGTAATTTCATCTGATTACTTACGTTCAGATATTTTATGACTCCACTTTGAGGTCATGTAGTGTATAGCTGGGATGAAGCAACTTATTTAAAAAAGATTATGAAGTTTTTGATCACATACTACAGTTGGGTATTTAACTGCATTTAGTTGTGGTATTTACAGGAATAGTTTGACATTTTGGGAAATGCATTTATTCGTTTTCTTGCCAAGAGTTGGATGACGAGATCAATGCCACTCTCACGTCTGAACACTAACTATGTACCTGGACCAAGTGACCAGCAAGCTAATCATAGCATAAAGATAGGAAACAGGGAAATAGCTAACCCCAAAAAGGTAACAAAAACTGCTTACCCACACATGTAAAGTTCTTTAATTAACACATTAGATCTCGTTTGTTCAATTCGTATAAAAAAGAACACAGAAAAGGGGGAAAATGAATAAGGATGGAGTTTCCCAAAATGTCCGACTATTCCTTTAATCTTTGAGCCCCTGACATAAGATAACATAATCTTGAATAAACTTCTGAAGTTCTGTTACTCTGATATGTAGCTGAGTCTGGTCAGTCAGCTGACCCTTGAAGAACAGGACTTTGTGATGCAGTGAAAGACACTAAAGACAAACATTAAAAACAATCCTCATGGCTGAGAGGTGCTATGTGAGAGGAGCTTCTGACAGGGAGAGCAGAGGGTCAGGGGGATCAGGGCTATACACATTCCCTTATCGAGTACCACCCAGTCTACACACCACCAGGGTCCCAGCAGAGGCTGGGGAGGGGGGTTGTTCAGCTTGAGGTGATAGGGGGCTGGGTTGAGCTGGAGGGGCTTTGTGAAGGCTTCACTTTTGACCCCTTCACCAGTGGCAAAGGGGGAATTGTGTGTCTTTTCTGTGTGTTTCCTGCGGTCATCTCCTCTTGAAAACACCTTTGGTGCCTCACAAACCAGATACAACAACAGCTTTGTAGTTATGAGTGCCTGAGACTGAGAGGACTCTGTTAGGATATTTTAATATGTTCATTTTCTAAGCTCTCCACATTAACTTTATTTCTTTATGCCATTATATTCCCTCCAACAGTGCATATCTCTGTGAATCATTCCATTAAATGGTCACTTCATGTTTAACATCGATTACAAAAACTTAATTGTAGTAGTTCAAAATGGTCCTTGTGTGAAAAGGTAAATCAAAGTCTTAGTTGTAATCACATTAAACCTCCAAACTGGTCTTTTATCAGTACGACACAAGCGATGAACTCAACCTCCCCTGGCACCATTAAGAGATCACAATGAACGCAGAGATAGATTGGAGGATCAAATGAGTTACTGATTTCCAATGGACCATTTGTGTGGGAACAGAGGAATACTTTGCTTCTGCCTCCCCTGCATATCTGCACAAGCTCCTTCTCTATGCATCTCTGTCCACACTCCTCATTACCTTCTCTTTGCAGCACTTGCCATTCCCCTGCTATCCAGGCGTGTCTGGAGGCGTACAGGATCATGTAATGTGTCACAGCTACGTTGGGTTCATCTGGGGGTTTCCATGAAACCAGTGCCGTGTCCTCTTCAATCAGAGTCACTTTCACATTGGAAGGGGGCAGAGTGGGAGCTGAGAGGTGGATGGATGACAAGAACAAGGTCAAATAAAAATACTGCGAAAAACCAGGATTTCATAGGTAACAACAATATGTGAAGAAATTTGAGCTTGGCCCAGACAGGATTTTTGTGCACAATATTGACACTGAAATTTGAGAGTTTAAATCCTACCATCAGGGAAAGTGCTCTGATAGACCACAGGGCTCCAGGGGCTGGACAGGTGGTCAATGTGAAGGCGAATGGCAAATTCATACTTGGTGTTGGGCTCCAGATCTCGCACCAGGAGGCTCTCCTCACTCCTGCAGAAGAAAGACACAACAGAGGTTTGGAGATGTGTTCATCACTCTAATAAATTGCACTCAGTGACATCTGACACCAATGTGCCACGAAATCAAAAACAATACATTCAAAACATTTAACAGCTATGATGATGTAGATAGTCATATTAATCACCAGACTTGAAGTTTTACTGTGTTTCTAACTAGTTGTTGAAGGAAAGGTCTTGTCCAGCAGATGGTGATATAGAGCTGTGCTGGCAGTGAGGGAAAAGAAACCTGTAAGTTTTTCCCAACATGTGCGAGCAAATGTAAAGTGTCAAGTGCTGCAAAGAAACAGTTTAGATGATATGATAGAGCTGAGGCTGTGGTAATCATCTGCTGCTCATATGTGAAATTATTGTTAATATCATTATATGATCAAACTGAACTGTGGCATGAGACATCTCATGGTAAGATACACAAAACACACCATTATGTGTGTTATACATCTGGTTTCACTTTCCATGAATCCCTTTCCTCCAAACAGGAAAGAACACACAGTAGTCCCCACACATTTATTAAAGCTAAACTGATCAATATTATACTTCATCAGCTGACCGGAAACACAATTCTGTGTTTAATGAATATGTGAATAGCCCCTAACAGCATTATATATGTGAAATATGTCATGTGAGATTGCTGTGGGTTTGGCCCCCAAGTGTACAAGACAACAGACTAAAACTGTTTTAAATGAAAGGTTGTATGATGAAGAAATTCTTACGTCTGCAGGTAGAGCACCAGGGAGGCGTTCTGCAGGCCGACTGGATTGCAGCGGACAGTGTAGTTGAGTGCATGGCTGGAGGTGAAGGCTGGTCGACCCCAGTGCAGAAATATGGCAGTGGAAGTGTTTGTCTGGGCGTACACGTTGTGCGGAGGAGGTGGAGGCGGCACCAGGCGATCTCTAACAGCTGAGGGATACATTAAAAGTAATGTTATTTCCCCTACTTTGGTAGTTCTAAATGCAACAAATACAAAGGATGCCGTCATGTGTCAGATGTACTGAAGAAAGTATATTGTGGGACTTACAGACACATCCAGGGGTGCTGATAGTCTGGTCAGCCTGGTAGCCATCTCCAACAACATTATAAGCCAAAAGCTTAACGTGATACTTCTTCCTTGGGTCTACATTAAGAAAAAGAAAGACACCAAAATGGGTAAATCAATAACATCATATAAATGTGAGAAACACACAAAGTTCAGATTTTGCATAGTCTTAGATCTGGACTTAAATAAACATCCATAGAGATTTATTCTCACTAACACTCCACAATCAACATAGTAATTCACCATGGACCACAACACCAAGACAGATGACAATGTGGTTCAAAGAGCCTACAGGAAGCAGGGGTGATACATGAGAGACCTGGGCTGTGTGGGTGTGGGGTCAGTGGGGTTTTCTAGTTTGATAGTGTGGTGGGAACTAGAGGTGAGGCAGTGCGACAGATGCTCAGTGCTGCAAGTCCTTTGGTCATTTTCTGAAGCACTCAGGGCAACAGAACAGAAAAGGTCCATGATCCATCACCCTGTCACCGGGAGTCTTTTCATTGCAAATACTCCAGCCCTCATCAGACCTGCTGGTCAGTGGTCAGTGGCCACTCCTATTCAGGTCCAGAAACTGGGGGTTAAATCGACGGACAGAATCCCCTGGGAAGGACATCGCTGATGGTCAACAGCAGTTGCAGGCCTCAGTGACCCTGAAGGCCCTGCTCTGAACAAAAGCCATGTGACCAAATGTCCCTTTCACCCCTAAAAGAATAATGATTGGCTCCAATTTCAATGTTGCATATAATATTAATATAGATAAAGAAATGCCCACTCATCCCACACCTCTTTAATTAAGGTTTCTCAAATGCTTGGTAACAGTTTGCTGGGAGACCAAAGATTTTCATGATCATCATTTTTGCAATATTATTTTTGTTTGACAAAATATGCTAAGCATTTTTTTAATTGACCCTGTAACTATTGCAGTCCTGTCAATCCCACAGAAAGCAAGCTTCTATAGCTGTATGAGACATTTAGGGGCTCTGGAGAAGACCCAGATTCAGGAAGACCACAGGAGATGAATTTGTGTCAGTCGAGGGTAGAGAAGTTTAGGAGGGGTGGAGTCGAGCTACTTGCACCCCCATGCAGCCCTGAGGAGTTTCACCAGAGCTAAACCAGGGCCAGCAGGTCAGGCCGAGATTAAACTCTGAAAGAATCTGAGGTCACGGGTGTAGAATATGAGATGAGCCTCGTCTTTTGCTCAAGGATTCTCCCTGAGTACAACTACACAACTATTGAAAAGACAATTATGAGTACATGAAAATGCTTATCACCGATTTTAACTGCATCATAAAGGTCTACCATACCAAGACTGAGCAGGCAGATGATCTGAAGTAGAAGAAGTTCTCCTCATAGATGTTTTTTCCTTGTTGCAACAGATAAGTAAAACCACAAGGACTAAACTTTTTGTACAATGTCCACCTTGTTACCCAGAGCTTCTGCCCACTTTGTTATGCCTCAGTGTCCACCTCTAAAGAGGCACAGGCACGTAGTATGCACCTCTACCAGCCCCACAATACAATGGGCCTGCCGTAATTATGCGAGAGAGTAGCTCTGCAAGGGGGGAAGCTGTGACATCTGGGCCACGACCTTTGACATGGAATCTGGGCAAGCTAAATCCTGCAAAAGGAGGGGTTATAGGGCTCTCTCTGAGGGGGGAGGGTCAAGCAGAGGAAATGAGTGGAAAAACAGGGAAGAGTCTAAATAAAATGCCACTTAATAGGTGATGACACAGTTGTCCTGATAAGAGAAAACTCAGAGGACAGGTTTGCTTTTCACTCATGGAGCAGATGCCTGAAGCTCTAACCTGAAAACTCTACATGATCAGATCAATTGTTATTATATCCTTGCGAGTCCACAAATAGCAAATAAATTTAACACAGCCAGAATGGTTACTACATCAAAGAGGTTGTGTAATAATCACACAAATATACTTTCTACTACAGCTCACAAAGTAGCTGTCTAACTAATCAACATGTCTTGTTTTGTAATATTCAGTTTATATTGATATAAATCACAGAAAAGCAGAAAATTCTCACATTTTTAAAACCTGGAAACACTAATATTAAAGAATTAAATAACTATCAAAATTGTTGTCAGTTTATTCTGAATTAACTGACTAATTGTTTTAGCACTACTTGATATTGCATTGGACTCCATTACAACACGTTATATTCGTAGAGAGCTGAGTGCCCTGAAGAGTGAAGACATTTTCCTGTCCTTCCCAAAGGGATAAATCTCACAGGGTCTTATTCCAATAAATTATGGTGTTTGTATTAAGGGACATATTTGAGCCATTTGTGGTCACCCACTTTTTTTTACAGCCAAAATGCAGATCCTGTTGGTCCCTGAGGTTTTGTTCTGGCTTGCGAAGGGCCCCCCAGGCCACAGCAAGCCAGGCCTGAACAGGGGCCATAAATGTCAACTCCTGCATGAACCCACACACCAGCATCTATCATCTCTCTCCTCCCCCTCTTTCTCCTTCTCTCTTTTGCCCTTACTCACACAAATCAACAGAGACATACTGACACACACACACACACACACACACACACACACACACACACACACACACACACTCACACTCACACAAGTGCAAAACGACCTTTTACACTGAGAATACAAATCTAGTTTTCACACCACGCGCACTTTGCCTTGTGTTTAATAAAAGGAGGGGACAAGGCGCAAGGTGGCCTGCAGCTTTGAGATAAATCTACAGTCGTGCACGCAGCACTGCCTGGTGCCAACAGGTATGAGAGGTATTTAAGCTTCGACTACGACTACACGTTCCTCTCATGGGCTGAGCAGAGAAAACACATGCGAGGAAAGGTCACATCACCGTGTCATTTATACCCAACTGGAGCCTCTCAAACACATTCCTGTCTCTCTGGGTGTGCTTCAATCATCTGGATCGTCATAAGTGTTAATTTAATAGCCAGCTCAGGACACGTCCTTCTGCAGATGTACACAGAGCTGAATCAGCAGAATCTAGTTTGACCACAGCTGATAGTTTAGAAATCAATCTTATTGGCATAAAAAAGGGCAGCTGCTGTGTGCAACATCACTGGAATTATAGGAAATGCCATTTACAGTACAAGCAGATGTAATGTGCAGAGATCACCTGTTAAGAGAAATCAACATTCAGCATTTGGTAAGCTTCAAATCTGTGCAGAGTGCTTCAGTATGAAGATACAATATTTAGCAAATAATGTCTCAGGGGTAATCTTCATTGTGGATACAGTTGTTACTATGGTCCACACTTGTGAAGCAGATTACCAGAGGATCTCAGGTGTGGCCCATCACCGTCAAAATGAGACAATGTCATTTCAGAAAGAAAAAATGATCCTTTTTCCAAAATGAAAGTGAAACTTATGAGCCATATAACGTAAAACTTATTTGGTCTGGTATGACCATTTGCATACAGCGGCTAATGTTAGCTATGGCCAACTTTCGATTCAGAAGATGCTGCTTTATAACTGACATTACTGAGTGAGTAATTATTGGTAACAAGTGTTAAAGCTATTTAGTCAGATTCCTCACAGCACAGCAGGGTTTTTTTCTCTGATGCAGGATGTGTTGCCACACAGGAGGACAGATGCTGCATTTTACACCTCTCTCCTTGTGCACAGTGCTGCGGCTAATTCATGAGAAAGAAATCTCAGAACTGCAAGATAGTGAGCTCACGAGGCATGCTCATTGTTAGGCCTACGGCTCAGTTGGTGAGAGGCTGCATTTCCTCTAAGTCTTGGCTAATAAACTATCTTTGTGGCTCTAAAAGCCAAACACAATGAGAGTCTTTGATGTCAATGCTCCTCCAGCAACACTGCTCAAAGCAGTCATAAAACACATAATAAATCTGCCTCCACCAAACAGCTTCCCTCTCTTCAAAACACAGCCCTGCAAAGCTCCTTTATCAAAGAGGGACAAAAAGACAGTTTCTTCTTAATGTGCTGAAATCCCATTTTTGATATTGCTATTTTTTTCTAATTGTCTCATATATTTATCAGCAGCTTTGACTGCAGCTTCCTCCTCCTCCCAAAACCTTTTTTCAATATTCAGAGAAATCTGACGAAACAAGGAAGAGCAGGCAGCTTTTAAAAACTGCAAATCTCTCCATATTAAGAAATTAGATAATATCAAAGGAATTTATTGAGCAAAACACAAATTAAACTGAATTCAGTGTAATTTTCTCAGTTATGTCTTTCTGACCACCACCTGAAGATATTATGGAACTGACATGCCAGGATTGACTTATATAATTAGTTTAGTAGTTCAATTTCATGAGTATTAGTGTACATCATTATGAGTAGAAACAGGGGTAGTTGTCGTTGGTTTCATGGTAGATGCATTGTGGCACTCGCATTAATAGTAGTGGTGTTTAAACCATTGAACTAAATATCTAACTAACTTAATGCCTGCAGCACTTAGAGTTAACACCTAAAGTAATTTATAGTGCCTCCTCATCTTTCTTTCTTTCTGATCCTGTACAAGCACTGAGCTTCCTGATTTACAAGTCAGCTGCTGACCACCTGGTTGACCCCCTCCGGCCACAGATGGTCAGTTGTCCACTGCATTGGCCTGATCCCCCTTTCCTCTCTCAAACAAAAAAAGCCAAAATGAATCTGACCTAAAGGCCACAAGAGCTGTGATATGCCCCAAACACCACCCAGCAGCTGCTGAAAGGACACACACACACACACACACACACACACACACACACACACACACACACACACACACACACAGAGAGAGAGAAATCCTGTGCAGAGGTTGGGAGGTCATGGATGTGGGATGTGGTGCTGTTCTGTTCCATGGCTAATGGTGCTGCTGGACACATGACAAGACTTAAGGCAATTAATCACTCATCAGCTGTCAACAGATGCTGCTGCTGGTTTTAACCACCACACACTATTTCACTGAAACTTCTGTGAGCTTAAACATTTTACATTTTTTCATTAAAATCTTGACAATCATTTGTAAAAATATGAGGGTGTCTGCTGAAATCCTTCTTTGTCTTTAGCTTCCTAATGACCCACTACAACCACTAACATATATGAAATGTCATCAGTTATGCTAGTGAGGCCATTTTTTAACATCACAACCAGCAGCACTGATAGGAACTCACACCTTAAAGCACTAACAAGTTAAAGAACTTTTAAGAAAAGTAGTTTTTCTTCATCAAGATGAAAATCTACGCAGCGAGATGGTATAAAATAAGGTCAGATCATCCACTGTACATGTGATGCGAAGTTTCTGTCATGTGTTGCTGTTGAGCACTGGCATTCACAAGAAAAACACGACAATACTCTACACACACACACACACACACACACACACACACACACACACATATATATATATGCTTAATCTCCTGCTTACCAGGTAGTACGGTGGCAGGAAGTCACTCAAACAATCTGTAAAAAAACTCACCAAGGCCTCCGATGGTGTGTGTATTATCTGAGGCACGAAGCTGAACCGGGGCACTCTCTGACTGGCTCTCCTCATGGTAGAACAGTCGGTAGCCTTGTACACTGGCTGAGTTCTTGGGTGCCAGTTGCCAGCGCACCAAAATAGTGGTGCAGTTTAAAGGCTCCAAATGCAGCTCAGGAGCCAGAGGAACTAAAGAGAAAAGAGTCAGAAAAACATTTATATTTTGATTATGATATTCAGAAATGGATTACAATCCTACACTTCTAGAAGGTCCATGAGCAAAAATAAACAAACAGTGCTGCTGACACTCTTTCCATTTTTGCATTTTTGCATATGAACTTGTTCTTAGAAAACTGGAATGGCGTCACCAGGCTGTTTCTAGCCTTTATGTGACAACAGAGGAGATTCCTGACCAGGGGTCTTCTTTGAAAAGTGAATACAATACCTTACCAGCTGTTTCACACTCAGTGCAGACCAGAGACAAGCACAATAGCAGGAAAGCGAGCAATTTCATCACATTTTCGTTTTAGGAATAAGGGGAAAAAAGTTTACCCATGAAAGACTCCTGTATGAGATTAAACTCGAGACAAGGGCAATAGCGATGCAGGAAAACAAAATGCACCCCTCCCCCACCTCAAAGCTTTAGATGTGGCTCTAAGCAGCCATATACTCTTTCCCACCCAGAGGCCTGATTCGCTCCCTTTATGACCCATGACTGAAGCCCTTCCAATGTTACTGACAGTGCAGGGCAAAGGTCACGGAGTAACAAATGCAATGCCTTAACAAGATTATTAGAGCAAGCTCTTCTCTTGACTCTTTCTCATGGTTTAAACAGAAGAGACAAGTTCAGTGATTCATTTTTATTGGCTGAAATTCCTCTATGCATGGATGTTAATATTTTTCAATGTGCCTGTACATTTGACTTAGCTACACACTGCTATTTCAGAAATTATAAGGACAACCCTTTCAAATGTTGTACCTCGAGCACTGGATGCCTTTGGGGTGCGGTGGGATGTCCATACAGACTGCTCCCCCCACCCTATGCTGGTGGCAGCAACAATACGCAGGAGGTAGATGGTGTCAGGTTGGAGGTTTTCCAGGAGATGCTGTGTCTTCTCTCCAGGTAGCTCTACCTGCGAGACTGTACTCTCAGCACTGGTGCGATAGGACAAACGGTAGGCGGAGATTCGGCCACGGCTCAGCTTGTCTGGAAGGGGCTGCCAAGACACTTGGATGTCCATAGGACTGTGACTGGTGAGGCTGAGTTCAGGGGCGCGGAGGGGAACTGTGGACCGACAAGACATGAAGGTTAAGACTGAGAGAAAATCCTGTGTGGCAAATTAAAGCTGCCTGGAAAGGTAGGGTTCCACAGGAAAGGAACAAAAATACATGAGCTTGTGTTCATGGGCACATTGGCTCTTACATTAACAATAATGCTCATTCACTGCAGTTAAAATACTCTGAAACACACTCTGAGCTCTTACAGAAAAAGAGCACTGTTTCTCCTTTACTTCTCCACCTCACTCTTATATTTGTCTTCCACTGTGGGAAGGATTATATCGTTTAGAGATGTCCCAGGGTGTAGGCCTCACCATCCTCCAGTGTCTGCTGGAACACATGGTCCGACATACGACTGGCTCCCATGGGCATGTAGGCCACGACGTAGAAGGTGTAGTTACGAGCCGGCTCCAGGTCATCAATAATATATCGAGTTGTATCGTTTCCAATGACAACTTGATATTCCTCATTGTTTAATCCTGACAAAAATGACAACAATGACATTGCATTATAAATAAATCAAACCTTTAGCATGAGGAGATGAGAAATTCATTTTTTTCTAAAAAGTAATCTCATTTTTTCCCACATCTGTTTCAATAAATTAGAGTATATTTCAAAATAATATATATAAAGCAGGAAATTAAAATCCTGCCCTTGTCAACAAAAAAGTTTGTGTCGCTATGACAAAAGTTTTTTTTTATTATTTGGTGAAAGATATACAGTTGCACTATTCTTTCCAAATGACTTACTGTGTAATAGTTATTTAATTAGAGTAGATTAGCAAAATAACACAAAAGCTGTACTTGATTAAAAAATAATCACCTGGTGTGATTTCTGACCTTGTAAACAAAGTACTTGAGGAGTAAATAACAAAAAGCTTTCTCCATAGTCTGAATGCCTCTGTAAGCCTTTCTGAAAAGTGTAACAAAGTCTCCCTTCCTGTCCAATTCACACCCTCCCACTGCTCTCGCAGAATACACACTTTTGGACACTCCATCACATCGGCTAATTAGTTCCTCCTTTCATTAGAGTCTGCATTTAGTGCCAAGCTTCTCTGTAACTTCAGGTGGAGATTGTACTGTCCAATACTCTGTCAGTGTGGATGAACAGCCATTCTCTGTGACTGGGACCAAGAAGATTGTGTCACTAAATTTCAATTAAGCGCTGAAAAAGCCTGACAGATGTCAGTTATTCAAGAAAAAACAAACAAAGAGAATTTGTTCAACTTCTTTTTATTTTGACCTCCTTATCCCTCACAAAATCAAGCAGGTGTTCCTTTTTTCTCTTGTTAAATTCTGTACATTTCACCTCCTGAATAGAAGTGAGTGGCATTATAATTAAGTGCAGTGCTTGAAAGAAGAAGCTGGATTTTTTCTGGAACGTTGCATTGTTTGAATGTGACTCTTGTTGTCAACAGCAAGAGTTCCCAGGATAGCTGAAAGGCTTTTCTGCTGCCACACTGCAACCCTTGTGCTTTTTGTGAATAGTTTTGTCTGCCTCCTGCATCTTATCAGCCAAAAAGGAAGGGACCCTGTGCCTCAACACTCTTCAGGGCCATGGTCTATAGAAGACTATTCCTGTTTGTCCAGAAAGAGATGTTGCTCTTCTATATTTTAGAAGGCTATGTCTTTTTTCCCTCGACCTCTGCCCACCAACACTGCACTGACAACACAGTCAACTCCCACAATATACAGTACCTTCTAGACAGGAAATGGCACAAATTCCTAAATTGCTCTTTCATGCTGCTTTACAAGGGAACTCCACTGAATTTACACATCAAAGTCTGAGTCCAGGTCTTGGAGGGTGCTACTGCACACATCAAAAAAGTTGTACAAAGTTTCCAGAAGGAGCTTTGTGAAGTCTGGTAAATTGCTTCAAACGATGTCACTCGAGTCAGTGTCAATTAGGGCTGAGAAAAATCTGTGGGTGTGCTGTCAGAAAGGAGTGATCTTAGTAGACCTCTGTAGCCCACTCTTCATCTCTGCTTCATGCTAGCACCTCCAGGCTACATTACCCGATACGAGCATAACACACCAGAATCTCCACTCCTGTGGAACTAGACTGATGGCAGTGCAGTTGCATTGTGGGTGATGTGGGCACCGTGTTTTGACACTGAATAATAATGGATGACTTATAATACAAAAAGCTATATCTCTAGTTCTGCTGCCTCAAACTGTCCGTCATGTGTGCAACAGTGTTACAGGAGTGCAATGCCAAATCGGTTAAGTACCCTTTTAAAGTTCAGACGCATGAAATATTTCAATGTTTGAACAGTTTCCTTCTACGAGAGATAATATCGCTGTGTGACAAAAAGACAAGGAAAATATGACCCCTGGTCTCTCTTGTTTGTTTACACACCACTCACCTTCAGCCTTCATGTAGTGCACTGAGTAAGCAATAACTTTATCTGAGTTATACAGAGGCCTCTCCCAAGCCAGAAGGATGGCGGAGCTCGACACGGTGTCGGCTCGGATGTTCCTGGGGGCGCTCGGCCGATCCTCAGACATCACCACAATGAGCCTCGCCATGGAGAGGACCGACCCCTGCTCATTCTCTGCCTGGCACTGATAGATGGCATCGTCCTCAGGGATGATCTGGTTGATGACCAGTTTGCTGTGGATACAGATGTACACAGATGGCTTCATCCTGAGGCTACTTTACTAGAATGTAGTCAATCTATAATTACCTTTAACAAGCGCTGACAGTTGAATAAGGAGTGGAAGCAAATTATAGGGAAACCAACTAAGACCCCATTTGCACTGCTGTAAATTATTCAGTTTCCTTTCTACTGTAAGGACAGCAGTGAATTATTTATTTGAATAGCTTTAAATGTCAAGACAAAAAAGAATGTTAAACAAGTGCTTTGCGGTAAAAGGATTTAGGCTTTCAGTTTTCATTATCTCTGTGCATACAGACTTGTCAGAAAAGGGATTTATATATCTCAATAATGACCCTTCAAATGAAGAGAAAGATACCTGTTGTACATCTTGATACGACCGTTGGATTGAACATTCTTTCCGTTCTTGAACCAAGTGATTTGAGGCATTGGTACTCCTTCAGCCTGGCACACGAAGCGGGCGGTGCCGGCACGTGGACGGGTCAGGCTCTCTGGCCACTCGACCAAGGAAGGTGGTGCTTTAAAAGAACAACATCGATGAGAAAAAGAAAAGAAAGGAAAGAAAAAAAAAATACATCCATATATAACATTGATCCCAGTCATCATCGTAAAATTGAATGATTTACATTATGAGTTTTTTCCCCATAAGGAAGGCGAGTCCACGCAATGTGACTGTGTAATGTGACACACACACACACACACACACACACACACACACACACACACTACTCTATATCTTTACCTAACACAGTGACATTGGCTGCAGCAACAGTGTAGTTTCGCGTGCCAGGGGTGGTGGCTCTGCACATATACACTCCTCCGTGCTGGGGCTTGATGTCTGTGATAATGAGGTTGCCATTCCCCAACACTTTGGTGTTGTAAACATCAATAGACTTGCTGTCGGCTCGGCTCCACGAGATGATGGGTCGGGGATTGCCTGTGGCCATGCACTCCAGGATGGCGTTCTGGTGCAGCGACACTGAAATGTTCTGTGGCCCGGCGATGATGCGTGGCCTCTGGGGGAGCTGGGGGCTAGGGGCTGCAGAGAGAGAGAGGGGGAAGAGGGAGAGGAAGACCGCTTTAGTGCAGGTGCTGTGACATGATATATACTGTAGATTAAAGTGAAAATACTATCTCTGTGCTGTCCCTTTAGTGAACAAATCAGCCTTTCAACCAACTATTGACCAGTCTACAACTACTTGAGAGACACAATCCGCTCACCCTACTATTACACTGCAGTATTGGTTTTAATATGGTAATTTCTCTGATAAAATAATTTAGAACACCTATCCCACCACATACTCCTTTACCTAGATTTAGGTAAACATCTACAGCAAACACAGTTTCTCTGTTTGTGATGGCTATATTGTGTATTGATGTCCATTACACAACACACTTGGAAAAAGAGCTGGTTGACACACCTGGGGTGACAGTGAGGGTGGCCTCCGTGCTTCGTCGGCGGCTGGCAATGTTGGTGGCGATGCAGCGGTAATTCCCAGCATCCGCCTGCTGCACCCCATGGATCTGAAGAACACCACTGGGCAGGACTGTGATTCTATGAGGACAGAGACACACACAGATACAATACAGCGTTTATCGCTTACAGTTCAGAGCAATTACAGGTCAAATATTTCTAACCGCTGATAATGCTAAAGAGTATCTAAAAAAAAATCTGCTGTCCAGTAAGTATGTGAAAAATGAATACCATGAAGTTAAACTGAAAACAACAGAGGGCATACCTTTCAGTGGCAAGGGGTAATGTGACCCGATTGAACTCCCAAGTGATGATTGGAGGAGGGTGTGCACTGATTTTGCAGGAAAACCTGGCAACTGAACCTTGTGTCACCACTATTGACGTTGGCTGGATTGCAAAAGACGAGATACCTGCAGCAAAACAGAGTAACAAGAGGCAATTTAATGTTCTGTATTACTGGTACCAAACTGAAATTAATTTCTCTAATGTTTCTTCTAAAACTGTTTTTCCCTTTCATCCTATAGTGTGCCAGAATGAGATGTCTTCCAGCCAGTGCCAATAAATAGATGGTTTACATTTTAGGACTGGCTAAGAACAGGTGACCATGAACTCACTTGATTAGTAATGACCGATTATTTGTAAAACAGCCACACTTATCAACTTCTTCAGCCCCATACTGAGGTTGTACATCTGCCAAAGGACATTAAGAGGAGAACTGGCCAAGATGTACAGCTTCAACTAACACATAAAACTCTCTGTGTCTCATACAGTAGAATTCTTCCCTGTAACCAAGAGAGTATTCATGCTTTTATCTCCTACGTGTAGTCTTTTTAAGAGAAAGTCAAAGGAAACCCCTTTCCCTTGAGCTATTTCTTTGTTGGAAATGCTGGTGTTGCATTTCACTCCATGAACTGCCACAAAACATTCTTTGACACAATACTAAAGCACATCAGACACTAGCATTATCAAATGCCATTATAAACATGTGTCTGTGACTGGTTCTACAAGATCAATCCAAAGGATGATCATTTAATTAAGTATTTCTTAATTACCTGTCCCACTTTACAAACATATTGATGTATTTCAGACATTCATCCATCTCACTCAGTTTCAGCCAATGTCAGAAAACGGAGATCCCTATTACCTAAAGCTACAGACCTGCTGAGTTCTGCAGGAAGGTGATGATTGGAGTGGAACAGCTACATCCTGCGTGGATAGGGTTTCCCTGAAACTGAGCTGTTGTCAGGCACCAGCTGAGCAGCAAGCAATTGAGGCCTAACATGAATTACAATAAGGTCTTTTATAGTGAACCAAACAGCCAACAGAAGTGTACGCATTTTATAAGGACTAAAGTTGTTTTAGCCCTTTTGGTAAATAAATGCTCTCTTTCTGTAGACAGCAGTTCCTCCCAGGCCATAAAAGCCCTAAAAGTCATTAAGGTCACCCACTGCCGTACCGTCCCCCCTGTGCTCAAAAAGCTGCAGAAGCCTGAGGTCAATCATTTGTTACAAGAAATCAATTGCACTGCTGTTTGTGGTAGAGAGCAAATACTGAGATTACCAAAAAACAGGAAGCATTACAGCATGTTAACATTATTTCATTGTCATAAATATATCTCACTGTCCATGGTGCAAAAATGGATAGATCAATAGTCTGTAAAGGATTTTTCCCATAAAGTTGAATTTATCAACTTTTCAGAAAAGGATAAACAAACACACTGTGGTGCTCTTTCACCTCAGTGGACACATCCATAGTGTCTTCTGCTGCAGTGAGCCGTCAGCACTCAGCAAAGAAGAAACAAAAAGTCAGAGGAAGCAGGGAAATTGAGCTGAAACCAATCGAGTCTGTCAAGTACTGAGTGAAAAACATTACATACTTATCAGTGTATTTCTCCACTGAAACACACAATGCCACGCTGTGTTAAACTTTGCTTTCGAGAAAGGTCCACAGGAAATCCCTCCACAGTCATAAACACGCAATAGAGTGTATGAGAGCCGTGATGGATGGCTGTGTGTGAGCAGTGTTGCCAGGTGTTGTGGTGCTAAACAGCAGGAGAGCTCTGACTGCCAAAAAACACTTAGTGAATTATGACTTTTACACAATTTGCCTTCAAATTAAGCTGACATTTGTGCAAGTAAGAGCACCACCTTTGCCTAAGGTAAGGGTGTCGGTTTTGGTTGAGCATTAAATTGTATTTCTGATTGAGTATTTCTAACAGAATTTACTGATTAATTACAACTGATTAAGTTGTTGTAGATTGATGTATTTTATATTTGCTGTTGGGTCTATTCTTTCCCACTGATACAAGGGACTTCATAGAAGTATGAATTGAAATGAATTTGCTCATTGAATGCATGGATGCTGTTTACTACATGTGTTTTCCAGACTGAGTGAAATTCCTGGTATATGCCTGATATTGCTCATTTCAATCAATCCTTGCACCATAGACACATTTAATCAAATTAGTCCTGAGCTGTTATCCCTCTTAGCTCCACTGTGGTTGTTTGATGTGAAGACAGAAGTAGGGGTAGGCATTCAAAGCCCTCCTCCTTCACACACTCACCCTCTCCCACCCCTCCGTGTTAATGCAGGCTCTTACAAAAATGCCATTAATATGCTGAAGTGATATGACTATAGGGGATGAGAGATAAGCTACACTCATCCTCTGCCTCACTACTTTTTGCCTTTCCATTCAGTCAAATGTTGCTGGATTGACAAACAGCAGGATAATCATTGATTATTGATAAACTACTAAGACAAGGAGGAAAATCTATAACTGCAAGGGTTTGTTGAGCATTTGCCAGATCTCTCCTGGCTGAAAATAGAAGGCTGACCTTCTGCTTGGAGCGCTGATGTTTGCCGAGGGGCTTTTAAAGTCCGGATGAAATTATGAAGGCAAACATGCAAAGCTCCTTCTGATTTACTTAAATTATCTGCATTAACTCATTCAGCTATTTATTATTTGTGTGTTACTAAATCAGTAAAATGGTATGTGTGTGTCATTTCCTTTATTCCAACAAAATACATAAATATAAAACATCTGTTCTTTAACATTTCTGCCAAGTAAAACACTGAGCAAATTCCTCAGACTATTCCCCAAAAGCATGAAGAAACTGTTCTGGTGATCTGTCTGTCCCAGCAATCTCACCTCTGACCTCCACAAATCCTGGTTAGCACCCTACTCAGGCAGAGCCCTGCATGACCACCCGAAACCAGCGCTGCTGCTCACCGCCGCCCTGCAAACTGCCTAGAAATCCTTCAGTTTGCTCTCTAGCTGCATTGTTTTTAAATGCTGTTTTGTAACAATATCCTTCTCTCCTATACCAGTGACAACTGCTAGCTGCTGCTGCAACAACAAACAAAAACAATATGCAGTCCGGCTGCTGCAAGACATTAAATCACGACTAAAAAAGATTGCAATATAATGAAGGTAACAGAGAAACAGTCAATTTCTCTCTCTCTCTCTCTCTCTCTCTCTCTCTCTCTCTCTCTCTCTCTCTCTCTCTCTCTAGAGTTCAAACTTTAAAGCTGAAGACATGGGAACATGAGCCTGTGCAAAGCCCTCCTGGTTCATTATGTTATGTTCTAACTACAGTCTAAACTCAAACGGAGGAGTAAAGCTGTATTCGGCTCACTTCAACTTGCAACAGATGGACCTGCTGATGCCAGCAGCTCAACAAACTAAAGGTCAGTGGACAGGTCAGGCCCAAACAAAGGTTCCCTTACAAATACCAGGAATTAGTTCAGCCTCTCTCCTCTGGTTACTGTGGTCAGTTTCTCAGTTAGGACACAGCACAGCGTTGTCTCCCTGCATGTGAGCTTCGAGAGGTATAAACGTGCTGATTTTATTTCAGTGATATACTTCTTTTGGTATAAATCTTACAATTATTAATCTTTAAAGTGACAGTGATATAAAGTGATATACACCAAAGCACATTTTACACATCTCATATAAAACAATATGCACTTTCTATATCCTACCTAAAATGTGTAGTTCTTGGGCAGGTAAGCGAACACACTGTGTATCAAATACATCCTCAGTGACGGTGAAGTGCCAAGACAAGATACTATCATTAAAGATTTTTTGTAAATCAAATGCTGGAATAAACAAAAATCCCTTCCAACTGAAAAGAACAATCTGAGAACAGAGCCACATCTTAAGTCCTTTTTCACTTTCTAATAAAGAGGAACCTTGAAACCAAAAGAGGCAGTTTGTGTTCAGTTATGCTGTGTTCATCTATTACTCTGCAATGATGCCCCCCAACAGTCCCAACCCCCCCCCCCCCCCCCCCCCCCAGGGTAATCTTTTAGGGGAGACATTAAAATTGATCATTCTCTCCTGATCCTGCAGGCTGAATGTTAAATTGATGGCCTTCTGCATCAGGAGGCCCATAAAAAAAAACCTTCATTAATTCACTGAAACAACCCAGAGAAGTTTCACAAGAATTCTTCTTGCACATGCTATTCCTGTGAACTGGAGTACACCACATGCTTATACAAAATAAGTTCATTTTACATTAACTCATTCTGCAAATAATACTGAAAATGCAGCTATTTCAATTGACAGATGAGTCCTTTACAATGTGACACGTACCCCGCTGCACATTAATAATAAAAGGCTCTGGAAAAAAAAAGAAGGCTGATAAGAAAGGAACGAACGCAGAGTTGAAAAAGCCCACAAATCAATCACTGGCTGGCTGGCAGATTTGCTGCTGCTACACACAAACTGCAGGACAGTGAAGTGACCACTGGCCTGGCTAAACAAAGACCTATTCCCATGAGCGGCGTGACCTCTCAGCACCGACCGGGCGGTGGGGGAGTGGTGCCGCAAAGAGCATCCATCCCCCCCCTCCAATCCCTTATCTCTGCCACAAAGTTTTCCAATCATTCAAAAGCAACCCTCCACTCACCACACACAGTGGCTTCATTGTCTTTAATCTCCGAATCACAACAATGAGATGAAGAAGTCAATCTGTAAGAAGCTACACTCTGTTTTTGGCAACAGTATTATCTTGTGGTGTGTTAGAAAGAAAGCTGATGGCAGATGACAAAATAAAACTTATGTTGTACAATAACAGATGCGGGCAAGAATGATGCTCATGAACACAAAGGTAGAGCCACTGGTGTCCACTGCAGCAGTTGAAAAAGCCAGATGAGCACCCAGCATTACTGCAGGAAAGATTTAAGTCCTGTGCTCTGTCTCCCTGCCCTTCATCTATTGAACAATTTAAAGAAACCTTTGACCTCTAGGCCTGCCGCTCGGGGGAACCATGGTAACCTTTCGTGTCCAGCAGAGGAGAAAAACAAGATTCCTGGCTTTGAGCTGTCTCACTTAAGGCCATCTCATTCATTCACACCACAGCTCACACTGTGCAAGGTTTGCTTACGTCTTATTGGGGTTTCTAATTGTGCCGAGCCAGTGCAAGTTAAATACATTCCTTGGCAACTTAAAATAATGCTGCAGTCCTGGTAAAGTAAACTTTGTAAGAGAATAGCAGCAGCTCATTCAAATATCTCTTTTAAATCACACCAGTACATCAAAACTACAATGTGGGACGCCATGGCAATACACTGATGCTTATTTTGCTTATTTAGGTATGCACTGATAGATGATGTGTGATAGATCCTCATTACAGTTTCTTCATCATAAAATGTTAAGTTCTCAGTTGTCATATCACCTAACATAACAACGATTCAAACGAGTTCGCCACAGTGCAACAGAGGGAAAAGCTTGAGAGGAATCTGACATTTTTCTCAGTTTTCATGCCTTATGTACCTTCAATCACATAGTGCAAAAGCCCAAAAAAAGGGGAGCAACTCAGGAGGCAATCTCTCTCCTGAAATCCCCATCAATCTGAACTCTATTGACAAAAGTCACATGATGAGGCTCAAGTGTCGCATTCCTTTTCATCAAGACCAAATCCATTCTCACCTTTGTGCTTTAGCAACACAATGTTTAAGTTTCTCCTCCATCACCATCACAGTCCTCAAAGAACAACTGGCAGGTCCACAGCTCCAGCATATAAGCACAGGATTAAAAAGCCCACAGTGGGCTCAATCCTTGCACTGGAGACATAAAACATTCCTACTGTCATTGTTACTTAGAAATAACTAAGCTACAGGAAGGGAAATGATAACATCACTGTAGGGCTGCAACTAACGATTATTTTTATTACTGATTAATTTGCTGATTTTCTCACAATTAAATGATTTTGTCTACAGAATTTCCAAAATTTGTGAAAAATGCTAATTACAATTTCCCAGAGCCCAAAGTGATGTCTTCAAATTGCTTCTTTTGTACAACCAACAGTCCAGATGCCAAAAGTCCAGAAATGCAACAAATCCATACATTTAAGAAGCCAAAACCAGCAAATCTTTGACAGTTATTATTATGTCGATGGACTAATCGGTTGCAGCCCTACATCACTGATAAAGATGGATATTTCATTGGCTTTGGAGAGGAGGTATTGAGGCTCCCCACATGCTTCACTCAGGACACAGAGACCCTTGGATCAAAATGTTCGTAATATGTTCTTTCTCCAGTTAAAGTAAATCAAAGACAAATGTCCATGTTGCCAAAATCTCTGAGCAGACTTCTATGCAACAGACATGTCATACAGCAGAGCCATGCTGTTTAATGAGGATTGCCATCTTGACTGTTCAACCAAAATGTAAACTGAGACTCAATCTCTGATCTTTAACTTTTGCAATTAATGTACAATTACCCCTGCAGTGGATCCAGCTGTTCTGTCCACTGATATCAGGACAAACAATGGCCCCCAAAGAAACCGTTTTCTTTTATGACTATGTGGGGGCAACAGGGGTGTGGTGGGGGGTTGGGGGGCAACGTGGACAAAAACAGTCAAAGAGTGAAAAGCTTTTCACTCTTTCACCAGAGTAGTGAGGCAGAAAACAATTGTGTGCAAAGCCTCCAGCCCCTACTGACCTGGTAAGACCTGTAATAAAGTTTGGTCATTTAGACACTCAGGGTAAGGCTGTGGTACTAGGAAACAGCAATTCACATTTGTGTGTGTGTGTGTGTGTGTGTGTGTGTGTGTGTGTGTGTGTGTGTGTGTGTGTGTGCGCGCACGCACGCACACACACACCACTTGCAACAACCCCCACTGCTACCTCTGTGTCCTTCAACTGAGCATTTCTCAGGTATGTGCAAACTTTATGAGCTTCCAGATAGACCCTCAAGCAGGTCTAAGTGCCATTTTAAAACAAACTAGTAAAGCTCACTGGCAGCCTTTATCACCTCTTAACTTCAAACTATAAAGTAGGTAAACTACTCAATTAATTAATAAAACAATATTTAGTTTTAAGCACCAGGACATATCTGAGCTACGACAGGGATCTCTACCAGAGAGCAAGTGCAGTACACCAAGTACAACTTCCGAATAGTTCATGTCAACTTGCTCATGAAACTCAACAACTGTTATGTAACTCAGCCATAAATTTACAGTTAAATTGAATTTTAGCATCTTGTATGGAATGCTAAAAATGCACGTTTTAGCACAGATGGGAACGCATTGCTGGCAGGGTAAAAGTGTTAACACACATGCTGCAAAAGTGGCACAGCAAGACACATGGCCCGTGGTGTAGGAGGAAGGGATATAAGGTCCCAGAACACCAACTCTGCCTGAAGCTTCTCTACTCCTCCCTGAAAATCCATGGCCAGCTCACACAGCACTGGAGGAGGAAGCATTCCAAAAGAACAATTCCTCCAGCGATCAGGGTGCAATAACATGAAAGCCTCAGCCTGTGAATGGGGGTCATCTGCTCTTTCGCATTGGGAAGCTGGTATCCTGGACAGCTCCTAACCTTTCAGCTGCTCCTTCATTAACACACCAATGGGAATATTCCCCCTCCAAAGAGCATCTTTTCTGAGCTCCAACTTTGAAGACTTTGTCCCTCTTCCTCCACTGCCACCATCAAAGCTGCCCCAAATGCAACATCAAGCAGCAAAATAACTAAATACACAGTAGAGTGTACATAGGTTTAAACTCCTTGGATGATTCATGCGAGGAGATCTGAATCTCACCTAGTGAATACTGCAAGTAAATCGTAGCAGCAGAACACACTAAATCTGACTCTGCTTGAACCTGATTACAGGAGTCCATCACATCACGTCCTCCACACTGATGTGTTTCCAAGTTGATTCCAGCATGATACTCACTTGCGATTGTAAGATGGGCTTTCTGGCTCAGGATTGCGCCATACTTGTTCTGAGCAAGGCACTGATAGAGCCCTTCATCTGATTTGTCTCCTCTTCTGCTCTCCACCTCTGAAATATAAAGGGAGCCATTGGAGAGCAGGTACACCCGTTCATTCTCCATCAGGTTAACTCCATTCTTGAGCCATCTGACGTCGATGGGCGATTCTCCGTGCGCCTGACAGTCCAAAATAACAGCATCTCTCCGCATGACAGTGACATCATGGGGCTCCTTGATGAAAAATAACTCGCTAAAGCATAAAACACCTGTGGAAAGAGAGAAGAGCGTGGCTCAGTATCCTCTGTATGGATATTATCAGTGTTTATAGTCTTTGATGAATACAACTGTGACACACTAAAACACCCTATTATGGTGAAATATCACATCTCAGAGGCTGGGAGGACCACCAGCAATAGGTCTACTGGCCTGGAGAGAAATCACATTGTGGCTTCATACTGTAATGTCTTTCCGGCTCCACTTTAATCCAATTACTTACGGCTCATAAAGTCACCAACTGAAGGTGAAACAGTGGCTCCTATTAGCCCCTTTAGTTTAAATAGAAACCTATTATTGAACTCTCAGCACGAGCTTTATGTAATGTTTCATTAATGTGACCTTTGTGGACTGAATAGAGAGACACTGTGCCATTCTTAAAGGGCTATAATTCAATATATCAACTGAACACAAAGGAGGGTATTCACATCCAGTCCAAAGCAATAATACAATGAAACTATGTGATATTTTTATCTTACAACCAGTGGAAGTCTGCCACGGTTTTCTCCCAAGTCAAAGGCAGGGGCCATTCATAAAGCCTGAGCACAGCATGCGTCTTTCTGGAGTCATCTATCTCCTACAGCAGCTCTATGTTTGATATGAGCTGGACTGGCTTTGAATTAGTTGATCCACATGGCAGATCTCTCATTTCAGCTCTGTAATTGGATGATACTGGTTAGAGTCACTCTGTCGCTTACATTACACATACTGTCACTTTACCCTTGTCTGGTCAGCTACTCATTTTATGCCCCAATATAACAGCTAGATAAGGCATAAAATCACAAAACGCCTCACAAATGGTGGCATATCCACAGCCCTCTCATATCCTCACTAGCATCCGTTTAGCTGGAGCTTAAAACAGTGTTGAATTAAAGAAAACTGGAAAAACACCAGCAGTGGTTTCACTCTCCAGTTCAAGTTAACTTCTTTAATTATGACCCTCATTATGACCTTTTAATATCTAATAAATATATTAAAATCCATCCGGTGACGGTGAACATCCGGAGAAAGTTAGAAAGTCAACGTTAACTGACAGTTGAATTAGCTAAAATAGGACAGTTTGTCACTCAGTCAGGCGACAATTTAGCATTACATTGATTAACTAAGGTTAATTTATTAACAGTTAGCATATATAACGACAAAAAGCAGGTTATTATGATAGCACCATAGTTTATTCGTCTTTTTCCGTCACTGGCTTTGGTGATAAACGTTGGGAGCTGGCGGTGAGAGGCGTTCAGGGACACTAAGCGTTCAGGTTAAAGTTACTGAGGAGCTTTAAACTTAGAGGTCCACGGCGGCTCCTGTTCAGGGTCCACAGTCAGCTCAGGTACGGGCAGCCACAGTGATGCACCCAACACTTCATTAGTATTTCAACTCTCACAAAATACCTCTGAAAACGCTCCTTACCTGAGATTGGAAGAAAAACGACGAAGAACAGCGAACGCTGATATAATTTCCCTTTGACAGGCGCCATTTACATGAATTGTCCGTGCATGCCAGCTACTCTCTCATAGCTGCTCTCTCCACATGAACTGCGTCGTTACTGAACGAGGAGCTGGCGCTGGGAGCTGCTGGAGAGTAGTTTCCCTCCTCTGAGATGAACACAGTCAATTAATCACATCCGTGTGCCTAAATGAAGCTTTTCGTCTACCGCCACCTAGCGCTCGCTGCAGGTCACAGAGAGGACAGTTCACGAGGCCCGACCAGCGTTCAGCCTGCTGTTACCTGCTTGACTCAGCACCACAGAAAAGGTGAGCGCAAAGGCACTAATGTAGTTTCTTGGCCACTGTGTTAATACATAATTTATGAGACAGGTGAACAAGCCACCTCAATACTACTATGCCTGTGATGTGTTGCATTGATTTGAGCCTCCTTTCATTTACAAGGAAATCTTTGAGAAACCTCTCCAGTACAGAAGAGATGACCAAACCTTTGGGCAGCATTATGGAGCCAGAAAAAGACTGCTTGGTATGTTTTATTCATACTGAAATGTTTTATTGACAACATGACAACCACTTAGGAAGACTGTGAGTTGAGGGTGAAAGCTCCAGGAAAAGCCTGTAAAAGGAGGAGTGTTTTCATCACAAATAACTACTTAAATAACAGTCATTTTTACAATTTTAACAGTTTAACACAGAAATAACACTCTGACTCATATGATATGCAATTTTAAATATGTAAAATATGTGCAATAGTCTGATACACAAGTACAAATATGTTAAGGTTTAGTTGAATGATCAGCACCATCAGTGACATAATTTATTTGTCTGGAATATTAATACTGAATGCTCTGTATCAATACCTTTAAGATCAGATCAGTCGTGTTTTTCTGTGTAGAGTGGGCCTCACACCAAAGCCCTGACTGACCCATGATAGATGTTTTGTACACTTTGGGAGTTCAGTACTCACAGATGCTGTCATCTCATTGCTCCACCAAGACCTATTCACTTTCCTCATCGATACAAGTGAAGCTGTATTGATGAGAGGAGATCCCTCAGTATCAGAGACCAACTGCTCATCAAATGGTCTCTGCAGACTGAAAAAAAAAAATGTTAATGGAATTAGTTTACCTCTTGTGCTTTAAAAGTGGGGCCTGCAATTAGGAGGAAGCATTGATAGGAGCAGGACAGCTGCTGTGTCAATGTCGATATTGATCCAATGTCCATCACTTATTGTGCAGAGAGATCAAACCCCCTCCCTCCCACGGTCCTCGCCCCTCCCTATGTGAACCTTCATTCAGCAGCGGGACCGCAGCCCAGCTGTGATGTCCAGTCAGTCAGAAAAAAGAAAAAACACTACGTGCTGATTCAGTGAAGAAAAGCAACACTCTTCAGTAAAGAGCTTCAATAAACACAAATATTACTGATGTTAACTAACCATATCACAATTGAGGACATTCTTAACAATCCATGTTTATGGTATAGCAAAAAAAAAAAAAAAAACTACTTATGCATGCAATTTAAAATACAGAGAAAGTATTCAAACTACATCAGTTAACTGAATTTTATCTGCATGCTTTTATGTGTTTGTTTCCCTGAAACAAATTCAGTAAAGAGACAAAAAAAAGGAAATCATTGTCATCTTTACAATTTCTTGTTTAAAACAAATCTGTTTGATGTGTCCTCTCAAAATAATCTTAATACACTATAGTGTTTACTGGTTAAAAAGGAGTATTCCTACATTGATTCCAAGAATAGCCTGAACTCTTGTACATTGCATAGCCCAATATCTGACTACTGCCTCAGTGCAGGTTGAGGGCTCCTCTCTTACATAACGTGAGAAAGTGAGAGCCTGGCCTCATTCATGGTCAGCGAGGATCTCCCCAGGGTGTTTAATTAATCAAGAATTCACTTTCAGCACCTGCCAATATGTCAGAGTTTGTGGGTGGAGTGATGGTGGGTCCACATTTGAACTGCGGTCAAGCTCTGAGGCCAGATCAATGGAGTAAAAGTCATTATCAGGTTATGAATGTTGGTGAGGTTGTGGGTAAAGGGGACCTGCTGCCATTGGCTGAGGCCCGTGTCTTCCTGCTCCCACACATGCCCATCCCCGCTGACCCCAGAAGTGTCCAAAAGGCCGGCCTGAATCCTGCGTGACCTTTCCACTGACCCCTGTGGAGGAGAGGGGTTTTTTAGTGCCACAACAGGGGGGTTGTGGAGAAATTAGGACTATGGGTGTTGAGCTGAATCACACAAAAGGCTCCGACCACAGAGATATGGATGAGTCCCCTCCACAGACCCTCTTCTTGTTAACAAAACATACATGAATGAGAACCCCAGTATGCCGTAGGTCAACAAGCACACATGGAAATGCATAGACTCATGTTTGGCTACAGTTATTGTCTGTCCTCCCAAATGTACCTTCAGAACTGATATTTTACTGCCAATATATTTTGAAACAACCCAATTTTGTTCCTCAAATGCAAGTTTAGAAGTTAGGCAATTGCTCTCAGGAAGAATCCAATGTGTTTTATCTCCCCCAGCTGGAATAATTCAGTACTACATCTGTGTGTGTCACACGGATGTGGGTAAGAACATATGTGCTCACAAAAACAGACACAGTGCATCTCTGGAATGAGTTGAGGGAGGGTATTCTGAAATAATGCAAGCAAGGCATCAGCGTCAGTTACCAAACGCAAATGAAAAAGAAAATGGCTGAATACGTGGGAAAGATAGACATGACGACACTTGATTTTTATATTTCTTTATTTTTCAAATATATTTAATTTGGTGCACTATAGGTCATCAAATTGGGATTTAACAGCTACAGTTCATTCCACCCTTTAAAGTATTGTATATATATATATATGTTGCATGCATGTTGTTGTTGTTGTTGTTGTTGTAATGCACTTATAGGTGTTATAATTAAATTCTATAATAGCAAAATTTGATATATCAGAAACTAAGTGTTGATCTATTCATTATTATTCAGTAGACAACAATACATATAGAACAGTTCTTCCGTTTAGAGATTAGAACATCAATAAACAATCAAAGTCTACAACACATTACAAACGAAGGCCTCTGTATTTAATCTTAAATAGATGTGAAAGAAAAGAATGTGCTATCTTCAGCAATGTTTACATGTAAACATTTCAACACGTGCACTTGAAGCATAGGATCAGTTTCTTTAAAGAGCGATTCAAGCAGTCTGCAGGTGACAGATTGGCAAAGATTCAGAAAGTTCAGAAGTAAGACTCATCAATATGAACAAAGTGCTTCACTTTATAAAAGCATAAGTATAAAATTGTGTTGTCAGCCCACGAAATCTTCTTTTATCAACGGTCCTGTAAACATGGCAGGTAGTGTAAACACGTTTTACCATCCAGAAAACGTTAAAACTACTGCTTAAGTACAGTTACTTTCCTACAAAGGTATTACAAGTGATTACTCATTTTTTAAAACAGACAATAATCTGTACACATTTTGACAACCAACAGAACAATTTCTAAAGTTGTACTCTTAAAAATAGAGCACTGTGCTGCAATTAGACACCCATGATGAGTAGAAGAAAACAAAATGATATCACTCATTGACAAAAGGCAACAAAACAGGATATTTAACATACTGTATGATAAGGCCAGTCTGTCAGATAATGTTTGTATAAGCTACTGGCCAGGAGATATAACGTGTGTATACATTTCTATATTCCTCTGATGCACAGTCAGTGTTGAACTTGAGTATGAGAGGCTACCGATCGTAAATGAAACACTAAAAGTACGTATAAAGGAGAGGTGCAATAACCTAACTGTCGATTTGAGTCACGTTTAACAGTTTCAATAAATGCTTCATATTTTGTAGAAAGTTATATTTATATGTACAGAATATTTGAGTATGTAATGACTGAAAAATCAAAAATCAAGCGATATATAATTATCTCACGTCCGTATGTACAATTATGCATAGTATTTCAGCACAATCTAACACTGGTGCAGTCACTTCTTTGGACTGGTGGCCTACATAGATACAAACTACTGTATAATTAGTTTAGTCTGTTACTGGTCCTGGTGTTGATACATCACGACTATAATGACTAAATGACTTACTGTCAGGGTAGTCACTCAAACTTGTACATAAACTGCACACTTTCTGCTATGAATGCTTTCGAGGTGCATGGATTTGGGATCAGTGGTTCTAGTATGATGGAATGAAAAATGTATAATTATATAAAGAATTTAAATGAGAGGAAAAAAGGAGGGAAAGTATCTTCACATCTGTTTAATTTAGCTTGAATTGTCAATTTATCATTTAGGTTTTGCTTATGACAGCGACACCTGTGACATTTCATTTCAACGTGAATGACATTTCATTGTTATTGTGCTAACATCATGTTTTTATAGTTAAAAGCATTTCTGCTTTACTATGGTAGTGACAGCTGGAGAGAGACAGGAGAGGCGGAGGGGAGAGAGGGGGGATGACATGCAGCTAAAGGGCCTCCTGCTGCTGTACATGGTACATCTTCTACCAGGTGAGCTACCAGGGAGCCCAATGTCATGTTTAAGGGGATTTTGGACTTTAACTTTGGCATTAAAGGGTATTGGACAGGAGGCATGTTGCGAGTTCTCGTCTTTTCATTCCTATATCATAGTGGTCCACTCTTTCCAGCACTAACATACGGTGAAAGGACAAGTTAAGGGATTTCAAAAGAGGAGAAACATAACTAATCTCATCTACTACAAAGCGAAGACAAAAATCTCACAAGTACCTGATGTGAGAAACGGATCACAAAGTTTTTCTGAGGCAATGTAGCCCAAATGAAAGAAATGTTTTTTTTTTAAGTTAAATGTTTTTGTTATACAGTATACAGCTTTTGCTATGTAAACTTCAGAACACGCAGAGAGATTAGATACCTCTTTCACTCCAGACTTAACGTCCTTTTTCCGCGTGTGCTTCAACAGAGTGAAGGTCGTGTGACTGTTCTTCATCTGTCACACAGCTGTCAAGTTAAGACCCGAGTCCGATGCACAGCTTGTTTCTCCCATATTTGGTTTTCCTCTAATGGCAGTAATGTCCGTACAGCTCATACACAGCAGAAGCATTAATCCACACCATCGAAGCCTTGTGCGTTCTCGATGGCGATGTGAAGTTTCTCCCTCAGCTCTTCAAAAGACTCATAAGGAGGCAGGTCCAGTCGATTGAAGCTTTAGGAAGTAAAAGTAAGAAAGTATGTAAGTAAATACATAAAATCGAAGCAGGAGTCATTAAAAACAAGCATTTGAGGGAATAAACTTCAGCTGCTATTTGGTTATTCACATTTCTTATGGGACAGTCCAGATTTAGTGTTGCACCTACATAAAGTTGAGGAATTTTCCATGGACAGACTACTTAAATAACTCTAACATTTGGTGCAGCTGAGGCAAAAATTTCCAGACTTTAAATCCCTGATATGCGTCGCTCCAAAAACCCAGAATCCTACACTTCCCACAATGCAACTCAGCTGCAACTTTTGCATTCTCTTTGACTAGAAAATGGACTTTGACATGTAGAATCAGTGGAGCTCTCCTTAAAACACTGTGACGTCTCACTGAACCGCAGCAGAGTGAGAACTATGACTGTATCCAGCCACTAGAGGGCTTCAACCCCCTAAGCTCAAACAGATACTGTAGTGTACTAGTCTTTTTATCAATATTCATTACTAAGTGTACGCTAGTCGTGTGCCGGTCAGGGCTGATGTAACATTCTGCATATTAGTTCTTTGATAGCTTTGAGGCCGGAAGCCCCAAAATGAATCTTTTTTATCTTGCATGCACCGATTAACATCAAGATATGGATCTCGTGCACAAAAGCACTGGGGGCTCCATACATCTTAGCCACAGCACAGTAAAATGATCCTATTTACTGTATGAATGTTAATCAGAACTGTGATAAAAAGCTGAACTGAAGCAATATAAACCTTTTTCTTTTGGCGCAACCTGCTTTAACCTTTCTTAAATGTCGACACACGCTCAGTAAATTCGTAAAAGCTCTAAAGTGCATTGCTAAACTCAACTGTGTTGGCTATTAATGAAAATAATCACAGTGAAGTGCTCACCATGTGTGGGCTCGGGGGAGTTTATCACGTGTCCCCCACTGTTCGATGGTGAACAGCTGTGGTCCGTTAGACCCTGGAAAATAAAACCACCATCAGATAAACACATATAACGTGATTATAACTGGAATCATTTACAAGAAAAGAAAGTTCAAGCCACCTGTGAAGTGAAGAGTGCGTACAGTATAGAGGGCAAAGATGTGGGAGTTAAGGCAAAGACGGCCACTCATTTGCAAGCAAAATAAAAAGAATTATTTTTCCTGAGGGGATAAGTTGATGGAAGAGTGGATAATCTATAAAACGCAGTCAGTTATCTCACCATAGAGTTCAGCAAAGCCATTCATTGGGACCCTTGATGTTCCTGTCACAAACTGTAGCAGCCGAATTCGCTTTTCTGCATCCATCAACAGCACCGTCTGCAACAACACAAACAGATACACAAATAAATACAAAATAAAACTAATACAAAGCTCTTTTTAAAGGAGAAAAAACTTGCTGGCTCCCGGCATGGAAAATTGTCTTACTTTCCAAAACCACTGGATAACGACGTGGTTGGAGCAGTAGCTGTTCTTGTACTTGGTGTTCTCTCTCCAGTCGTTCACATCCACATCTCCGAGACCACACATGAGCAGCTGTGGAGGGCAAGAGGGCAGGGAGGCAGGCCATTATTCATCTTGCTGGAATGAATCTGGTTCATGTCAGCACATCGGGTAGACTGAAAACTCACCTCAAGCTCATTCTCATCAAAGATCTTGATCAGATCTTGTGGTATCAACTCAAAGAAGCCCTACCACAAGCATGAAAAAGCAGAAATATGACAGGTTTTTAGTCTTATCTGGCACTCTTTAATGGTGTATATAATGCTAACTATGTCCACGTGATAAAAACATAACACATAAATCACCTCTTTGAAGGCAGTCATCTGCTTCTGTATCCTGTTCACAAACCTCCACTGCATCACCAGACTGCCAAACACAAAACAGCAGATCAGCATAAAACCATAATTTCAACACTTTAAAGACAATGAAAACTGTTTGGTTGTTGAAGTGAGGAGCTTTGCTGCTTACTGGATGTATTCCTTCTTGTTGTCATTTGTGACGACAATGTCTGTGCCGCCCGGCGTCAGTTCATGCTGGTGAGTCTAAACAGGTGGAATGGCAGAGTTTCACGTAAATTAGGCAGAAAAACACAAATCATAAAGTGAAAGTTGTTGAGGCAAAGATAACAAACCTGTCCAAACAGCTCTTCATCAATAGTGAACCTCAAATCCAAGTCTGTTGGGTCGTTCTCCAAAATCCACATCAAGGAGTTGAAATATTCACTGTCCTGAAAAGACAACAAACAGATTTAGCAAAGGAAATGTCCTGCAGAATAGCTGTAATTTAAAGATGCTGATTCAAGGGGTTCAATCAATTATTTGCAGAAACAAAGCGACACTCACAACAGACTCCATGTCCTGGAGAGTGATGGGCTTCTGCAGCGTCATCTTGTAGAAAGGTCGAATGAAGAAAGCTGAGAAGAACACAAACAAAAATGTCAGGATCCATTAAAATCACAATTTCCTCTAAACCCTTTGACCTTCTCACCGCTGTTGTTGCTAACCTTTGAAAATGTCTGAACAACATTTATGCAGAAATTTTCACATAATCGCGTAGCACTCACCATCGAGCAGCTTGCCATGATACACTGCCATGCCTGCCACACGGCCGATGAACTTAAAGTAGGACAGGTGGTCCTCATTACACAGACCTGAGTTAGGGTTAATCTGCAGTGTGTAGTTGTCCCTGGGAGAAAGAAATCACAAAATATGAAGAAAAACTTCCAAGAGGGGAGATACTTTCCAAAATCAGCTGTCCTGCCTCTTGCCCACAGATAAGTACAGCTGTTACTTTAATGCTCCTATAAGAAATACAGTTCTGTGACTGTATATGAATTTTGACTTGAAATTTGTGTTTTCATTGATGCTCAAGTTATATAAATAGCACTAACTGCTCCATGGAGAACTTGCTCCCAACTCATTTCAGCCCACAATTATAGTTTCCCAGACCACATTTGTAGATTTCGACAGTCAAAGAGGATGAGCAATGTGAATTTCGTGTGGCCTGGCACTGTGTAAACGAACAGGCATCTTCCCAACAACAAAAATCACACAGAGTGTGTGACTGTACACAGTGAGCAGTGATACATTATGTGCAGGCTGAGTTGTTTTTTCTTTCCAGATCTGTATGGGAGTCCTGGGTGCAGAATATCTGTCAGGTACTGATCCATGAGATAAATGAGAGAACCAGTGCATGTTCCTCTCAGCGTGAATAGGCTTTGCAATACAAGAATGATTTGGGCGTCTGTTCTCATCTAAACACATCTTAATGGTGTATAAGACAGTTGGAGAAGGTATAAAAAGAGACTCACGTGGCAGAATACTCAAACAGTCCATAGTATGGGTTGAACATCTCCTTAGACATGAGGAAGAACCACTCTCTGGCTACGCCACCGTAGTCCAGCCCTTTTTCTCCCTCAAACTCCACCCACAGTCGTGCCTTCAGCAGGTCTGCCTTCTTAACTGAGAGGATGCGCCGGTACGAGTCCTCCAGCACCGCATTTCGTCTCATCTTCATCTCAAAACGGTTCGGGATGTCAGCCTGCATAGAAATGTACTGAGGTTATTAAGAAGAAAACTTATAATCATGTAATGGTGAAAGTCAGATGAGGAAACTGACATCAGAGGGAAAAGCAACACCAGTGTAGAAAAGAACAGTTTTATCATGTATTTGCAAAGTAAAAGTCTCAGTTCAAGCAGCTCTTTGGGGAGACTCACCGGTTTCTTCAGCTTCTTCCGGAAGTAGTCATACTTCTGTTTATAATCTCTGGAATAAGGCACTGCCTATAATAAACAAAAAACAGAGTTTGGTGGCAACAAATCAGTGTTAACCTTATGACCTTCACTGTGGACAATGATACATATTTACAGGAAACCTGTACGCTATAAATAGACAGTTCTCACTGTATGCTAATATCATGTTACTGACGAATAATCTGTCAAATACAGTTTATACTCACTGGTCCAGTTATAGCTGAGTTCTGCAATCTGGGATCATCCCATTGTGTGGTCCTGGTGTCTATGAAATAATACATTCATTAATATGGAAACAAATTCATCGTTTAGTCCCAGATGTATTTTTAATATTAAAGGTCATACGCACTGTGATCTATGTAGAATATCCTCCCATCAGTGTGGACCCTCTCCTCCCAACCAGGCTAGGAAGGAAGAAAATATCACATTCTTTAATAAATTGGCTTTAAACTATTAAACCTGCAGAGTGGAACTTTCGTCTCCCCCTTGTGGCTGGGTGAGTAATTACACAAACAGTGTCCTCGTTTGCTTATGACCTATGCCTCAGTCTGCTCTCCCCCACCCTCAGGAGCCTATTGTAGCTATGGCTGCTCCCTCCTTCATTGATATGCAAAACTCCTGCACTGCAGCTTTAAATACAACAGTCAGCTCTGATTATACATTACAACACAGAGCCTTTCAATTGATTGGTTACAGATTTTTTTGTTACTGCTGAACTTACCGGCAGGGGGCCGAGATCATTTGGGTCGAGTGAGGCTCTCCTCCTCTGCTGCACAGGAATCTTTAGCCTGGGATCTTCCTGTTCAGAGGAAAACAAGGAGGGTGTGATCCAGTCAAAGAGGAAATGCTTACACAAGAGATACTACTGACTGGTAGGGACTCTACATGAAACTTTTTCATGTATTGTTTGACCATGACACACAGAAGAAAAAGTCTACTGGAAAAAACTGAGAGCCTTTCTTGTTATGGAAATAAAATATTGGCCTTTGTGGAGCCATCCCCGTGAAAGCACATCGGAAGTCTGCTGACTTCTCACCCAGGTAGTAGTCTTCGTGTTGTGGTCAATGAAAAAGGGTCTTCCATTGGGAGCACTGCGAACCTCCCAACCATTTGGCAGGAATCCAGATTCATAAGTGGGCTCGGGGCTTGGGGTGTGCTGAGGAGACTCCACAGGGGGGGTAGGCGGTTGGGACGGAGCAGAGCTCTGGGGTAAACCTGCACCACTGTGTGCTGTTGTTGCTGCTGCTGCTGCTGCTGCTGCTACCGCTGCCTCTGAGGTTTTCTGTCCAGCAAAAATGACAAAATGGAGAGGTATTAGTGTTAAACAAATTCCACTTGATTTTAGATCCATCCTGAACTCGTTGAGTTTATATACTGTACAAACATTTCGCCCCTATCAAAATCAATAAGAAAGCCCACTTTGTACCTGAATGAGGGGCCGAGTCCATGAAGTGGTTCGGCTGTTGTGGTTGATATAGTAGCGTCTTCCTTTGCTGTCTCGCTTCTCTTCCCAGCCTGGAGGCAGCCCAGATGTGGTTGGAAGCAGCTATTGAATGACATAAAAACTGATTACAGCGATCAATACTGAAAACCCCAGGCTCATTTAGTAACACAATACCAACGAAGACATGCATAACCTCACTAAATCTATCTTCTAAGTTCCACAGCAGAGGAAATGACTAAAAATGATTCAGAAATATAACTGTGAATCTTGAATGCTGACGTCTGTAAACTCATACAGCAACATTATGATGTAAGACAGGTTTCGTAAAACACAGGAAAGAGTGATTTCAACAGGGAGTGAAATACCGCAGGGTTGACAGGATGTTCCTCTCCTGCTGAAGACCGGACACTTCCTCTGAGACTGGAATGGCTTGAATTACTAGCATGATCCTGCATCAGAGGGGAAGGATGTCAAAGACAACAATAATCATCTGGCCATGAAATGTGTATATGTCATTTCCACCTCTCTCTCTCTCTCTCTCTCTCTCTCTCTCTCTCATTGAAAGCCTGTGGTTCATGTTAATGTCGTTATGTGCACCTCTTCCTCTGACTTATGGTAACTGGAACCTTATGCTGCACAGTAAATGACTCACTGTCTGGGAGGTGTGCAGCTCGCCAGCTGTGGCCCCTGAAATGTGAACGTTTCTCAGCTCGTCGCAGAACGAGTGGAACTCAGGTACGGGCGTGCGGGATGCAGGTGATGCGAGCTGGTTATTGCTGTGGTACAAGGTTGATTCGTCCTCTGTAATGACCTCCCAGCTCTAGAAGATGGGACAGAAGAGATTCATCAAGCACACAGAGTTGGAGGCAGATCCAAGGTTCGCTCTGCCAAATTACTCAGTTTAAATATACAGTGTAAGCCACTGAGAGTTCTGTTTTAGAAACCTACAAGTTAGTTTGTTTCGAGTAAATGAAAGTGTTTATGCCAAAGCCCTCAGAGGAGAAGCCAGAACTACACTGCTACAACCACCACTGCAACATCTGGCTTCAGCACGGGATCCACATAGCTATCAGAACACATTTACCTAAAAAGCCATTTCAGACGCTGCCTTGTGAACAGGCTGTGTGATATTCTGAAACCTGCCATAGCTGATTTTATTTGGCCGCTTGGGGCAGTGGAATCTGTGAATACAACACTGACATACCATCACCCTTTAAGTCAAATGTTTAATGTTCAACTTGATAACAAACAGGTGCCTATTCACACACCTAGCAGACACAGAGCAACATTCTCATTCATCTGGAGTCGTGTTTCCATCCACCTGATGAAGCCCAATACGTACTCGCCTTCTAGTTCTGTTTTTGGTCTTGTTGTAAATATCTGTCTCATTTGCTGCTAAATGCTCCAATATGTTCACCAGCTGGTCGCTAACAGCCTGTCTGCTGTTGGGTGCTCAGCAGGTTGTGTACAACAGGTTTTTAGAGTTTTTTCACTGTAAACAGCCGCCCGCTGCGGTCAAAAACAATGCTATGAGAGCTGCAAGATTGAACGACAGTTGCTGAAAATGTACAAAAATGAGCTGAGAGACTAGAAACGTTTGTAGAATTAAAAACTTGCTGTCATTTGCAAATACTTAACTAAGCATGCTGGGATTTTAGAGATGATCTATTTTGTTTGTATGACGTTAAATAAGCTTTTACCATTTTAAAACTCTTACGTCTTCTTAAACAATGGAAACCAGCAGGTAAGTCTGAGTAGAACACGGTAATACAAAACAAGCAGGACACAGTGAAAAAAGCTGAAATCACCTCAGGAGACTCTCGTGTGGTGTTCTCATCAGGGTCTGAGATCTGTCTGCGTGTAATAAAAGCATGCTCCACCTCCATATTATTATTCCGTCTTCTTTGCATCTCCACATCACCGTCCCTGTTTAGGACACAGACAAACAAACACACAAACACACACAATAAGTGCTGCACCAACAAGGAGTGTTCTGTAACTTTGCTGGGGAGACTTTTCTTTGCTTACTGCATTGTGGGTCTTTGCCACTGTGTGGTTCTGCTCTCATGATTGACAAAGTAGGTTCTTCCCAGGTTGTCCTGCCGCTCCTCCCAGCCAGGGGGCAGAGCAGGCAGCAGCTGGCTTTGTCTGGGACCTGACATGTCCTGAGCCTCCAGAAACTCCCAACCAGGCTGCACAACATAAACAAAATGTTTTAAAAAGGCAGCAAAGGCAGGATGGAGACAACAACATCTTAATGCCAGCTTTCTAAGTGCACACCCCGAAGAGGACTATGCTTAAAATCACTCTGAAGAAATCAGCATATTTTACAAAGGTCATGGACAGATCGTGAGACAACCACAAGCTGGACTCATGGACTTTGTGTTTTAAGAAAATGTTCAGGAGACAATCCACGCTCTTAAAGAACCCGTAATACTGCTATGACCTTCAGCCGTTTAACCTGCTGTCTATGGTGAAAACAAGCAGCAAGGCCAAGGTTTCACTTGACTTTTCAACGTGACATTTATCATCCAATGAAAAAAATGTTCTCTCAATACTCAGTAAAACAAAGTTTACATGTGGTCATGTTGTGTATTTTTGGACCTTTGTTAGGTGAATGATTTGTGAGATATTCAATGTCGGGCCACAATGATACACGATCATTACCTCATAAAGGAGGTTATGTTATCTGTCGTCCGGTAATTACTCTTTTTCTACTGTGAAAATCTGCAACATATCTAAATCTCAAGTGAAGTACATGTGAAAATATTCTGGCTCTGTTTTCACTGCTTCTCTGATCTCTGCCCTCTCTCTCGCTCCTGTCCTGATTTGGTGAATTAAGGGTCTATTTTGACCAAATCAGAGATGAATGTAGGGAGAATTTGATCAGTTCTATTTTGTTTCTGTTGAATTTGAATGAAGCGTGTTTTATAACGATAGATGGGGTCAGGTGGTTTTGGCAAGAGCAGTATATCGGAAAACACAAAGTGCCACACATCTTAGCAGATTTTAAAATGCAGTTTAGTTATTGAAGAATGTGATTAACGGTTTAAAATGGCTCATAATATACGCAATATTTTGAAGGTTGGTTTCAGCTGTATTCATTGAATTGAGGTCACCTTAAATTGGATTTTGGGAGCAACCAGGAACAAAAATAAACATTTGATTAATGATTGAGGCCCTAAATCCAGCACTGTGTGACTGTATCTGTACTTATTTCTGTCCTTGTGTTGCAAATTTCTGCCCTGGGGGATCAATAAAGGATTATCTTATCTTATTTATTAATCTTGTTATTAACAACAGTCAAACTTACATCCTCAGTCTGATCTGCTGTTTCCTCCTCTGAACCAGGGTTTTTTGGCAGGTAGGTCATCTTGAGACGCAGGTGACCTTTGACCCTGGACTTGTGGCTGTGCGACAAACAGATTGATTTTTTTTTTTTTGAAACAAGGAAGAGATAAATACTGTCCGGCATGTTTAAAAATAAAGTATGAGCTGAGCTGTGGCCTTTCATTTCTCCTACAAATAAACATATGTAAAAATGGAATGTAAAACAGAGAAAGACAAAAGATTAAATAACCATGAATTCATGCCAACCTTCGTGGGTGAAGCAGAAAATCCTTGAATGTGTATGGCCTTTCTGTGTTAGGATTTTCTGTCTGAGAAAAAAAAAAAGAAAAAAAAAAAAAGAAACACACAAACAGGAAAAAGAACAAAAAGGAAATCTTTAACTCTCCAAACACTTTCACAGGCACATGAATAAATCTGCTGGCCGGCGCTGCATCACAACACAGTATATTTAAAGATACCATTGCATGAAATGATGGTGACAGTGTACCATGAGGGCTAATTTGTGGGCTTTGTATTTATAATGAAACAAAGCTGCAACGTAACATAAACATGACGGACTGTGTTACCAAAACTGTAGACAGCGATGTGGAACAGACACTAGAATAAGGGTGTGCGTGTTTACATTTACATGATGGCACGGGTGAGACTGAGGTCGAGAGCACGTACAGTAAAAACTACAGTGAAAACAAAATGCATTCGACTTACTGGAACTTAAACAAGTCACAAAGAAGAAGGGTTTCCTGCAAGTAACAACTCACCGGTATCTGATTTAAGGGGACATCCACCTGTCCCAGAAAGTCATCACGTGTCTGATAGGGAGAGAGGGAGTCACACACAGATGTCAGGATCATGACAATATTATCTCCTCCTACACGCACGCACGCACACACACACACACACACACACACACACACACACACACACACATACACACACAGAAGACTGGCCTGGACGTGTCTTCTCAGGAGTAATGAGAGCCACTGTAATGTCCCCATAGGAAAAACAGTGTGTATTATTAGCTGGATTTTATCTCCTATATCCATATCTCTATCAAGACAAGGCCTTTAATTTATCTTTAACCATCTGATCATCAAAGGATTAAACAGCTCGTATTCTCAGTGCAAACATTGCACTATTTTACTACTTGAAACAACAAGTCATTTGACTTGGGTGTATTTCCGTATTGATTTAGTATGGAACTGAGATCGGAGTGTGTTTTTCAGGTCACAGTGAATGGCTGCACTGTGTAATTGCCAGAGAAGCCGGGACCAACATAATGAAGCATTTGTCAGATAAACTGTCTTTTCTTTCAACACTTCACACGTTCACTGCGCGTCCTTATCGCAGTTTCAAAAGCAGAAGGCTGAAGTCAAACGCATACTGCTCTGTAGGAGTTAGCTTTGTGACCAAATTAACACCCGTGCCGCAGCAGGTCAGACTGTCCAACAGCAGTATAGAGTGTTTATGTGAACAAATATAGATGGAGGCCTCCTTCGTCCTGCCCTTGCACTTCTAATAGTGCAGCTAAGCCAAAGCAGTTAAGTCCAGGTTAAAGGAAAAGCTACATGCACACCAGCAATGACAGGACCGAAGGACCACTACATTCTTAAAACCCAAATGAATCTCAGCCCGATATGTATTTTAATTTTGCAAAGATTCTAAAAACAAGAGTAGATCCTTTTTTTTTTTTTACAACTAATAATTCTAAGCACAACATAGACACTTAAGGTAATTACTGGACACGTCGTTGTCATTTCAAGTCAACAAGTACAGACACACAAGTCTTACATCAGACTGCTTGCAATTTTGTCAATCTAGAAATTAAAGCTTACTCAATGGCAGCACTTAGTCGATTAATCATTTGATCCATACAATGTCACAAAATACTGTAAAATTACTGAATGCAATTTAGTCATAGTGTCATGTCAACTTTTTATTTTGTCCAGACAACAGTCCAAAACTGTCAAATATCCAGTTTACTATCAAGTAAAGGAAAGGAAAGCTGCAAATACCCTCAAATGAGAAACTGGAACTAAGGAATTTTTTACATTTTTGCTTATAAAATGTTGTTTAACTTCATTCTATCTTAACTGTTTTTTTTTTTTTACTTGTACAAGCACCTTGAAACCTTCTTAAGAAAGGTGCTATACAAATATTATTATTATTATTGTTAGAAAAACAGATGTTTAGGAGGTATCAGCACTCAGAATCATTGATGTCGTTACATATTTATTTACACACCAGAGTCAACAGGATATTGAGAAAGTAGAATTTGTGTATCTTTAGTATTGTTTACATATGACCCAACACAAAAGCCAGTGTACTGGAGATTGATTAGGATGTAAGACTGTGTACAGTATACACAGCAGTGTGGTTTCATACAGAACATTGTCACGCACAATTTCCCTCCCCCTTGTATTTATGTTTACAACAGTTAATGAGTGAACAGAGGAAAATCCAAGTTCCATTAAAAATACAGTATATATGATCTTACACTTGACCTCAGAGCCTGTCACCCAGCACTTCTGTAGCTTTGTATTTATCAATATACTTTGCCCTTCATAGCTTTCAACAGCCTGCTCAGATGTTGAGAACCTGAACTACACAAACAATCACAGATGAACCAGACAACTGATCCTCAAAGTCAAACTCAGCTCAGTATTTAATAGTTATACATAAACAATTTCAGGCTAAATGTCCCTGCTGGTTTGAAAAGTCAAGTGGGTTGTTTCTATTTCAGGAAAAATCAGAATACACAAACAGAATTTCCTATCAAGTGAAACCATCTCTTTCGTCAGAAACTCCCCGGATGTAGGGTGAAGTGACGGCAAGCTCAACAAAGAGGGATTGTTCTCTTTTGACACATGATGGGACTGCACAAGATAAAAAGTCAACCATGGATGAATCTCCATTTAGAGCATCCCTGAAGGTTCATGTGACACTGAACGCAACTCAGTTCAGCATGTGGCATTAAGCAGTGCTGACCCAATACTGTATGAGGCTGTGGCAAACAGCTACAGACACATGTTTTTGTATCTGTGGAGAAAGTTCAGTGACATCAATCTTAGCTCAGCAACGACAAACTGCTTTCAACAGGTGGACTGCAGCTTGTGAAACCTTAACTTGTTCAGAGCCACCCAGCTAATGTTATAGGAGCAGGCAAACAAAGTGTCTGATGATGAGCCATGCTGATTAGAGACTTCAGGACATAATCCGTGAAAAGCATGACAAAAAATAAGTTGAAACACATTATATTTCGGTTAAGAAGCTCAGGGAGTGAATGAGCTGCAGAGACGAGCCTTATTTTCCACACTGGAAACCATCTGCTGCTACCGCAGATCAGGAAACAGTAACATCAACTCCGACCTGCACCATTCATTTGTTGTGCTGATGGAGAATGCATAACAAAAACATATCTATTGCAACTCTTCAAAGAAGAACGAGGTCCTGTTTTCCCTGCCTGCTGGCTATTTTCCAGTTTCCAAACACTTAAAAGCCTAAGAATCAAGCTTGGTGCTGAGACTATCAAATCCAGACAATCAATAACGACATGCACCGTCATTTTGAACTTTTTGGTCCCCAGAAAATGTAACTACAGTTAAATACTGGCCACTTATATGACATCTTGGTTATTTATCAAGTGAATGTCTGCTCATTGGGCTCTAATAACAGAATGCCTTTATGAAATTTTGCCTTGCAGTCGTTCAAAATACAGCAGTGAGATTTCTGATGAATGTTTTTCACCTTCCTTGTGTGATATGGTCACACCTGGTTGTTCATTAACTCGTGTGAGGCAGGTGGGGTTACGAGGGCACTGCAGATAAGAACGGCAGACCTGACACTTTGATAAAAATTTCCATTGTGAATTGTGACTTATTTCGATTTATGTATCAGCTGTTTTCTTTGTTTTTGTAGCAGCATTTGAAAAAAAAAAAAATCTAAATAAATCTGGATGAGGCCACAGGAGTACAAAAAAATGTCACTTTTAGTCTAAGCAGACCAAGGCACAGGTGGATTATGTCACCTTACAAAATTATGACATTGCAAAAATTATTGCTGTTATTCCCCCATTTTGTTAAACGTTGTTGTTGGGACTGTTTGCAGGAATGAGGTGACCCTTTTTGCTGCTGCTGTAAAAGGAAAGTCATTGACGAGTACAAAGCTCATTTAGCTGTAGTTAGTAAAATCACTGCACCTTTAAAAAAAACAAAACATTTCAATATCTGGGGAACTCTTAAAACTGTTATACGTATGTTTCAGTATTTTTACATGTGTTTCTCTCTTATTTGAGATATGATATACTTGATAGTGAATAACACTGTTGTTGCTCCATTGTGGGTGGACATGGTCAGAATGTAAACAAAGGCGTGTGGTATTTGATGCAGACTTTTAGGGAGGAGGTGCGTGACATGGCAGTGGACTGAATATGCACGGACTATGAACGTCAAGCTCAAGAGAAATTAATATACAATACAATCCTGATTCCAAAAAAGTTGTGAAAAGTATAATCAAAACAAAATGAGATCACCTGCACATCCTTTTTGACGCTCAATTGAAAACAGTACAAAGACAATACATTTAAAGTCTTACTTCATCAACTTCATTGATATTTGTAAATATATTCTTACTCTGACTTTCAAACAGGTTGGGGCAGGAGCAACTAAAGACTGCGAAAGTTGTGGAATGCTCCAAAAACAGCTGTTTGAAACATTCCACAGGTAAACAGGCTCGTTGGTAACAGGTGACAGTACAAAGGACATTACTACATGGGCTCAGGAAACTTTGTAAAACTTGTCGGTGAACACCGTTTGGTTGCAAATGATTGCAGTGCATTCTGTTTGCATATTCTATTTACATTTTACACAGAGGCTCAACTTTTTCAGGCTTGTACTTGATTATGGCATTTCAGGGGCATTTTAAAGCAAGACAATAAAATCTAGATTTACAAAAGCAAATTTAGATCTTTAAAAAGTAAACAGACTGGCTAATTACTGAAGGAGACCTTGTTACTTGACAACTTGCTAAATGCAAGGGGGATGCTGACACCTGATACTTCACAAACACTGCCTGGCAGGGCACCCATGGGGAAGGGACACACCACCCTTTTACTGAGAAAGGCTCACACTCCCATCCTGCCTACATTACATTACCCCCACCACACAGACACACACACCGTGTCCACAGATGGCTGGCATGACTGTGCGCTGCTCTAGTATCATGCTGTTAAATTTGAATCCACAAGACTGGGCAGTGCTACAGACCACCAGACTATCTGGAGTCAGGGGGAATATTTCAGAGGCACTTTATTTATATCAGCAAGGGGCACTGCTTTTCCCACCACTAAAATTAGCCTGAGTAAACGCTTAAGTCGATTACTCATAGCGCTAACAGAATAATAAAAAAGGAGAACTATTATAAAGCTGAACATGTCTTCGCACACATCAACGAACGAACGACGAGATGAAAGATGGGCAGCTTTTCCTTCTCGTTCGCGCTTTTCTTGGAAACCAGTGCAAATGGATTTACTGTAATGTAACTGAATACCTCTGAATGTTTGTCCACATTGGGCTTGTTAATTGCATGACTTAGCTGTAGCAATCGTCTCAGTTACTGAATTTCGCTCTAGCTTGTGGTGAGCCTAATAGCTGATGCTGAGTAAACAGAGTTTTAAGGATTTGAATGGTAATAGCAGCGAAGGAGAGCAGAATTATCACAGCACATATATTCCCTACTCCAACAAAACATCTAGTACTGCACAAGTGGCAGAAACATAATCTCTTGAACGTTAAAGGAACGCTCCTTTAAGAAAGCCGTGTCACTTGAAAAGTCCAATCAAAACAGGGTGGAATCTACTTGAACCAGTTAAACAACAATACAGGCGACTGCACAGCGTTCCTTCAAAGGGCCTTTATGTCACAGATGTCTGGACAAAACGCTTTTTTAAAAGCTGTTTGACTCTCAATTCACTGTGACATTTCAGGCATCTCCACTCGTTCGTGACGGTCAGGGAGCATCAATTAATTCCACTTGAGAAACGTAACACTCACCTTGGTGTCTTGACATGGGCTCTTTGGTGTATTATTCCCTTTGTGGCTTGTGTTTACTTCAGTAACAGAGCTTGGCAGCTTAGCTGGACAGCAAGGAGACAAATGAATGTGCACATGTGGAGAGCAAGGGCTACTGAGTTTTGGATTCGAAACGTGACATGAAATTCCAGTGTTAGCGTAGGGCACCTCCAGGGAAAAGCTCCTTTGTATGGCGCGATGACAGTGGTTTTCCTCGTACGTTTCCTGACCTTTTCCTGATGAACAGACCTTTTGTTTTTTCTCTGGTGGTTTAGTTGAGGAGAACAAACAAGCGGAGGTACTACGATACAGTTTTTTGCGAGGGTCATGTTCGCCCTCGTGGTGTGCGGCCGGGTTAGGAGCATCAGGATATCCCACATTGACAGTAGCTGTGGTTGTAGCTCCCTTCCCGGATATCATTGGTCTCTGGTGGGCAAAGTGCAGTAGCACGCTACTAGAGTGACGATTTGATCTGTCGAGAGTTGATGACAGTTCCATTACTTTACTCCTGTCCTCCATTTTGCTTTTTGGTTCATCCTGTAAAGGAATATTAAATTGCACCATGTGTTTGGTGTCCCTGAACTCAGCTGAACAGTTTCCTTTTGGGAGACGATGACTGCTTACTGCTGTGGTGGTGGACCCTTTGCAAGCCACTTCCTCATCATCTTGTGAGAATTCAGATGTCTGGAGAGATGGCTGATGAGAGCCCTTCCCTGGTGGGAGAGCAGGCAGAGCCACAGGACTGACCGGGGAAGCAGGTGGGGTGCTGCTGGGGCTCTTTGGAAATATAACCAAGGAGGAGCACCGTCTCAGCGGGACCTTGAACTTGCGGCAGAGTAGATTCCTCTCCTGGGTGGTCCTGTGCTTTTCTGGAGCCTCAGGCTCAAAGATACTGTTGCTGCTACAGTACCCGGCATCGCTGGCCATGCTGCTGCTGCACGAACCTCCGTCAGATCCACTACCGACTCCTCCTTCATTGCCCCCCGGATCTCCATCCTCTATGGTGCCATCCAGCTCTCCACTGTGCTTTCCACAGGGCTGCAGTGAGATCTGCAGAATGCTCTTCTTGTTACATCCTCCCGTGTTAACCCTGGGTATGAATACTGAAGAGTATCGCTGTAAATTAGCATAGTCTGGTGACAGAGGAGTCACCTTCAAGTGGACAGAGCTGTGCGCCAGAATCTCAGCGGGGCTACGAGCTGGCACACTGACTCCCCTCTCCTCACCATGGCTGCTGAGGCTTTCTGACAGAGGGTCCGTGTTGCTTCTCCTTGACGCAAAATGCAAGCGCAGCCGACGTGCCATTCGTTTAACTCTCTAATCCCTGCAGCGTCGGTGAGAGCTGCATGATCAAACTTGGTGGTAGGAAAAAAGGAAAGCAAAGCAACTGCTCCGGGCTCTGCTCTGTGATCACAATCATTAGCGGCTGTACATTGCCAAAATAGCTCTGGTGACAACCTACATTCCTCTCCGGGCTGATCTCAGCTTTTAGTCAGAGGAGGTCAGTAGTTCTGTTTGGAGACATGACCCAAACATACGACCTTTGAAACTAGAGCAATCCCAGAGGTTTGCCCCTTTAGGGAGCTTAAAGAAAACAAAATTACACTACAACTTAAAGGACAGAGCTTCCACTGTTGACTTGCTATATAAACCTAGCTTGTCTTAGCTGTTAGCTAACTGTACCTCCTGAGCTCCAGCCAGATTAATATCTAAAACCTGTTTACCCCTTTAGAAAAAAACAACATGGAAGCCCTCTGTGCTGCATCTCAGACTGAAGCTCTGCTAAACTGTTACATCTGCTTCAGGACACTCACTCAGGACTCTACTTCCTGCTGCAGCTATGCTTCTAATGTTTCTGCTGCTCTGTGCCCCCACAAATATTTTTACCCACTGCTATTGAATTACAGGAAATCAAAGGGAATGACTTTCAACATAATTCTGTATAAACCTGAGGACTGGGTTCCAAAATAAAACATAGCACACAATAAAACCACCATAGCTGGTGAAAATATGCACGAGAATGACTGCAAACTGCAAAAGTCATCAAACTTATTTCATACAAAAGCACAACTAAGGCCATGAAATACTTTAGAATTAGTTTTTTCTGGCAAAGAAACAGACAATTTGCTAAACAGACATGAAGTAATCTGCCTACAGAAAACACAAGACGATAAGAACGAGACAGAACTGGGATTGCTTCGACAGTTACACGACACCTGTTAAATGACACCTCATGTAACCGTCAGTGCTGGTCTGATTTCCCTTCCATGGCTGTTGACAGTCCTATTTATTAATGGCAGCCTATTGTGAGCCTGGCTGACCTATTTCAGGATATTACTCTGCATCCAAAACAGTTTCAGTATAGGGTGTAATAGTGGGACACACAGCCAGGATAAAGACATGATTCATCAGAGGACACTTCAATGCTGCAGTGGAAGTCATAGCCTATTTTTTAAGCTAACATTACAAACTAACGGGACACCTCATGATTGGCTACTGCGCACTCATCCAGCCAAAAGTAGGTCCATTGATGGTGCTGCATAGGCCATAAGATAAGATTGCACACAACACACAGTATTGTGTAAAAAGCCAATGAAAAAGGAAAGCCGTCTGTAATATACACATGAAAATGAACACTGTGCCCAAAGGAAACACTGGAGGACAAGCTATATTTAATAAACTCTTTAGAGAACGTGGTTGAGTATCATTATAAATTGTGTCAGTGGGGTGTGGTTAGAGTTGAGGCCCTGAATGAGAGACAATAGATGGCTCTGACGATCAGAAGGAAAACCTGTAATGAGTTGGGCTAAGCAGCTGTTAACTATATGTGCTAACGTCACTTTGTGACGTTCTCCAATTCCCCTCACCAACACTCAGTGGCAAAACAAATATGGTCTGCCTGAGGTGAATGGAGAGATTTGCCAAATCTGGAGGAAAACAGAACATCATCTTGAAAGAGTAAACAGCCATCCGAATTAACAAGGATCAGTATGAAGTCCTGGACAGAGAACGCTCTGTGGACGTTGATATGTGGCGAGAAATTGACCTTTATGTGTCCATACATATTCATACATACTGTACATACTGTGTATGGCTTCAGCTGAACATTCTGTAGCTAATACCAACCCCTACTGGCACAGATCTATAGCATCTGTTGAGTTACTGTTGGGTTAACTCTTTTTACTTTACGGTTGTTTGTAAAATGTGGTTGTTTCTGGTCTCTTTAGCCTTCAGCAGTCTGTACAAACTTTCTGAATCCTTTCTGAATCTGCCTATGCATTCAGTTGCACAACAGCTATTTACCATTTTATCACTGTTTTCCATGTGAATTCATGATGCCCATTCAGTCAAGAGGTAATAACCATGGCAACTCTGCATATGGGGATGTTAGGTGCATACCCTCTATTCATGCAGTCTCTGGAAGAGAGACAGAGCCTCTTACACAGACCTCTCCACGCCAGCATGTGATATCTGAATGGAAACCCTGTTTTTTATGTGTGTGATTCTGAATATGTCATCTCCTGGTGTCTGGGGGTATGTGGGTGTCTCCAGCTACTGTAAAAAACAAATTGGAACCAGCAGGAAGGACAACACTGTTAGATTATGGGATGACTTGTGGTGTTGCCAGGAGCACTCCTTCACTCTGCTCCTTCACTGTCCTCCTTCACATAACGACTTAACCTGCTCAGCAAGTAGCAGATATGCTGAACTAAGCATAAGTGCAAAATTTCACAAGCTACAACAAACACCAGCTTCTAATTTCATTGAAATAGTTCTCAAGATAAATTTGTGTGAAACAACATGTTGATTAAAGGACACTCAGAATGGCACTAGGTGAAAGGCCAAACCGTGGATCACAAAATTGATTAGGATTTGTCATTGCAGAACAATAATTATACAATGAACAGCAAGTTTCACGACTTGTGAGGGACAGACAAACAGACTCTGCTGGTAGCAGTGTGACAAATCAACAAGACTCCTGCATTCTTTACTCATTCCTCTATGCGTCAGAGCAGCTGCGACACACACGCGCACAGAGGCACGTTCACAGCACTGACACACCCTCCAAATTACTACAAAATCCACCTGGAGCATGACAAGGCAGCCTTCAGCCAGTCACACCCAGGCTTTCTCCCCCCAGCATGAATGTAAACCTGTGACGGAACACGTTCTCGAAACATTCAGCCAAACTACAAACAAAGCAAACGGAGTGGAGAAGCTCAGTTTATGTGAGTGTGTGCAGACTGCCTGTTTCTATTTGTTTTTCATCGTGACCTGCTGAGTGGCTGCAGACCAAAATAAAAGCTAAGCCCAATCTTGTGCAACACCACAAACTGCAACAGCTGATCAATGTTATACAAGCTCCTTCATTAATCACCAAGAAGAACAAAGAACTACAAAGAACTACAATGATCACAAATATTAGAGCTAAAAGGGCGTGGGACCAAACACTCACCTAATTTTGTTTTCATAGCACAGCGTTGTCAGTTCTGTGTGACGTGTCGAAGTAATGGTTCCAAATAGATGTCTGATACAAAGCTGCAAACTGACTTGATTCTACGGAGAATCTAATGTGCTGCTTCCTGTTCTATTAACTGATCAGACACTGCCAGTTTGGACAGGTTGATGAATCAGTGCCTCACCATGAGGAGGACAGGGCAGGTACAGATGTGCCCAAATCGCATCACGGTTGCATTTCAGTACAAATACTGCAAGATACATTTAAATAACTACTACTATCTCAAGTTGTACTAAAAATACCAATATTGTAACTTTTTCAGTGTAGAAAATAGCTTAAAAGGGAACTAGAGTGGGAAAATAAAGAGTTATAAGCTCCTGTAGCTTAAATAAAAGTAGTTACTACTTTCTAGAATACTAAAACAGGTTTTATATGTGCCTTTATGTAATATGTGTGGACATGTATGTATTCAGTACGCCGTTAGGAGGTGAGGTGATATTTAAGTCAAACTCTTTGGGATCGTTCATGGTGGCTAACTGCGTGACTGTGTTTATTATCAGCCAGCCTCAGACAGCACTGGTGCTGTCACTGTGCGCTGGCTGCTCAGGTGTCCCAGGACCTGCTGTGCATCAGACCAGCATGAAACTGGGTCAGCAGCTCAACTGATATCAACCTGACATTCCCAAAAGCTTTAACATTGCTGTGCACCAACTGTGTAATCAATCAAAGAACACGAGATACTGGCATCTATATTCACTGCGGCCTCCTGCCTCCTCACTCACTCAAACATCATGCAACAACCCTGTGCATTTGTGTCATAACAGAAACTATTTAGCTACATATCACTACACAGAAGATCTATCATCTACATGATATTCAACACTCAGTGTGATATGTGACTCCTTCAGTCTCCATCCACACTTGACCAGTCAGCATCAGGTGTTAGGATGCCCTTAAGGCAGCCAGATTTTCCCATATTTACCGCTCTGAATAATGGTATCCCAGGTTTCCAACAATATCACACATGCCATGGCAAAATAAGGGCGGCTGTATGAGGCGGACAAACCAGAGTTAACTCCACACTGACTGGAAGAACCCTTATCTACACAAACATGACACATTGCCTTGTTTTGGCATTCAGGGTGTTTTGTGGTACACAAACATTAAGTTATGAAATAAAGATGATGTTTTGAATTTGAAATGTTTGTTTTAAAAGCTTTTCCGTTCGTCAGAGGAAGTCAGTGGTTCCATCTTAAATTTTCAAACCTTTGTGAGACTATTTCCCAGCTTGAACATCTTTGGGCTGTGTCCAATATGCTGAGTGTGTTACAACTATCAATTAAGACATGACCCTCCGAAGCAGAGTAGCTCTGAAAATCGATTTCCAACACTTTGTTCATTCTCAAAGACTTTTTTTCCACATCAGGAAACAGACATTAACACTATCTGTAGGTGAACCAGCTACAACAATTCAGTGATGACAGATACGTCCAAGCAACATTCTGTTTGAACAACTCTTCAAGAGGAACAAGTTCACTGGATTTGCAAATGGAAATGAATCCAAAATCTTCCTCAAAAGACCTCCACCATCAGATCCTCAGGCAGAGGGCTTTTGTCTATTCCAGAAGCCCGGCTGAAAACAAGAGGGGCCCTGAAGCTCTGGAATGATCTCCCTTCTTAAAACATGCTTGTATCAGCCTTTCCTGATTTTACTTGAGTTTCTTGTTTTTTTAATCCATTTTCTTGTTTTTTTTTTCTTTTAAAAAATATTATAATGACAGTTACTGACATGTTTTATTTTGCTGCCTTTGTGAAGCCCTTTGTAATGTGCATTATAATGTGCTCTATACATAAAAATTATTAATTAAAAAATTAGTAATTATTATTATTACCTTCTGACATTTTATAGACCAAATGATTAATCAAGAAAATATTGATCAGATTAATGGATAATTACCAGTAAGTCCATACTTCCATACTTGCAATCCAACTACTTACAGTCAACATCAAATAATCTGTAGAGGAAAAAACTACTAAAATGTGTCCATAAAGGTGCACATACAGGTTGAACAGAAACGAATAACTTACCAGACGGTTCTCATCAAACACCTCCAACAGCATTCGATGCTTGCTGGGATCAACCTGAAGCAAAACACACACTGTATCGTCAAAATGCAGAAAAACTGGGTTCAATAATGAACCATGATCAACAAAGCCAACGGTATGACTTTAAGCATTTTATGGTAACAAATGATGAAGTATACAGTAAATGAATCCAGTTTCCTGTTATGAAATGCCACAACAATCTCTTGGAACACGTACAAGTGTAACTATTCAAACAACACAAGAGATACATGGATGCATTTGATGTTTATGTTTAATGTTAACTTAAGTTTCACTTACTCTGAAAAAGAATTCTTCATTCCATTTTGGGTCCAACGTCTTCATGTACCATGACGTGAGAAGGAAACACAAGATCAAAATAAAATATGAGTCACAAAAAAGAGTATGTGTATTTGCAAATGTACATGTTCACATTCTCACCTTTTTTATTGTTTTAGTCTGAAGACTTGTGATTTCTCCGCTGATGGGGTCATAGAGGGACAGTCTTGTATATGGATCACTGATAGAAAAAGAGAGACACTTAGAGTCAGCTACGATGTGGATCTATAAAGATTGAAACATTTATGATCTACTTTCTGTTCTTTGTGTGTATTAGTGGTTTGTGTGGTTTTTCTGCCATGAGTCTCCATCCTCTTTATTTAGTACACGTCACCATCTGATCAGATCAGCCGCTGCATCCAGAGCTAAGAATCATTAACATAATGGCTCCAGCTTCTCTATGCTCAACGGAAAGTTGAGTTTAATTGTTAATTTATAATAGTTTGAGGCACTGTGACATGCATTAAAACCACATCCATCAATGGCATCCATTACCAATCTCAATGCCACTTTAGGCCTGCAGCAATGTTGAAGCATTAGTAATGTATTAAGTGGCTAGTGTTATGTAAGAGTGATACTAAGAGAGAAATTTTGGTTACAACATGAACAATTAAACGCACAGTGGTAATAAATGCATAAAAATCCTCAAACACACACAAAAAATCACAATTTCCTGAGCTCGATTAGATGTTGTTGTTAGACTGGATTTAAAGGTTAGATGAAGTTTTTTTAACTGTTTATTTGATTCCAGAGTTTTAAAGAAAACAAAACAAGCCGTGAAACTGTCGTAAACTGCAAAATCATTTAAAGTGTCTTTTAAGTTAACTGTCATGAGCCAGGGTTGAACTGAATCATTATTGTGTAATAATACAGATCACGCTACTTTGGGTCTTAATGGGATTTGGAGAGAATGGAGGACTCAGTCTGAATAATGAAATACAAACTGATTCATGGATCACTTTGTGCTGTTTGCTCACAAAACAAGTGTCGTCATGTGCTGTTTACTGAAGATAATGAAGAAAACTGACAATAATGGCTACAGCATATGCACAGCAAGATGATGACTTCGATTTTACAGATGAATCACATGAAATGAATAACACAGTATGACACGACCTCCACAGTTTCTGTGAAATTGAAACACGTCAATGAACGTCAACAATGGGGATAAATCAATAATTTAAGTGAATCATAAAGAAAAAAAAATCTGCCTTATCAAATGCGAAGATATGCTTTCTCTTGATATATCTGTAAATTAAATATATTTGGGTTTTGTTTTGTTGCTCTAACAAAACAAGGAATTTTAAAATGTGTGGATGTGGAGTCTGGGAGTAGGTTGTTTGCAGATGACGTCACGTCACTCTTTTGTTGTGGCGCGAGCTGCAGATGGAGAAGTGAATTTCTGCATAGGAAACACTATAACACACACTCAAAATGCCTGTTTTGCCTCGTTTATGGTTGCTCAGATTGATAAAACCAAGAAACCACGAGGAGCTTTTATTGAGTGCCAAATGCTGCTGTTCATAAGGGTGAAAGATGCAAGAAACTGACTGAAAAAATGCCAGAAAAATGTCTTGTTGACAGCCTGCGGCCGGGAGGAACCGAGTCGGCTAATGGTGAAAATGGTGTGACATTAGCTGTTGTTTTAAATCTATGGTGATAGATTTAAAGTAATGGCTACAAGTAACACAAGTAACACTTGAAAAAACAAAACAACAGTGTAGAGAGTATTTTGGTACCAAGGTCGTGGACCTGACCGCTAACAAGAAAGTCATTTGCCTCCATACTTAAATATGCTTTCATGTGTTTTCTAGAGTAGATTGATGTCTGAATGAGAAGGTATTTGTTATATCTGCTGCCTCAGTAGCAAACAAAACTTTCAGTTCATCTGAAAAATCACTCCTCTTCATATCGTAAGGGTCACATCCAACATATGATCTGATTTTCTGTTTGTACCTTTCTCATAATTTCATATAAACTAGCCCAGTAAGAACTTTCCTTCATCTCATCCACTGCAGTTTTCACTTCTGGCCCTCCTTCTGAATTTAACGTCACGTGACTGCAAACAACCTACTGGAGTGTAGTGTAGCATTTTTCATTATTTTCTGAGACACTACAGTAAAGTAGAGTAAACGTTTAATTGAATACAATATCTATATCGAGATATAGTTGTTGAGGAAAAAAAAATGGCAGGTTAATCAGTTATTATGCTAACATTTAGTTTTGACACTGCTCATAAGGTATACAGTACAAGTAAGTGTTGACTGTCTACAACTTACCTGGCTCCAAGGATGTCTTTTTTAGCCAGCCCAATTCCTGCAATGACTTTGACTTTTAGAATTCTGGACTCCTCCTGAAATAACAAAAAAAAAAATGCTCATGAGTTTATGAATATGATAAAGTCATAAAGACCGGGGTGGAAATAAAGTACTTGATTAACCTTGATGGAAAATTAGAGTCACACATGAGTCATAAACCAAGCAACACAAGGACGGTCAAAGACGTAGATAAGAAAATAAAATAATAAAAACATGACTGAATAAGCAACGTGAACTATAACTAAAAACCAGGACCATACTCTAAATCTCAATATATACAATAATAGTGCCTGGTGCTATTCTGTGCATGGCCCCATTGATAGTGAATATTGCAAGTTGCGCGCGCGCGCGCGCGCGCACACACACACACACACACACACACACACACAAAAAGGTATGTGCAAGTATGCTATATACAGATAAGTTTATCAATAGCAAAGTAATAAAAGATAATAATAATAGTAAACAAAACAATCCCCTTCTGTCCTCTCAGAAATCTGTATGTTCAACCCCTCCTACATGCATGCCGTGCAGACCCCCCCCCCCCCCCAAACACACACACACACACACACACATCCGGAGTACACTCAATGATGCAACATCCCGACAATGCATTTCCCACCATAACCCCAGCTTCATTTATGCTTTTATTGTTAACTTGGTGAATCATCATGAGATTTCGCAATACATCACACCGTCTTGGTGTGTGAGACAGCCACAGGGCCCTGACACTGTGACCTGGACTGAGAGCAACGTGATTTTCAGCAAGATAATTCAGAGTTTGGTGGTGGTGTTTGGTGTGTGTGTGTGTGTGTGTGTGTGTGTGTGTGTGTGTGTGTGTGTGTGTGTGTGTGTGTGTGTGTGTGTGTGTGTGTGTGTTTTGAGAGGCATTCACAGCTCAGGAGCCTGTTGGGTTTCCTGACTTGAAAAAGTCAACAGCTAGTGTTCTCCAATTAGGAAATCATGGATAGCATTGACGTTAGCTGCGAAGAGGTACAGCGGATCAGTTACATCGATTTTCTATCAGTAAGTCGTAGATTTTAGCTAACACAGAACTCCTAACCTCGCCAGCGGACTAGCTTGTGAGTTAGTTAGCTCGTTAATCACTTTTCCGGGACATTCCGGGTTAGTTAGCAACAGTTAGCGATAACTAGTTAGCCAGCTGGCTAACGACGTTGTCACATGAGCAGGCTCATTAGAGGCTGGCAGACGTGATAGGAGCGTTAGTTTACCTCATCTGTCTGAAGTCCTCGGATCTGTGGAGAAAGTGCAGCCATAATATCGTCGCCCTTCTTCCTCCCAGAAATCGACAAGAAGAAGACAGTTGTCCGGCCAAACAGTAGACTCTTATGGTGTTTAGTTACTACGCTTCCTTTATTATGCCCTCTGCGTGTTTACGCTGATAGTTAGATACCGTGAACCTGACCTAGTGGTTAGCTGTGACACCGTCGTCACTCAATGTATCCATCCTCCTCGGTTTCCTCCTCCTCCTCCTCGGTTTCCTCCCTCCTCTCCTTATTGCCCCCTGTCCGTCGCTGCTACAGCCGGAGAAAAACCCATAAGAGAAGCGCTGTTGGGGCAAGTGAACGCATCATCAGTCTTTTACTGAATATACTTAACACCAGTAAGAGGTGAAACGAAGTGTTCAGATCCTGTACTCAAGTAAAAGTAGTAAAAATAGTGCTTTCTGCGTTACTGTCAGCCAAAGGGAAAAGCACTCTGGTTCCAGTCAGTTAAGCTGTTATAGTATTAGTATTATGGAGGCATTGGTATGTAGGCCTAAGCTGCATTTTGCTGCCTGTTTGAAGTGGAAATATTTTTAACTCTGTTACACAGCCTGTTGTTGGTTAGTTTACTCTGTAACAATATTGTGTTTCAGTTCATGAGATGATGATGATACAGATTAAGGAAAATATCAATTTGTTAAGTAACTATTCATCAGATTAATGTGCTGGAGCTAAAAGTACAACTACAAAAGTAGTGGACTGGAAATATAAAGCAGCACAGAATGAAAGCACACTATTAAAATGCCTCAAAACGTTACAATGCAGAAGAAAATATTAGTTATATGTATTAGTTAACAGTGACACTGACTGCATCAGTCTGCAGCTAATTTAGAATTTAATTAAGGATTCAAATAATTAGGAAACTGGTCAGAAAACTTAAGCTTGAATGAGGACCAGTGGGAACCGCAACCAGAACAAAAACTAGTCTCACAAATGGTCTCACCATGTCTGGCAAGCTGCTACTGTTACTAATTGTGTGCAGCCATGCTTCTGGCTCAAACACAGGAGGTCTGGAGAAACATAAACAGTCGTTGGTTAGAAAAGGGCAGAGAGGCTTCGGGCTGTCGTCAGTCAAACAGTCAGAACATGATGCTGGTGTTTTGTGCTGCTGCATGAACAACAAGGGGGTTCAAGTTAGTCACAGCAAGAAGGCTGAAGCCAGTTTCCAGCACAGGTTTAAATGTTCCCACCACAGTTCACTGCACAGAGTTGTTCAGTAAAAACTTACACAAATTACAAAAGTACATTTAACTGCATTTACAATACATTTTCAAAAATAAGCTAGGAAGTCAATGGCAATCACCCTTACTTCAATAACTGTTTCTGAAGTGTGCATGAGGAAGGGAGTGATCACACAACTGTTTCAATGGAGCTGCTCAGTGGACAGAAGTGTGGGACAGTAACTGTGCTGCTTGCCTCACACATACTCTTTGAATGTGTCCATGACAACTGACAGTAATCAGATATGCAATTAAACTTCAGACAGACGCCTAAATTCAACCTTTGTACAAAGCTGCCCAGGTCTTTGTGTGCACATACAAGTAGTTTGATGCCAGTTTAAACATTGCACTCAATATATTTGCATAGGAAAAAGGACATATGGCTCAGCAAGGACAAAAACAAAAGAAAACAAAGACTGAGCAGTAAGTTGTGCCAAAATATGAAATAAACAATATTTACAAAGAATGCTGAGGCAATTATTTGTTGTGATGTCTGGATAAATAAAGCATTTTTTTCCTTACAAAAACTATCGCGGTCACAAATAGTTTGAAGTTGGAAATAATCATGTTTTTGTTACCTTAGAAAGAGCTCTTTATGTCTACAGAGAGAATGGCTCCTCATCCATGGAGTCCGCCATGTTGCACTGCCATGTTTCTTCTGTAGCCCAGAACAGACTAGTCAAATACTGGCTCTGAAGAGCATTTTTCATGAGTTTCATGGTCATCATAGGTTCTCCTATATGGTTGGAAAGGGAGGGATGAGGTGAGGGGTGTTCTGCTGGATGCAGTCTGGAACCTCGCAGCTAGATGCATCTAAATCTTTCACACTGGACCTTAGAGAACAAAGGTGAACAGATGAATCATCCATCTGTATCATTATAATAACATTAGAGAACAGGTTTTTTACCTTTTGTATGAGAGAGGTCAAGCTCTAAAATACAAACTGAAGACAATAAGGCTTGTAGATATAAACTTAACATATCAGGTAAACAGAGGTACAATTCATCACATGCATGAAATAAGTAGCTTTAAAGTCAGCAGGTTCACACTTTATCTCCTCTCCGCTGTGCTCCTTTTCTCTTGTCTCTTCACATTTCTTCACTTCTTTTCACAATCTTTTTCTGCCTTGCTGTAATCGTAATCTTTCTTTTATTTCTTCCTCCTTTCTACCCAGTATGGACCCCTGCACTGAGGTCTGTCACTGTGGGCTCTTCTTGGTCCATACTGGGTGTTGACAGTCATATGAACCACCTTCCTTGGCATGGTGTCGCCATCCTTTTCTTTCTTTGAACTTTACTGGGAGAGTGGAACATGTTGAAGGTTCATGCTATACCCCATATCACACTTCTTCTATACAGACACCCCGCCTGAGTCATGGTGCAGCAACAGGACACAGTTCTCACCAGAACATGGCCCTTTAATCAAATTCAAGTTAATATAATTCAGTTCAAAATAATTCTAATCAATTCAAATCCATGTAAATCAATTCAGTTCAAAGCAGTTCAGATCAGATACAGTCAGATCAATTCAAATAAATTCAAGTAAACTAAATTCAACTGAGTTTAGCTCAGTTCAATGAAAATAAACAGGATTCAAATTCACTCAGGTTCTGCAGCTCTCTTGCACCACCTGCTGCCAAAGTGTTCATCAAGTTCGTCACCCATTTTGGCTCAGGGCTCCAGAACAGCTGACCCGCTCGCTGGGTGCCTCAGGTGTTTTAGGGTGGCAGGCTTTCAAAGACTCACTGGGAGCCTGAGGATGGTTAGAGGATCCCGCCGTCAACAGCTTTCTTAGTAGGACCTTAGTAGGATCATCTGATAGCACATGAGTCCAGTGTTCCTCCTCTGACCCTGGGGTGTTGGAGCAACGGGGAGGGCAAGGGGAGGAGAAGAGGGGAGACACAATAGAAAAACTACAGGAGGAATTAGAAGAATTTAAGGAAGAGTGAGGAGATTGGTTAGGGGAGGTGCAATAGAAGTAAGTAGGGAAAAAACAAGAGGAGGTCAGGCAGGGGATGACCTGGAGGAGGTGCTAAGAGAAGATTTACAAGTAGAACTTAAAGAAGAGCTACAGGAGGTGAAAGGAAACGAACTGATGGAGGAGCTAGTGGAGGATGGGCTATGGGATGAGAGGCTGGGGGAGGGACTAGAGGAAGAACTTAGGTGGGAGATAGGGGAAAATGGCAGTTAAAAATATTTGCCAATATTGGCTCATACACCCTCAGAATACGTGAATTCTGAGGGTTTGAAAAGTCTCAACGGTAAAATAGCCCACGTAAAACAGGGTGGGTTAAAATCTTTAAAAAAATGTGCTTTTGTCAATGACAGTAGGTAAAGTCCACTTGAAAAATGTCGCATGTTGTTTCCGTCTCAAAGAAACCAGCATGTGACCATGCCCTCTATGGTGGCCCTATGTGGAGGAAATGGGATCAAATGCCCTCTAAAGTGCCCTTTAAATGGATGAAAACATGATGTGGTACTCTTCCACTGGAGAAAACGTGATTGAGGTTCCATACACGCTGCCCTACAGGCTCGAAAACGAGTTAGCCTCTACATGCCTCTAAATGGTTGAATAGTTAATGGTTCCCATTGTGTTTTTATTTCAGAGGTGAAGGAGTTATACTTTAAATCTGCATGCAGCTGGTGTCCTTTTTAATTTTCTTTTCCCCTGCCCCTCAGCAGCGGTAGCGTGTGGTAAGAAGTCAACAAATGCCAACAAATGACCTCTATTTCAGCCTCAAGAGTCTCATGCAAAGCCTTGCCTTTCTTTTAAGTGGATATTAATACCCCAAATCCAAAACAGGTGGGATGCTGTGTAAAATGTAAATAAAACCAGAATGCAGTCATTTGCAAACAAATGGTGTTTACCGACAAGTTTTACAAAGTGTTCTCAGCCCATGTATTAACATCCTTTATACAGTCATGTGTTCACAAAGTGGTGAACCTCGCTCCATCCTCGCTTGTGAACGACTGAGCCTTTCCAGGATGCTCCTTTCATACCAAATCATGACACTATCACCTGTTACCAATCAACCTGTTTACCAGTGGAATGATCCAAACAGGTGTTTTTGGAGCATTTCACTACTTTCCCAGTCTTAAGTTGCTCTTGTCTCAACTTGTATGAAACATGTTGCTGCATCAAATTCAGAATAGGCATATATTTACAAAAATCAATGAAGCTGATGAGGTAAAGCATGAGATATATTGTAAATATATTGACATTCTGCTTTATTTGTTTTACACACCGTCCATGCTTTCTGGGAATCATCAATGGAAAGAAACACTGTCCCCAGGATACCGATGTACTTAAAAATGTTTATTAGTTTAAAAAGTTTTTAAAAACCAGTATCAACAATCACTTCCCCTTTATAAAAGAACTTGCTAAAGTGAAAAAAAGAAAAATCCTCTGTACACTGACCACAGCAACATAACAGTGGAGGGCAGTTCTACAGCTCTGAACCACTTTGATCAAGAGGAAGGGTAAAGTCTTTATTAAACACAAAAGTCAGTGCTAACCAAATAAACACAAATGTTTTCACAGACACGGTAAAGAGAAACATCTTAACTGAGAAAATGGACTCAAAAACTGAACGTGAATAACAAAGGTTTGTCTAGACTGCTCAATATTAAGTACTGATTTTTTACTTATTACAATAATGTAATCTGCTTTGACAGTAGTTTTGCTAGAACGTGACATTAATATTACACCATATAACTATGGATAGTCTCATGTCCACATTTCAAAACGTGTGCAAATATTTTCTGGGATAATTTTTTTGCCAAAATCCAGTTCTGAAAGGTTTTGGATCACAATCTTGAGAGTTTTGTTACATACAGTATTCTCACTATTCACCACAATGGACAAATCATGTTAAAAAAAAAAAAGAACTGTATATGATAGGTGATGCTATGACACTTAAAAAGTATGCTCCAAAACATCAGAACAGTGCAAGTCAGATTATTGTGTCACAAGGTTATAAAGTTTGCAAGGTTATAGTTTCTGTACAACAACACACTCTAAATAAATAGCAAAACACAAACAAACTGGGCTTCGGGCCACACATCCAATCTGTACAAATAAATTGAGTCACTCGGGCATCTAATGCTAACACAGAGAAACAGATCATGAATGCATTTGTGTTTTTTTGCCATCCCATAAATAAAAACATTATTTACCTGTTAGGTTTACAAAAGCATCAACAATAGTAAACAAAGTACTTTTTAATACTGTCCTGATGTAGTAATTTTATAAAAGATTTCCAGTGCTGCAAATGTCACCAATTTGTCCACTCATTTCTCAGTTTATCTGTCGTATCACAGAGAATATTTGTTATGGCTATGTCCATCACATAGTGGATTGAGATAAGACACCCAAGATCTTAGTGCATGTTATTACAGGTTATATTTAAAGTCTTTGGTATGGACATAAGGCTCAGAAACCAAAACCCTCAGGAGCACCTGTGAGTCTCACCTCATCCACGGTGAGACACACAGGTGCCTTCTTTACACGCAGCTCAACATCAGTGAAAAGCAAGACTTTCACATTTTATCAGTGATTATCAGGTGTTACACGTCAGGACATGCAGTGAGAAATAGTCCTCCATCATTCAAACCAAACACAGTGCATTTATGTGAAGAAACACAAGTATTACAGATTGTCAGTGCAGTAAGATGAGTGCTACAATAGGAACCAAACCGGTTCAAGTTCAAGATGCCAACTTTGGAAATAAACTGTTCCACTCAGTTCCACGTTTCGTCAATTTCAGATGAAAACCTTCATCTTCAACTTAAAGGAGTTATTTGCACACAATACAAATAATGCATTTTCTGAGTGCTATTGATTATAATTATTGTTTTACCACCTCATAATTCTTCCTTTATACCAGACTCATACTTTAAAAGTGCAGAAACCGCCCATTCAGGGGGTTAGTTTAGTTCTTAGGTAACTGGTTTCCTTTATACATTTTGTCTCTTTTTTTGAGCTGTGGTTACGTGGCTGAGCCCTCATCACTCACTGCTGGTTTGATGGACACCTTTCATGTTCCTAGCACTCAGTGGTGGATGGTAACTAAGTACATTTACTCTAGTACTGTACTGAAGTACTAATTCAAGGTACTTGAATTGGACTGGGTACTTCCATTTTATGCAACTTTACATTTCTCCTCGACTGCTTCTCAGAGGCTTTTTCCCTTTTTACTTCACTGCATTTGTCTGACAGCTACGTATAGTTACAAGTTACATTTCAGATTACAGTTTTTCATATCCTAACCATATCCATAATATGATGCATTGCTGTAGGTTAAACTAACCAACAATATATGTATAAAGTGGATAAAATTAGCACAACACTAAACAACTGCAGCAGTAAAATGCAACATACACATTAATATTGATCCAAAAACATAAAATATAATAACATAGAACAGTAAAACACTGACAGAAACCATTTTACTGCAGAATGAGTACATTTACTTTTCGTACTTTAAGTAAATTTAGCTGTTAAGTACAGTTTTGAATGTAGGACTTTTACTTTGATACAAGTATTTTCTCAGTAGTATTAGTACTTTTAGTAATGTAAAGAGTCTGAATACTTCTTCCACCACTGGTACTAAACCATGAAAGGTATCCCACTCCCATGAGACATAACTCCCACATGATGCCATATAAAGACTCAATGCATAATTAAAGCTATTTTATGGGCGTCACAGCAGGACAGAGGCGATTCTTTCTGGCTCAGTGCGTCCACACTAAACAACTCAGAACCACTCAGAGAACTCATTGTTTTTCCATATAGTGTATCCCTGATATTTCTTAATACATCTATGGATTAAACAATTAAGAAAGACATATTGTGCATGTAAATGAAACCAATTCATTTGAACTTCTAAAACTGACTTGACAAACAAAACAATGTGCAAAAGAAGCCAAATCATATCATTGATATCATTATCTCCAGGCTGTCTGAGCTCTGCTTATATTGCACAGACGTTTGATTCTTGTGATGATTGAGAGATAACATTGGCTCTTTAAATTCACTGACTCATTCTGAGAGGTCCAAAATCTGTGATGATTGTCAGGAAAAGCCTGATAAAAGAATAATATTTGAAAGCCTTTAAATCTGGCTATTATAACTAGATGAATTTTACAACTGTGAAAGTATTAACAGATACTCTTTATGTACTCCATCAAAGTGAACCACCAGTGCTGACAGATCATGAGGATATTTTAAATGGATTCACATGGATGACTCTGACACTAATGATATTTCTATAAACTGAGTGAATACTTTTCAAATGCACTGACACCAGACTCACACCTAAAGCTCCCATGAAGATAACTTTGTGATATTTCCATTTTTTTTTTCAGTGAATGTACATTGCACACAAGTGTTTCATTTATGACAAATTATTAGTCATTTTGTACCTCATGCTTTAGTTAGATAATGCCTGCAGATTTAAATATAATAAAGAAATATTATTGTAAAAGGGTTAGTAATAATCATCTTGTTTCATTCATTTCCACACATCTTTCCACTGACAATTCCATGGATTATCTAACACAACAGATTTAGGATTAGGTTTCTTTTTTGCTCAGTAATTCTTCTTTACTTGTTGGAAATGCTCTTGATCAAATAACGTGGAGCAATGTTCTCTGATTAAAGGGAAATGACCAGCATTTTAATCAGAGTATTGCAGCATCAGTTCAGTCTGGCACTTAAACTGGACAAACCTCAACGTGTCCAGTGTTGCATTACAAAGCGTAAATGCCTGAAAATTAATAAAACAACCACAGATCAACATGTTCAACATGACTAAAAATTATTCTCAACCCATCAGCCCAACAGTTGGATGATCTTTGCTTTCCAGCCAGTCAAGTCCACTTGAATGCGCCGCCTCGCTGGTAATTTGCTGAAACAGTTGATCATTCACCATCTCCTCTGCAGCTGCATTTTGATATTGCTCTTGCTGCTGGTTAGGGTCAAACAAAAGGTTGGTGTCCAAAGCGTTAAGGTCATTGATGCTGGAGAGCTCCGATGTCATTTTGATTTCACAGGGGAAATCTGTCCCACCTGCAGTAAACTCAGACACCTGCTCCATGAGCTGACTGCCAGCAGTAAGGCTGTTGTCTGTCAGGAGGTCTTTCACAGTGCTGCTGAAATCCAACTGCTGATGCTGCTGCAGCTCTTCTTGATGCTGCTGTGAGCTCAAAGGTAACAACATAGACTGGGCCTGTTGTTGATGCTGTTCTCCAGAGGCTGACTGTGCTCGGCTGTCGCCTGCTGAGAGAAACATTTGTTCATTAATAGCATTTTCGATGAGGGCATTTGGCCTCTGCAACTTGCACGTGCTGGTGGAGTCAGAGGTCATCAGACTGAGGTGGTTGTCACTGCCAGAGAGGTTTGGGGCGGACTCAAGGATCTGGGTGAGGTTCATGCGTGCAGTGTAGCTTGAGGGTAAATTATTGATGCCCAGACCCCTCACAGTGTCGTCGTGGTCCCCATCCAGCTTGCTCAGAAGGACGTTGCCGATGTTTTTGCTGTTGCATTGTTGGCCTGAAGTGGGCAAAACCTCAGTTTGCATCATGATGTTGAGTGGCACAGAGTGGCTCCTCTGAGCCATGCTGCTCACCCCGAGATTTGTCTGGCTGTTTGCAAAGATGTTTAACACCTCAGGCGTCACAGGTGAGTTAAAGGGAGACACTACTGAACGAGGGATATAAGGAAGATTTCCTGTGTTTCCACTCAAATTCCTCTGATGCACAGCGGGGCTGACACTGCGACAACGAGAGGTTGTAGCAGGTGTGTTGGTGGCTTTGTTATCCAGAGGGGCAGGCACGGCAAAACCCTCCTGCTTGGTCATGTTGGCCATACTGGCTACTTGCTGCTGCACAGGTGAGATGGGAGTCAAGCGGCCAAAACGGTTGTCATGGTGTCGTGCATGAGGGACGGCAAAGGCATGAGGCTTCTGAAAATGGTCCCCTATCAGGCCCTGATAGCTGGGGAGGATCCCCATTCCACTGTTTGCCTTGTTTAAGCTCCCGCTGCTGCTGTTGTAACTGTTATTCATCCACTCCAGCCTGGTCTTGTCTGGGTGGGTGGCCATCGGTCTCTGCATGGGCTTGACGGGGCTGCTGGAGACGTTGCTGCCATCATGGAAACCAGTGATGCTGGAGTTGATGGGTGTAAATGCAAACGGGTTCCTGCACTCCACTGGACTGGGAGGCACATTGCTGCTGCAGTTGGAGTGTGGAGTACCAACTGGGGTGTGACGACTGCTTCCCAGTGCACTGTCCACTGGGGTTGTGGAAGCGATACAGGAGCAAGGGCTCTCTCTAGTGAGGCCTTGGGCTCCTCCCATCATTTCCGATGTAGGCGTGGGAGTGGGCGTCAGCGTTTGAGTTTTGATTGGATTGCTGTGGCTGTTTGCGGCATGGTAGAAAGTAGTCATGGTCTGATTGGGGGACATTATGTTGTCTGGTATCATAGCCTGTTGACCTTGCAGTGTGACACAGCCTCCAAACTCCTGCAGGTTGTTAAGTTTCATCTGCTCTTCCATCTGCACCAGCTCCTCCACAATGCTGTCCTGAGTCACATCATCGTCAAAGGGAAAGTAGTCTGTATCCGTCTGCATAGGGAGCTGGCTCGACGATGAAGCTTGATTGAGAAAGTCTAGGGGTTCAGTAGCATGATTGGACTGAGTGTAGGTCTGCTGTTGAACTCCTTCCAGGCTCCCTGTGGTTGAGTTTGAACTCCTAACATCACTCCCACCTGAATGTTTTTGAAGGCTGGGGTTATTAGGTATGGCATGCACATAAGCCATTGTGGGCCCCTGCTGTTGCTGGATTGATGGGTGACTGACTGAGGTGCTAGTTTCCATAACAGTGGATGTGTTTTTCCTCTGCATTGAGCTCTGTGTTTTGGCAACAGAGTAGAAGCCACTGGCTCTGAAAGAGGAAGTGCAGAGTGCGTGGACTTGAGTCGATGAGACAGAATTCATTTTCGTCTCCACCTCCCTGGTCACTGGTGCACTCTCAGGTCTAGCTGGAGCTCCTGGCCTGGGGACGTTATCGACTGTGTTTCTAATCCCATATCCAAGACCAGCAGTGCCCTCTACTGCCTGCTGGGGCATAAAAACCCTTTTGACTGGTGAAAGATCTGGACTGAGGCCTGGGCGTTTCCTGAGGCTCTTCATGGACAAGAAACCTTCCTTTGCTGATGTTACACTGCTACCTTCCCCAAATGAAGGTGTTCTGCTGGTGTTCAGCAATGAAACAGCACTGTTTTTCTGACTGGAAATACTTAAGGGCAAAGTGTTTGTATCATTAGCGCCATTATTTCTGCTTTCGACTGCTGCCACAGTGTTAGTGCTTGAAGAGGAGTTTCCATTGTAGTTGGGGCTGGATGTTTCCTCCAGGCCCAGGAAGCCTCTACTCTGAGGTATGGGCACACTGGCAGCCCTCTGCACAGCCCCTCCACACCTATTTGCCATTGCTTCTTCAGTCAAAATTAGACTGCAAGGATTATGCATTTGGCTATTTTTGTGTATAGCTTCAACTTCCATTTCAACATCGATGGTATGTGTGTTAGCAGCCTGCCCTGTCCTGACCACCGGGGCCAGAATGGGAACTGCAGAAGAGCTCCTTGTGATTTGATTGTTGCTCATGTCTTCCGCAGCTGCTGAACTGGTAACGCCTGCAGATGCTGGCCGTAGAGTGGAGTTTGGGAGGGAAGTGGTAGTATTGCTACTGTTGGGTGCAAGCGATATGGCGGTCATCTTGACCAAACTGACGGGGCTGACGTGACATGTAGTCATCACAGTCTTAATGGGACTGTTGCCAATGAGCATGGTGGAGGGCGAGCGCAAAGTGATAGCAGTCGTGGCTGTCGGCTTGGGCAAGATTTGCGCGTAGCGTTGTCGAGCACCGCGTTCTCCGACAGCACTGGCTAGAATATTTTGCGGGGTTTTGGGGTTCTGTTTCACTGCCTGAACAGGCTGGGTCACCATTTGGAAGTTAATGGGCAGCACTTTGTCCTCTACTGTCCCCATTGGACTGGGGGACATCAGCTGCCTGCCTCTCTGTACCTGCAGAGGGAAAAGGTCAATCAGAAAGTGGAACAACTGAATTCTAGACGATACTCACAGGGTTTTTGACGACATGTCATTTCTACCTGTCGGTTTTCAAACAGTAATTTTGAAGTTTGCATCCAACATGTAATGCTCTGATTTCTTATAGTTTAACTCTTAATAAGTACAGAGAGTACTGCTTGCTGTCACACAGTTTTTGCTGTTTTGTGAAAAACATGCAGGACCTGTATTATTTTCAGGACAGGCTGGGCTATGCAGAAAAATCATTCTTTGTCATATGACAGGTACTAGAATTATGTTATGAATCTGGATGTAAATTGGGTTTATCAGGTTCTAAGCATTCATAAAATCATTTTATATACCATATTAAGTGGACAGTTCTTACCGTGATGGGGCTTGGGACAGCAGCAACCACGATACCTATGGTTGGCTGAGGTGACGGAGGGGTGGGGCTAGCACATGGCACACCATCATCTGCCCTCTTAATTTGTCCCTCTCCAGGTAAAGGAGACTGCAGCTTCTGCTCTTGTTGTTTCCTCTGGATCTTCCTCTGGAGCTGCTGCTTGGCATCGACAGAAGGGGAGGACAGCGAGAGCCCATGAGGCTGGAAGGACAGAGCCTCAGCAGTGGGGACGAATGCTGACACTGACTGCTGAGTATTAGCCTCTAGAGAAAGGAGATAGGGGGATTTAGGTCTGTATCATGCGACTGTTAAAATAACCACATCATCACCGAGTTACAATGAGGTTTGATTGTTAGACAAAACCTTAACTTATTGTTTGTATATTTTATTGGGCCCCCTTTAGCTTCTGTTATAGCAGTCACTAATCTTCCTAGGGTCCACACACTAAGTATAGGTTTTAAAAGACTATTCTTGGGTCTATGGATAACTAATTGTTGTTTATCCACATACTGACTGCATTATATGTATGTGTTTAATCAGAACACTCCAATAAAACATACAGGTTTCAGTTACTTGAACCTAAAAATACATGAAAACAAGCTGACAGGCGTATAAGTGCAGTAACAGTCAAGTGCCACCAGAGGCCACTCCCGATCTGTTTTTCCACAGGGGGCATGAGGCTGGGGTTAACTGCGTCTTACCTGTTGCTGTGCCGGTTGTAATAGTGAGCGCTGCCAAAGACTTGTTGCTGATGTAATGGCTGTCGATTAGGAAACGAGCCAAGTCTTCCACAGCATCAAACTGGCGTTTCAGCACCTTCTGGGCCCACTCGCACACCAGATCGCAGGCTGCAAGTCGCACATCCTCCTTAATGCTGCCCAGCTGTCCAGCTGACTCCAACACATCACACTGGAGCTACACACAATATACATGTGGTTATATACATGATACACTGCATGACAGAACAGTGACAATAACGGAGTCTGAATACAAGGAGAATAGTCTGAAATATTAGTACAGAAGATGTAAATGTGCTTACTCCATCCCCTGTTTTATGGAGATCCAGAGTGGGCAAAGACGGCATGTGAACAAAGGGTCTCTTCCTTAGGCCACTATAACAGTATGTAAGCTGGTGTTAAGATCTAAAACATGATTCCAGAAAACTCAAATACAGTGTGCTGGAAACATACAGTATACACACTAATTTGTAACAACAACAATTATCAACTAGTCAATAATAAAAGTCAACAACTAATACAGTGATTGACAGCTCAGAACAACAGGCTACAGCTAGTTTGCTCATGAGTTTAAAGCAAACTCCCTTCAACAAGCAAACATTTTACAATAACCCATAAAATTAATGAGTTATGATCTCATCTTATACAGTGATAACTGAATTAACCTGAATGACTGAAGGCTATGAGTATAAACCAAAAAAAAATCCCAATTTCATGAAGGTCAAGATCACAGTGACTCCAAGGGGGCCTCTGTATTGAGGCATGGGGAGACTTTATTTCATTTCACATCTATATTTAGAGAGCTTATGAACTGCAACAGCAGATGGTCTGTGACCAGAGACAGAGGCCAGAGCGTTACAGTCCATTCCAGTGAAGGATATTTAGATTTTCCTCTCATGCCAAGTCGGCGCGCCTTCATGTTGGGGAAGACATTTTTCATCATTTTTCCAAAGTCTGCAGCACTCAGTGGGTGGTAGTTAAGATTGTCACAGAAGCTCCTGAAAGACATTAGAGACAGAATAAATGTACAAACGTCTTGAATCAGGGATCAAAACCATATCAACACAGCAGATTATTTTCTGGGCCATTAATGTTTGAATCTCCTGTGAATGTGAGTTGATAAAGTCTTAAAAAAGTTAAAACTCCTCACTGATTGTGTGGTAATAATGGTTGGAATATTTAAAACTTCTGTATTAATATTTTAGATTAACAACAGATAAAATGATCTAAAATTAATTGACCGATGTCAATCATCAATCATAGTGAGAGTTACCACCATATTATGACTTTTGTCTGGTATCATAGCCTGTACCATAACTGTTTCCCTCAGCGCAGCATAGATTTTTAGTTTCTTTGGGCTCATTGTTTTGGTTTTATGGCCCATAACTTTTCTGTTTTGGTTCACTCTCACGGGCCTCTTTTTCATCCACAGCAGGCAACCGGTCCCAGCTCTAATAAACTCACCATACTTGACCTGCTCAGCACCAAATAACAGACAAAGTTAGTGTTATTTAGCAGCTAGGAGTCAGGAGTTGGTGGAGACCAAACACGGAGCTAAAAGAGAGTGTCCAGAATCACAACTCTGAATGAATGATAATGTTTGTTAAGACATTTGTTGTATCAACTTTGTACAGTGACATCAATGTTAAGTTTACAGCCTGTCGTGCTGCCCCTAAGTGGCCAAATCAGTTAATACAGGTTTCAAGGTAAAATATGTAAAGTTAAGTGTTAAGAACTGCAGCAGTAGAGATGTAATAGTTTGAAAAATGTGAAAAATGAGAACCATGAAACTAAACTCTTATTAACATCCATATGTTGGCATCATCAAACATAAAGTGCTCTTTATAGTTATATATTCAAAGTACCATACAGATACATGTGTATATGTACCATAAATGGCTATCCAAGTCCTGATACATACATACATTGAGCTTTTACCATTTACTTGTCAGGTATAGTGGAGCTTTATCTCTGAGCTGTGGATCAGTGCAGGTTCAGAGCACACTGATGGTTGAACATGTGTGTGTGTGTGCGCGAGTGTGTGTGTGAAAATCAACTATCAAATGTAAATGAAACATCTCCCTCAGTAAGACTTCAGTCTCTGCGGTAAAGTTGTGACAAAGACTGTTTCAGTGCACAAAACAAACAGTTTTTGTTGTTTTGAAGTGAAGCACATTGCGTCTCTTTAAAGCCTGTCTATCCTGAAGGCGCCAATGTTTCTGGAGGGCACTGTATTTCTGATCTGGTGGAGTTAAAAAGACAGTTACATAACACTGTCAGAGCATTTCAATGGCTGTCTCAGACTTTCCATTCTAATATTACCAACACATGCTGCTCTCTGTGATTCCCATGCCTGCAGCGTCTATTTATACTGACGCTTTAGCCGGCAGCAATTTAAAGAAAGAATCTCAAACATCAGTAGCTGTTATCTATTCAAAAGGTGAACGGCAATAATAAATATTCAAATAAATAGTGAAGTCAATGGTTAAGTAAATCTGATTTATTCATTGTGTGTCTTTGTGTCATCATGTGTTTAATACGAAACTCTGAGTGACAATCAAGTCTCAGCTTGATATTGGTTAGTTATGATAGTGACCAAAACATTTATTCTCATTTTAGAACATTTGAAATGTCTCCATTCTCCACTCCATTGTTTATACCTACTTGTATTCATCATAGACCTCCTGTTTGGGAAGAGAGGTCTCTGGGTATTCCTCTAAATGATTGTGGATCCAGCTGAACGCATGCATCTGCTGTGTGCGGCTTGAAGACAGGGCACTCTGGTCACTGAGAAAAGATGTGGATCATTGATTGACGGACAAATGACACTCAGCCGACTTACACCACTGTAACCTCAGTCCTGAAGAAGAAGTCAATGAAAGCTAATCTAAGATCTGTGCACAATCATTATTTTGCCATCCTACATCAATCACAAGACAACATACATATTTCATCAACTGTCCTTTTGGTGTGAACGCTGTCAGAAAGCAGGTGTGTCCTTACCTTTTATCAGTGTTAGTGCTGGGACCAGAAGGCAACTTAAGGTAGAGGTAGAGCTTTTCAATGTCTGAGAACTTCTCGACATCTTGCTGCAGAAATAAAAAGGGGAGTTAGGGGTTTAAGTGAAATGTCTCCACAACTACTTGATGGATTACCATGAAATCAGCTACAGGCATTCATGTCCACCTCAGGATGATTAAAAAAAACTTTGATCATCCCCTGACTTTTCCTCAGCTCGAACTTTGTATTTGTCCATTTGGTTTATGACTAAAGCTGCACAGCTAATGACGCTCCCATCAGCCTCAGCTGTAGTTAAGTGCTAATTAGCAAATGTTAGCAGGCTAACACACCAAACACGATAAACATTACACCTGCTAAGCATCTGTATTCCAACATTACAGTGACAATGTCAGCACGCTGATGTTAGCATTCAGCGTAAAGGCTGTATACCAGGGGCACCCAACGTTTTCCCTTGGAAGACCAAAACTGAAACTTCATGGTGGGCTACAGGCTAAAAACACCCTTTGTTTGTTAAGATGTGAAATGGTACTGGGATCCCAAGCTGTCACTCAGCCAGACAGTAGTAACAAACATACACAAACCTCTCCAACACAATCAACATCCATTTGAAGCAATAAAAAGGATGTTGATGAAATACATACAAACAATAAGTTTAAATGGAGCATCCATTAAAAACTATTCAGCTTTAACACAATGTTCTGACCCTGAAGCCTTTACAACCATGCAACCAACAGCAAAGCTAGTGGCCACGAATCCACAGATTTGAGTACATTAATACATTAATAGTGCAGATGAGTACAAACTGAATCTCCTCAGCACGGCCCTGAGCTACAAACAGTCCTCAGCACTTCCATCTACGTTCTTCAAAGGGACAAAGAAACATGAGAGTGTGAAGAGGGAGCAGTTTACATTCTGCTGGTTTAGATGGCAGCAGACAACAGTGTTGAAAACCAAGCAATACTCTCACCCTGTAGGAGTGATTCAGTAACACTAACAGTGCCTGTAAGAAGTATTCACCACCCTTGTAAGTATTCATGTTTCATTGTTTTACAACATTGAGTCAAAGGAGATTTAAGGAGGCAGGTTTGAAATCAGATCTCTACAAAGTGATTAGAATTAATCACAAGGATAAAAATACAAATTCTGTCTTTAATATGACACGCTTCAAATGTCACTGGTGCAGACAACTGGTTTTAGGAGTCATGTTATCAGTTAAATGGAGATCAACTATGCGTAGTCAAGGGGTTTTATTTAACTGGAGTATAAATAGAGACGTATCTGAAGGTCTAATGTTTGGTTCTGTGGCAAAACTTTCATCATGAAGATGAAGGAAGTACAAAAAGAGGCTGAAAAGCACAAGTAAGGGGATTATTACAAAAAAATGCCAAAGCCAATGAACATCTCTTCGAGTACAGTTAGAGAGGAGCTTCACTGATTCATCTATTTACATCTTTTTGTCTCAAATGTCACTCGAGTCAGAGTTGGTTCTTTCTGACAAGTCTGAAAATGACAGAAATGTTGAATAAGAAAGAAGTGAGTTTACCAGACCTTTGCTGTCCACTCCTCATCTCTGCTTGAGGCTAGCGGCTCGAGGCTACGTGTGACGCTTCTAGCATAAGATACTCGAACCTCTGACCAAAACGTCAGAGGAAGACAGTTTCTGCTTCTGCTCTATCGATTTTGGTGCTCTTTTTTAAACTGTGGAGCTCTGCCTAAAGCAGGCTGTCCTCAAAAACTGAGTACTGACTCTCGAGGGAGGCCAACAAGAGACCTCTGCAGGGGTTAAAAGCTGGAGCTGAGATTAGAGAGACAGCGAATGCAACTGTTGAACTGTGGGAGCTCTATGGGAAAGAAGCAGAGAAAGCCACTCATAAAAACTAGAATTACTGCTAGTTGCATGTCGCCCATAAAGCCAGGTGTATTTTTGGCACAATAGAAGTTCTCACTATATTGACATGTCTGATTCCAGTGAATAACTTCCAGTCAGAAATACGCTGTCTTCACTTAGAAACTGTTTTTACAGAAGAGTACAGATCACATGGAGCAACAACAATCACCTGAAGCTCAATATCAGCAGAATCAATGAGTCTGTGGTGACTACAATGCTTTAAATGTGGATGTTCAAAATGTGAGGAATTCAGGATCTGAGAAAATGTGAAATATGGTCCCAGTCTCCCCCTCTGCTCCAGAGTTATGGTGTCGAATCAGGGCCAGAAAGGTGTTCTGTAAAGTGCAGAACATTACAATGTCTCAGTGAATTTGACCTTTGACCTTTTGGATATAAACTGTCAGCACTTCATCATTTCATCCTATGAGACATTTTTGTAAAATTCTGTCATAATTAATGCATAAATTATTGAGCTATATGTGTTTTGTGAGGTGACAGTGACCCCTGACCTTTGACCACAAAAATCTAATTAGTTCATCATTGAATCCAAATTTGAAGAAATCCCCTCAGGGCCTTCCTGAGATATTTCACTCATGAGAACAAGAAGGACGGACAACATGAAAACACGTCTCCAGCCTCAGCTGTCTCAGAGGCATAACAGTTCACATGAAATCAAAGCTGTAACTTGCCAGAATGATGTATGTATGAGACTGAAATCAGCGGGAAAAAGCTTCTATAGTCTGACAAGAGCAAAAGCCATCAGACTAAACGCCATGTTTAGTGTGAGCCGCACACAGTATATCATAAAGAGAACATCCCCACTCTGAAGTGAGGAGCATAAGCAAAGATTTACTCTGACATTCAGCCGAGCACTGCAGAGGGATGAAACTATATAGTACTATATAGTACTAGTATAGTATAGTATAGTACTATACTAAATATAGTGCATACATACAGCTGTACAGTTGAGAAACACTAGCATGTGCCTCACATACAGTGTAAATGGCTGCAGACGGACACACCCACACAGACAGGCTTCTGCAGTGCAGGGCAGACTGTAAGGTGAACTCCAGTCCTCTGCTGTTTGCCCTTTTCTCAGGACAGCTCGCTGCATAGTAAGTGTACACACACACACACACACACACACACACACACACACACACACACACACACCACACAATACCGACGTGTCCTCACTCATATAATATATATATATACTATATATATATATTCACCCTCCCAGTTGGCTCCTAATAATAAACGTTATTCTGTCCATCTTCTCAGATTAACCTCTTTGTTGTGAGGGAGCCACAGCTCACCCAAGGCTGAAGGTAACAGACACTGAGCAGCATCAGCCATGATGAATACATGTCAATGCACGTAATTCTCATAAATAAGCACTGTAGCTTTCAAACTGGGCAAGAATGATGGGTAAATTGTTGTATCTGTGGGCTGCATTTCAAATTCAATGCTGCTGAAAGCCTTGTTGTGCATCATTCAGAGGACATTGTTGGCCTTTTTAGGGTGACTCACTTCCTGCTCTGCTGACTCGGGCTGTCACCGTCTGTATGTTACTGTGTCATCAGCTTCAGACAGTCAACGCCTTCCTCTCCCCCTTCAACTCACTATACCTTGAAACAAAGATGTTAACAGCATGCAAACTCACAGGTAGAGTAGATTTTAGTAGTAGTTGTGAATTTGCATTTTACACATGTTTTTGAAGCATTTTCATCTATAGCAGACAGCAAACTTGAACACCAACACAAGTTAAATGGTACCTACAATTCCACATGACTCTATCAAAGACACAACAGCTATTTCTCTATTGTTCAACATGTAGGCTACAGCTCCCAAGAGGCTTTCACAATGACCGTCACACTGCATGAATTACTGGTGTCATCGTCAAACAGCAACGGGACGTCCAACTGTGCTGGCAAGCACAACACTGGATACCAGTTCAGTTTAGAGCAAAGTGTGACATTAGCTGGCTATTAGTGCTGGACTTTGTCTTTATGTAACAGGTTATGAAATCTACCACAGATCATCACACAAAAACACTAAATTAGAGTCAACTCAGTCCGAGACTACAACTATTGTTCAGAACCAATTTGATCAGATTTCTTAGTCAGAAATTAAAATGACTTTGTCTCCCTCGGCCCTGCGGGGATGCAACATACTGATTTGTGCTCCATTCACAGAGAAGACAAACATATGATGTTGATCTACTAAAAGCATATTTGACCTATTCATGAGGCTGCTGGCAGAGGTTAATCCCTTGTTGTCACCAGTCATCGAGGCTCACTGCAGCCCACTGCACATCAGTATCTGTCCCTAAACCCACCACTGCATCCCACAGACTCTGCTTTGAGCTGACATCCGCTCTGGAAATTATTTTTCAAGGCTAGTTTTATAAATCTTACACCTTGATGATTTAAAATACAAAGAGTAATAATCGACCCCATCGGGCCAACCAGTCGACATCATTAACTAGCGCAGTTGTCTGTCCTCAGCTGCGCCCTCTATGGGCTGATCTGAAAAGCCGCTTCGGACAGATTTGCTGTTTTCTTTTTTTAAAATTATGCTAAGATGGAAATAAACCCATCAGGACACAAGAGTGTTTCAGGTCTATGCTGGAACCACAAATCGATGACAAACAATATTTTAATGGATTACAGTTAAATAAAAAGGTTTGTAGATTGAAAAGACATCAAGAATACTCACCAGAATGTTTTCCACTTTTGACTGAACAGATTTGCTGCAAAATAGAGATATAGTATAAATTAGTATGAAGCTGGTGTAACATGAGCGCTTGTGCCTAAAGTGTATTTATTTATAAAGCAGAGGAATGTTTGGTATGAGACGACCCTCCCTACAGCATCTCTCAGGTCATGTATCCCACCACCAGGAACACATGTTGTCATATGTAAAAAGAGAGAGAGAGACAGGCACTGTGGTCACATTGTCTCTGACAGAAACACTCAAATTCATGTTTGGTCACCAGGGAAATCTGTCTGTTTCACCCCATCTCAATGTAAATGTGAAGGAAAAATGTGATGAAAATACAGACTTCCATTCTTTACTTTTTATGTTTTTTAGGCATTAAGTTAAATCATAGTTTTGAAAAAGCAAAAAAGAAAAACGCAAAAAAAAAAAAATAGAATAAAAAAAAAAACTAAAAATAAATAAAAAAAATAATTCTTCAGGTGTGTTCCCAGGTGTTTTATTGTGATTCTTGATATAATCCCAATAATTAAGCATAGTGTCTACAGTCACATCCGTACTGTACATTCTGTACACACGCACAGTTCAGACAAAAGGTTCAGACAACAAATTAACTTATGCCCATAACTATTTTTGACACGTATTTAGGCCAAAACAAGCATTAGAAGACTTTGATTTTAAAGCTGTATACTGATTTGAACATGGAAACATCGCTCAAACCAGACACATGAATAACTTCAGGTCTAAGTCCTAATCTGCAGACGGGTCAGGTTGTTGTTTACTGCGAGGCAGAAGGTAAGTCTCATTTAAGGACTTACTAGCCGCCGCTGGGCAGGTCAGATTCAGCGGACCCTCTAAGCCATGACAAGAACAGTTCAATTTAATTCACTGTTACTAGGTGGCCAAGGAATTCCCAGTGCAGAAAGGCCATCATTAAGCTGTTTGTAAGGCGGATTTGGCAGGTACAGTGAATGACACCTCAGACTTAGATTAGAAAAAGAAATAAAGAACTGACACAAGCCTGATTCTTAAAAAAACATAAACAAAAACAGAATGCAGTCATTTGCAAGTGTTCCTGAGTCCATGCAGTAATATTCTTTGCACAATCATGTGTTCACAAAGTGGTGAACCTCGCTCCATCCTCGCTTGTGAGCCACTGAGCCTTTCCAGGATGCCCCTTTCATACCCAATCATTCATCACTATCACCTGTTACCAATCAACCTGTTTACCTGTGGAATGATCCAAACAGGTGTTTTTGGAGCATTCCACTACTTTCTCAGTCTTTAGTTGCTCCTGTCCCAACCTGTTTGAAACATGTTGCTGCATCACATTCAGAATAGGCAGATATTTACAAAAATCAATGAAGCTGATGAGCTCAAACATTCAATTTACTGCCTTTGTATTGTTTTCAGTTGAGTATGTGTTAAAAAGGATTAGCAAATGATCCCATTCTGTTTTATTTATGTTTTTTTTTTTTTTTTCTTCAGCCTCACAACTTTTTGGGAATCGGGGTTACACCAGACATCCTTCAAATGACATTATGTACAATATGCAGATGTAATTCAGCCTCTGACTGGGGGGCTTGAATGAACAGCAGCAGGAAAAGACCCTCCACAGCAGCACTCCTGTACAGACTATCACTCCATATGAAGACGCAGTGACGGCGTGGTTTCAAATGAACTTGCTGACCTCGGCCAAGACAGTCTCATTTGACCATGAGCCACTCAGCAGCAGGCCGCTGAGGTGAGCGTCAATATTTATACTCTAATCCTCTTAAAGGTTAAAGATTTAGGGAGTGGGACAAATATTCAATATCCCAATATGTTATTGACAAAGTGGCTCCGGCAGAGTGACGTGTTTCTGCTGAGGTTTTTCCTGCAGACATTTCAACTCTGAACTGTTGCGCTTTGTGAGAGTTCAGCCTTTTGACATTTTACAACTGTTTGACATTTAAATGATAGTACTTGAGTTCACTGACATTCTGAAATAAAAGGGTATTTCCGGTCAGAACACGGCCTTAAATAACAGCAACCACAGACAATATTCAATATTAGCTGTTCAAGAAATCAGTTACCTTTTCCCTAATAACTATCTTAACCCTGACACACTGCTTGCAATCCTTGGCTTCATGTTGTTTTAATTCATTCAAATTTTAAATTAGGCCTTAATTCAGTGTTTTAATGCCACCAGGTGTCAGTTGTCTTTCTTTCAAACTGGTAATTGTATACTTCACAGTCACTTATAGACACGTGATTCTGCCTGGTCTATTTTTTGGAATTAGTTATTTGGAGCCAAAAACCAGGCCAAGACATCTGAGGTCAGTGAGCTCTTTTATGTAAACTGAAGTGAAAATAATCTGGACAATTTGGACACATCATGGATATGTCTGATATGTGAGAGCAGTCTTGACATGTTGTTGCAAAAGTTCTGTGTTTGCAACATAATTTGAAAGTGAGCAGTGTCGAGTCGATTCACCTGCTGAAAGAGGAACTTCTCACTGTAGCTGCTGGTTTGTCGGCATGCCAACAGTGTTTTGATGGTGGAAATAAGGAGGGGAGGGGGAACTGAGTAAGAATGTAGACGGCTACCACTGCGACAATGCCTTTAACCAATCAGTAAACAAGCAAGGGATGCAGGGGCGGGTGTGAGGGCAACCAAGGGGTGAACTAGTTCCATGTTTTGTCTTCACTGAAGTAAAAGCAGAAATACTGTGTTAAAATGTAAAAGCAGAGCAAAAAGTACAAACAAGCAGAACGATCAAGTCAGATTTACACAGTTATGTATTACAATGTGAGATCAGAATTACGGGTGCATTAAAGTGTGAGCAGCATTTTCAACTACTACATATGCTGTTAGGTAATTTAATTTATAGCAATGCAATATCATATTTATAAGTTCATCCTATTTTTGTAGGTAAATACTTAATCTTAACAATAAACTGTGAATTTATTGCTGTTAAATAAATGCAGTGGACTGAAAAGTACATTATTTTCTTTTGAGGTGTGACGGAGTGGCACTACTGAAGCATAAAAGTGAGATATGTTATGTACAAGTACCTCAACAGTGTACTGGTCTGATCCTAAAAAAATAAGTGGACTCTGAGACCTGACCACCAGATTTTGAACCCAAGACGATCTTTACAGATTAGTCTGTCGGCATTAACCTCCAGCCCAGACAGACAGCGACTAGCCACGACATATTTCCATAATACTGCGGTTCAGTTTTAAGTAGGCTGGTTCGTCTGAACAGTCCTCTGTTGCAGCTGAACAGCAGACAGACCGACTGTACTGTACATTTATTCACACGAAACTCTGGTAAACAAAAAGTCACATACTCCTCAGTCTGAAGACATCATCCAATGAAGTGTTGATGCTCTGGACTCCCGACTTAATCTACATGTAAATAAATATTTATAACTACTGACAGTGGTGTAAGTACATTTACTCCAAGACTGCACTTGAGCAAGTCCAGTTGCCTTTGGAAAGCATTTAGAAGTACCGTGACCTGCATGAATGAGAATCTTCACAGACTTCAGAGTACTTCAGTTTAATGCTGCTCTCATTCTTCTACCTCACTGCATTTCAGAGGGACATATTGTACTTTTTATTCAATTACATTTATCTGATGTATAAATAGATAGATAGATTCTTAACATACAAAACATGCAGTATAATTACTTCGACCAATGAGAGACACTGTTACAGATTAAACTATTAGACAGTATGAAAAAAGTTGCAGTCAGCTCCATATGGAGCAGCAAAAACATCAAACCGCTGCTCACATGTTGATGTATCAGGAATAATAATCCAGTTTAAGATGTGATAATATGACATACTGTAGATGGTTTACTTTTGATACTTAAAGTACAATTTGTTGATATACTTATGTACTTTAACTTAAGTGAAATTTAGGATGCAGGACTTGGAAAATGTTTACTTTGAGTTACTTCAGTAAACAAAGTGGTGGTATGTGATTCAGTACATTTACTCCAGTGCTGTACTTTACTGACTTCAACATTTCACTTGTCAGTCACACTGTACTTCTACCCCTCTTCACCTCAAAGGGAAATATTATACTCTTTAATCCTATACAAGTATTTGCAGATTCATATTTTACATATAAAACATATGATCATCTCGTAAAATGTGATGTATTGTTATAGATTAAAATTCCCATCAGCATACAGGTAGAAATGGCTCCACGACCAACTCTAACAGTATGATACTTGCATATTACTGCATCAGTAATCCAATAAAATAAGATATATAAGTATAATACTCACAACGGCTCGACGAGCACTGTTTAGTGTTTCTATGAGTAGACTTCGCTGATAGTACTTGTGTACTTTTTTGCATGCAGGACTTTGACTTGTACTTAAGCATTCGTGTGGTATTGGTACTTTTTCTGAAGTAAAGCATGGAAACAGCACTTCCGCCTGTGGGTGCTGACTTTGTGACCCACACAGAAGCATCACACTATGAAGAGCAGTACATGAACACCTCCTCACCAGATGGAGTTCTTGATCCTGAGCTGCAGAGCACTGGCCTCAGCGCCCTGCAGCCCGGGCAGCAGGCCGGGCAGGCTCCTCGCCCCGCGGTCCGGCTGCTGCTGGGGGTCCTCCTCGGCCATCACGGCGGGGCTCGGGAGTGGACTGCACTGGACTGGACAGGAGGCGTGGACGGTCGGACTCGTCCGGCGGAGTTAATCAACATGGACCGGAGGACGCGGCGATGCTAACGGGACAGCAGCGCGCCCTGTTGTTGTTGTCAGCCAGTCCTCCTCCGACATCGCTCGCTTCAAGTCCCAACACTTGGTGAATTAAAGAGGCTGTGCAGCACAGCTACGAGTCGCCGTCACACGCGAGGTGGTGCATGAATAGAAATAAAGGCAGGTGTAAACAAACAGACAGCTGGAAAACAACTAGCTGGACCCTCCGGAGTGCTGTGCCCCTCACGTTGTGGGATTTCTCTGCATGTGCAGGCTGAGTAGTAGCTGATGGGCAGACGCATGCGCACTGAGACCCTCAGTATTAAAAACATGTAAACAGAGACGTGACTGAACTGAATGTGAATTTAAATATATATTATTGTTTTATATATATATGTTGCTGACATTAACCCAGCTATAAAACACAAATAAATATATACAATTTCTATATTGTTATAATTATAAAATGATAAAAACAAAAGCAACATAAAGCAACATAATTCTTTTTCTTCTTTTTCTTCTTATCATCATCAACATCATCATCATCATCATAATTATTATTATATTGATTACCTGTTGGCTGGATCACCCCCCCCCCCCCCCCCCATTATTATTTCATAATCATTTCTTATTACCTTTACCTTGTTCATGTGAATATTTACACGCTACTTCATATTTCTACTTCACATTAAACCAGTGGTTCCAAACTTTTTTGGCTTCTACATCTACATAATAAAGCAGTTAAAACTAGCTCCACCTCAACCAGCAGTAACAGTAAATATGTACATACACATTGATGTACTGTATCTGTAATGACCTAATAATGTAAAATATATTTATATGTCACATGACATAAAGAGTACTTTTACTCTGGATACTTTAAGTACATTTGACTGATATGTATTGTAGTAATAACAGGTAGGTTAAAATAGAGCATTTTTCATTGTTGTTTTGTTATATTACAAAATATTCCACCACAGAAATATTGTGCAAAAGTCACAGAGACCGGGGAGAGCCAGGGGTCACAGGGGCCCATCAGCTCATTGTGAAGTGGCTTTTTTATTTGGCAGGGAAGGACTGATGAAAGATGCTGCTGAATGATATCAATATAACCAGTGCTGCTGGAGCTTGAGCCATACTAGAGACTCACAGTCAGGACATCTCTGCTGCAGCAGCTTTGAATATTGACCTGTCTCCTCTCAGTGCCCCATCTTTGTGTGAATTGTTGCTGATTTGCTGGAGTAGTTAACAGTAAATTTTAATTAATAACATTGTAAACGTAAGTCAGTTATTTCAAAATTATTGTTATTGAGAAAAATATGATTTTTTTTAAAATATGTGTTTCTTCTTTTACTACACTTTGCTATATAATTTTTTGCTTTTTTTGTTGGCCCTTTGCCTTAAATGTCCTTGGAGGGCTGCCGTACTGTGTGCGCTGTGTGTATAAGGTAGTTGCTAAGCAACCAGAGCCGCATCGTCTCAGTCCGACATGGCTCAAAGAAGTTGTGATAAAAAGGTCCGTCCATCCCAGCGCGTCGTCCCGCAGGTTTGTAGCGTAATTTCTCATCTTTACCTTTCTGAGTTTCAATCAAAACTGTGTCTGCTGCCAGAAAGAGATTAAAGCAAACGTTAAGCATTTGTTTCCGACAGGTGAAGTCAGAAAATAACACAAGCTAACGCTAACTGCTTTAACTAACACAGTGGCGGATCAGTTCTCTTCCACAAAACTCTGGACGCTAACGTTGAGATACAGGAAGACAATGTGCAGCATAATGAATACTGATATACGTTCACTATGCTGCCACTTTTTATTGAGGGACCATTTACAAAAGGTTTAAATGCTTCAGTTAATCAGGAAACTTTCTCGATACTCATCAGCCAGCACACACTCATATGTCTGTAATAAGCTAAGATAGGCCTGTCAGTGTATCAGTCAGTCTGAGGAAAAACAAGGGCAAATGCAAATGAATTTGTATTATAAGCAGTGTCATGAAATGTGAAATTTTACACGAGTAAATGAATGTTAGAAAATGTACGTCTTTGTCCTGTGTAGCCCAAGAAGGGCCCGTCCACTAACAGTAAGGCTGAGAGGTCCAAGAGGGTTGAAGGACGGCCGCATGTCAGATCTGCCTCTGGTCCAGCAGAGAAGCACACAGATGACCTTTTTGCTAAGGAAGAACAATACAAGTAAGATGTCCTGTTCCGGTAACTGTTGGCTTTGCTTTGAGTGAATAAGTAAAAGGTTTCTTAATTTTTAATGAGTCGATCTCTGAGATAAGTATTTCTCTCAAGTTTTGAAGAGGCAGTGATCCACACCTTGATAAAAACAAGTTCAACGAAAGTGAGTTTGGGACACAATTTTGGACAGGCTGAACTGTAACGCTGAGCCTCAGCTGATTCCTTCATCAAAGCTGGAGAGACCCTCCCCCTATGTGATCTTACACTTTATAATCTTCTATCAAAGGTGTCATATGACATCAGGCATGCGGTTGGATATATTGCATTTCTTGCGGTCCTGAGCCGGAAAATCCTTGTTTATATAAAGATTTGCATTGTAATGTTATCATTCTCCATTTTCCCTACTTCAGACTCTTAAACGCAGAGCTGGAAGCCAAAACAGCAGATCTGGTAAGACAGGCAGAGCAGCTTATGGTAAGTTATCAACATGTTGCCATCAATTAGCTGAAAAGCTCGTTTGTTTTGCCATTTTTCAGTGAGCAGAGACTTAAAAAGTGAATCTTTCGGATTTTAGAGAGAACAGAGTGAAGTTCTGTCTAAACCCTTATCCACCCTCCTGCTCACGGACATTGAGGATGAAGAGGATTCAAGGTAATACACATCTTAGGCTCATGCGTGCTGCAGAAATGATTGCAGTGGTTAGTTTTCTTGAGACTGCTGCAAACGTCTTCATTTATTCCAGTGAAACACTCCAGCCTTCACACAGACCATTCAAATATTCATTGTGAATTTAAACAGTGCAAGAGAAAGAACTTAATCAACAAAAATCAGCCATTTCTTTCTTTCCTTATGTGTGTACTGTGTATATCTGTTCACCTCCAGGATAATAACACCTCATCCGTGCACTGTGCAGGAGCCCCGTGTGAAGGTATCAGCTCAGAATATGAAGTTCGAGTGTCTGTATTCCTGAAACCTGCAGACACTTTGCTCAACAGAGTTTACAAACCTAAGGTTTAGTTAGTTAATGCTATTGTTCTACATTACAATACGACATTTCTGTTTGCCCTCCCTTTTCTTAGGTGGAGACCAAAAAAAGGGTCACCTCATCACAAAACAGGGCTACTGGAAAACCAGAAAAAGAGCCGTGAGTTTGATTGTACATAAGTTTTAGATCCATTTTTATTCATAACAAAATAGCACATTGGAGGTCATCCATTTCGTTAAATATATTCTCGAAACGTTTTCACATTGATTTTTTAACTCAGCCCATGCCATACTGCACATACTGCACACTGCACATATCACTTTATATATTTTATGTACACTGTATACCTCATATGTTCACTCTGTACTGTAGTGGAGAGGACACTATTCTGTCTGGTGCTGGCTCAGGGTTTGATCGCCAGGTTCACACAGGGAGTGCCGGCCAGAGCACTGCTTAAGGCCGTTCAGAATATGTAGGAATAAAGGACTGAGAGGCTGATGTGATATTCTCTTCTTTACGTTCTTATGCAGCATCACATACAGGGTACAAGCCTTGGGTGTATACGTGTGTGTGGTTTTTCTACAACAAACAATAACAAATACAACTTAGTGAAGGATAAATAAACATATCCATGAATTTATTCAACCTATAACATATCACCAGTCTAATATAAACAGACAATTATCAAATGAGGTAGATAATAAAGAAACACTGTAACACACTCAGCACACAGATCTCACAGACTGACGCTCGTATTGTGAAAGTCCAACGTGTGCTACTTCCGGTGACAATTAGCGTTAAACATCGGCGATAAACGCTACTTTAAACTAGTTACGCTGCCTTTTAGTGCAGCGACAACACCCCCTAAACTGTACCTGAACCAGATAATGAACATACAAGCATAATTATAAATAAGCATGACATATTTACACTCAACGTGCAGGGACAGGTGAGCTAGGTGGTTATCTAACAGGCATGGACAAAGAGCCGACACGGCAGGTTATTAAAGGGATTTAGCTCCGAATTCTCGTCTACATCAGTCAATACAGGTTATGCACAGCCACATCAACACAGAAATATAACATAGGTCATATGATGGTTGTACTCACTTGTCATTCACGCACACACGACTTAAACTGAAGTCAGGGTCTGAAGTCAGGCTTTTCTACAAATACTTTCTACTTTTACTGCACTGCCACTTACTACCTGTTGCACATGATTTTATGGTTTCATAGAAATTACTTGCACAACCTGCAACCTACCTCAAACTGTTTATTGCCACTTGCAATACTTACATGTATTTACATATATATATTTTTGAAATTATGACTATTTGCAATTCTGGTTAGATGCTAAACTGCATTTCGTTGTCTCTGTGTTGCACTCTCACGATGACAATAAAGTTGAATCCAATCTAATTGATTTCAGAACTCGAAAAACATCTCACGTTGATGACATAGAAGCTGTAGGAGACTCGCCTGACTTTTTCCTGGCAAAGACCATTCGTAGCATGGAAGAGAAGATGAACAACACCGCCGCTCATGACAATGTTGCAGATGACGTGTCTGATGCTGACGACAATGTAGGATCAGGTAGACTAATGTTTACGTCACTTTTCAAAGTGCAAACCCCAGTTTTAGTCAGTAAAAATGATAAATCAGAAATGATGTCATCGTTTTGTCACAATTTTTATTATTTTTTTTTTTAAAAACTTTCATGAACTTATAATTCTGATTGTGTTCACTGCTCTGTTTTGTTCAGGCATTTCAGATGCTCAAATACGAGTTCTGAAGGCAAAACTACGGATCATGCAAGAGGAACTGGACCAGCTCTCATGTGAATACTTTAAGAAGGTACTGTAAAGTTAGGAGATAAGCAATGATTCAACTAGAGCTGCTACGGCCCCTCCATATCAGTAGAGGGGGACAGAGCCTCAGCTGAGGGAGCAGTTAGTAAAAAGTTGATGTTGAAATAATCATGTTGGCATGAAGTCTCCATCTCTAGAAGCCCTGAACACAGCAGAATATAAAACACCAGTGGTTGTATTATTGTTGTGGAATCAGCCTTTCTAATAGATGACTTTAAAATTGAATATTGTACATATTGTTTATAGATTGCATTATTTTTATTGTTGCAGGATGATGAAAATGCTAAGCTGAGTGCAAAAATTAAGGAGATTGAGGAGGATCGAGCCAGACTGCAGAAGACAACAAGCATTCAGCATACACAGATTGAAAAGCACCGAGCTTTAGCAGACGAATCTGGCAAAAAATGTGATGGTCTTCAATTGCAAGTGTCTGCTTTACACAAGGTCTGAGAGCATTCTTCAAGTCGACATGTAAAAACTGACAATAGACTGCAAAATGTGGAGTACAATGTGTCACCATCTTCCATTCCTCATGTGAACTGTGCTCTGTGCAGGAAATAGAAAATCTGAATAGATCCCACAAACAAGCAGCAGCCGTCCACAGCACTGTGGAGGTCCGTCTGAACAGAGCCTTGGAGGAGGTGGAGAAGTTAAAGACTCAACTCAGCAAGATGAAACAGATGAACAAGGTAAGGTAATGCTCTAAATTGAGCCAAATTTTCAGATAATAGAAAGTTTTATGTAAGATAATGTGCTAAAATCTTTAAGGTAAAAAGATAATGCATCCTTTTAGTAAATATTGAGAATGGGGAGCTCAGTAACTTTGCACGGAGATAAACTGCAGCACACAGAGCCAGAAAGTTACATAAAGCATTTTCAATTTAATTCAAACTGTTTGCAAATCAGACCTCATGTGACAGAAATGTTAGGTTCTGCTTAACTTCTCCTGATTTCAGTCTTTTAAATTCTTTTAACATAAGGACAAGATAAGCGAGGAACATCAGAGTAAAGAAAATCTACTGGCTGAAAACAAAATGCTAAAAAAACAGAAAGCAGAGCTCATTGTGGGTTTCAAGAAACAGCTCAAGCTGATCGACATCCTCAAGAGACAAAAGGTAAGTGTCTCTACTGCACCCTGTTAATACCCAATACCCTGTTCAATATTAACTGACCAAGTTTTGTTTCTGTGCAGATGCATTTTGAAGCTGCCAAGCTGCTGTCGTTCTCAGAGGACGAGTTCATGAAAGCTCTGGACTGGGGGAAGTCATGAACACAGAGGATGGATGAAAAGAAAAGTTGGTTTAAGGTGCCTTGATGCAATTTTAGAGATATTTCTACGTATTGTGCAGCAAAAAGACATCAGTTTGATTAGTATGACAATTAAAAAGATTGGAGTTTGAATTCAGAGTGAACTTAGATTTTGAGATTTGTCTCCTAATTATTATCACATTTAGCCAGACAACTCCTGGATTTCTTTTAATTAAGATCCTGTCAGCACAGTCTCAATAAAAAGATGTTTCTGAATCGTCTTCTTGTTCCTGAATGCTAAACAAATAGACACTGAGAAACAAGAAACTCACCAAAAAATGGTACATGGTTCACTTAAACTGCCATCTAGTGGCATAGTGAGCAATTTCAGGGGAAATAAATCTAATCGTTGTCTTCCCATTCATCTTCAGAGAACACATCTGCCTGACGCACTTTAAAGTTTTTTCTGAAGTCCTCGTCAAAGTGCTCCAGGTCATCTTCACGGAGTAAGCCCTGAGAATGGATACACTCATGGTCATACACTTGCTTGATCTACACAAGATATGAACCTGTGTGATATGATTGATGACCTGTACATGGCCTCTTACCTTTGGAAGGTATCCGAGGAGTTTTGTTGCGTGATGTTTTAGAAGTCGCTGCCGCTCCTCTTCAACGATCCGTCTGCGCAGCGCCTCCCTCTCCTCCTCAATTGCTCTTTCTTTAGCCTCGAGTTCCTTGAAGAGAGGCAACAATGTTATAATTAAAGCAGGTCATTCGGAACTGAAACGACATTCTGCAGTACGATTATTAAAAGTAGCAGTAAAAGTACACCAGCACAACCCTATTCTGGGTGTGATTATGCGCAGAGAGAGTGGTTTGTACCATGTCAGCCTCACGCTGCCGTCTCTTGTCCTCTATCAGTTTCTCCACCTCGCGTTTGTGCTCAAGTTGCTTCATGCGTCGTTTCTGGGCATTCATCTGCTCTATCCGATCGTCCTCAGCAAACTTGGCCATCATCATTCTCCTGAAGGCCTCCTCTTCCTCTTTCTCTGCCTGCCTCCGCATCTCTTTGAAAGCCATCTGCTCCTGGCAGGTCTGCTGCATCATCAGCCTCTGTTGGATTTTCTTCTCCATCGCTTCCTGTTAGATGAAAGTTTAGAAAAATACTAAGATGATGCAGGTGCCCCAGAGCACACAGGGCTGTGTGTGTTAAAAAGGGATCCTTACAATTTCCCTCTGCCTGCGAGCCTCTTCTTGTTCTTCAAAATAATGTTCCTCATGGACTCGCTCCATCTCTTCATGCTGCTTCCTCTCCTCTTCCATCTTCTCAAACAGCTGGAGGAGAACAAAGAGGAGTGATTCCTAGTGCCAAACACACCTGTGTGTCTGTGAATGAATAGATATAAAAGTTTTGAGCATTAAAAAAAAAAGAAGTTGTCTCACGAGTTTATGAAGTTGCTCCTTTGCTTTGTCTCTCTCTCTGATCTTAGCCATCCTGGCCTCCTCCATCTGCTCTTGATGTCTCACAAACTCCATGATGCGTCTGTTCTCGGCCTCCATCTTTTCCTGCTCCATGCGTCTCCACTCGGCCTGCTGTCTCTTAAATTCTTCAATGTGCTGCTGAGTTGCTCTGACCTTCTCTAGTTTCAGCTGTCTCTCCCTTCAAGACAAGAACAGATCTCAATAAATTCATCATACTACCTCAGCCTTAATGCTTTCTCTGGAAGGAAATGGGGTCCTCTTAGACACAACTCATGTTAACCAAGCAATGTGTTATTCATTCATGTTAGAGAGTATAAGAATGGTAATGTACGACTCACATCTGATCCTCCTCGTAAATCTTCCTGATAATCTCATCAACCATGAGCTTTTCTTTGAGGAACTCCTTGTATGCCTCTTGTCTCTTACGCTCCTTCTCCATGAGCTGCTCCTCCAGCTGTCTCTGATGCTGCACCAGCTCCTCGTGGCGCTTCTGCTCCAGCTTCTGCTGCTCAATGGCCGCTCGCTCATGTTCGCTCTTCATCTTGCGAGCAAAGTCTGTGTCCTTACGCTAACACCAGAGAAACGATATACAAAGGGTATAGCCTGTGGGCTTCACCTCAGAAGTATTCTCTATTCAGAATGCCCACTTGAAGTTTTAAATTGAAAAGCTTGTTATTATTTGGAGGAATCAGAACTGACAGCATTTTCTACATTTAATAACACTCGATCGCTACTTGTGGCTGATATTGAAAGAAAAGTTCTGCTCACCATTGTCTCACACCTCAAAGCCTCCTGCTCAGCAATCTGTGCATCTCTTTCCTTATTCAGATATGCAGATCTCAGTTTTGACTCCAACTCTCGAAGCTCCATGCTGAAAATAAAAATAAATAGACTTTTAAAACTTAACATTAGTAATGAAGAGGATAAGCAGAGAAAGATGCCAAAGTGTTGCATTTGTATGACCCAGAATATAAAGTCAGTGAAGGTAATGAAGTGAGTGTGTGTACCTGTTCTCTTTAATGTACTGCCTCATTTTCTCCTCTCTTTGTGTCTCATACTTGATCTGGGCCAGCTCTTTAGCTATTCTCTCCTCTTGTTCAAGTTGCTTTTCTCTGTTTATTCTCTCCTCCTCTGCCTGCAAGTCAAATCATGAGGGAAGGTAACTAAGTTAGTAAGTCACAGTTAATATCTTGATACAGCGCATCGGTGTGGAAAGCAATGAAGAACGGACCACAGTCTTACCTGTTTTAATGGCAACTACCAATAAAACAGATATTCACAAACTATTGCATTATTGCTCAATGCTCACTCACGAACGTATAGTAAATATCTTTAACGTCTTTACCTTAACTGAGAGATTGTTAGCTGTCTAACATTACCTGCACAACAGACAAACATACCTTGAGCAGAGCGCTCTCCACTTGCCTCTCCCTGACTTCCTCCTGCACCTGTCGCAGGTATCTCCGCCTCTCGTGGCTCTCCTGGTTCCGCAGACTGGCCTGCAGCTGCCGCTCTCTGTCCACACGCTGAGCCTCCTGCTCCCTGCGCTGCTCCTGGCTTTGCCGCTGAGACCTTAGCTGCTGGTTGTAGGTCCGGTTCCAACTCTGTCCCAGTGAAAGACACACACTTTAAGGAGACACCGAATAAACTACCACAGGCGAACAGTAACAAGTGCGATGTTACGTTAGCTGCTCTGTTTGTAGCAGTCAAGCTAAAGCGAACTCTAACTTCGATTTGGCGACATGGATTTACCATTTTTGTGATGCTTCTCGCCGATTCTGGCCTTCTTGCTTAACTTTCTTATTCGTAAACAATTTGGATCAATTAATTTGAAATGAATTTCGATGCACAGTCACCGATTAATTAGCCATAGTTAACCTGAGATGTCGCTTGGTTCGCTCGCCTGTTTGGCGTTTCGTTGTCCAGGGAACGCCGCGTCTCCCGACGCTCAGCCAATAAAAATGAGTCTGCCAATGACGTCAGGTCCGGGAAAATCAAAATGAGTCTCGTGCACATCTTCATAAGAAATTCAACATTGAGGAGACTGGTTTAGGGATAAATAAACATAATATAAATATCTGAGCTTCAGGGTTTTACTGTTGACCGTCTACAACACAAATGCTACGGACAACAACATTCAGAAAAACAACAGCCAAACTCAAACCTCTTGTAGTAAAGATTTATTTCCATAACAAACAACAGGAAAACACTGATCCCAACCAAGTAGTTTGTAGATCTGAGGAAAATGTGCCCTCAGGGGAGCACAATATTTTTCGAGGAATGTATTCAAATCAGACTGAGGAGGTTACATTTACAGTGCCATCATAGACATAGAAGCATTTACAGACTTGCTCTACAGATACTTTATGTACATGATGTGAAATCCCTTTTGAAAAACCTAGTCACACAAAGTAAACAAACTGTATCGTATAAAATATCCCCCTTTTTTTCCCCCTCTAAATGCAAAATAAAAGGCAACTTAATCAACCAGAAGCTGAGACATGAAAATTGGTTGACAGAGTTAATGTCGTGCTGAGTACCTTTGCCAACAGTTAACATAGCAGACTTAGCAGATTTCTCTTAAAGGCTGACACTTTCAAAAGTTAAAAGACAATAAAATCTACTGTACTGAGTACAGTGGTATATGTATTATTCACTCTTCAAATAGCTGTGGTCATTTTGCACCTGATGCCCACTATTATTGTTTTAGCTTTGTTCTGTTATCAAAGCCACACAGTTCACAAAGCTGAAATCATTTTTCTCAGGGAATACAATGTCACGCTAATATTTCTATACACCTACTCATTAGAGTGTTGGGTTAAGTGTTGCTCTGGGAAGCTCAAAACCAGCTGGTAACAATGTTCCTGCACCACATCAATTATTTCTGCTCATTTCAGTGTTCTTTTTTTTTTTTTGGGGGATAGCCACCTCACATTCAATATAATGGGGGCAAACAACAGATTAAACGAAGACAAAAGTCAATGTTGGTGACCCAAAAACCCAAACTAAAAAAAGATCTTACCTCAAGCCAAGACAGTAGCACAACACAGCTGCTGCTGGTCATGGGACTCAAACTGCTAAAACTAAGTTGAATACAAGGCATGTGTACTTTTTGCATGTGTGGACACTATATATGGGTCAGGAGAAGAGCCAAATGTGTCCTGTTTATGACAGATGAGGTTTCGTTAAGGATAACATCCATCAGTTTTGGAAACGTTTAAGAAACACAAAATGAGCCTCAATCTTATGAGTTGAATCAACCGCTGACACTGAGCGAGTCAAAGTGCAGAATGATTTCCCAAGTGGAAATGTTTGACTATGTACATTCTTTAACTACATAAGATTATAGGGCAAATAAGATGGTAGTGGATGTATTATTTACTGAATATATAAATACAAAGACACATTACATCTATTCAAGTAATGGAAGTTTGACAGATTAAAAAAAGTGTGTATTTTTTTGTTGAAATTGGTTTGGCAGCACATGAATCTTCAGTGGATTAATAGTAAACACCAGCAGCCAAAGCAACATTATCATATGTTTGATATTTGTAAAGGAAACAAAGCCAAACTGTGGCTCATGATACCATTATTTTTAAATTCACAACTGTGTAGTGTTCTCATGTGTCTTGTGCCTCGTTTGGTTTGTTCACAGGTTCACTCTGATATAGGCTGCTGCTCCTTCGTCTCATCCTCAGGGACAAAACCTGCGAGGGGGAGCTGCTCTCTGGCTTCGAGGATCTCCGAGTTACCAACTGACTCATCACACTGATCTGAGGCCCCAACCGATGTACAAGAAGATGACAAAACGGGCAGCAATGGCTGCGTTAATGGTCCTTCAGAGGAACCTGCAGCGACACAGATTTCCGTGGAAGCCTTTTCCTGATCACCTGCGGGTAACATCGGCACCGATTCTGGTTTGTCGACAGCAGCGAGAGGAACACTTTGAGATGTGACGCTTTCAACTAGTTTCAAGTCTGTTTCCTTTGGTCTTTGTGCAGCTCCAGACGTCAGGAGGTACACGACTTTTGCTGGCTGCCCGAAGATGAGATGCCTGCACGAAAGAGGATATCATCCTTTAGATTTACATGCAGCCTTGAACATTACACTCTTATCAGTTGGTTAGCTAAACACGCTGCCACCAAACAATACCAAACAAATATTAATAAAGATAAGAAAGAGACTTTTTCATGAAAGCCAATGTGGGTTGTTGCTCCATGTGTGACTCTTGTGCTGTGCAGCAGGCTGCTCTGTGACTGTTAGCCAGTGTGACCGTCTACAACACAAATGCTACGGCTTTATTCAAATATGGTATAAAATGAAACAATCTGATTGGCTGTTAAAAAAAAGTTCTCTACGTAAAGAACTAGAGGTGTTCTAACTGCTTTATGTAAAGATAGGGGCGCCATCGTGGAACCAGAAATCCATCAGAAAAAACATGCAACTTAATTTCAGTTGGACTGAAAGTTCTTTGGTCTCTGAATGATTAAAAATAAGACGGATGACAAGATGTAATGTGGGCAGTAGTTTCTACTCACACTCGATCTTTGGCTTTCATATCTGCTGGGTTAAAAACAAGAGACAACCTTTTCAAGAAACTTGTAAACACTAAGTGCCGGCCATGATTCAGGCGGTACGAGCAGAAAAGGAACATACCTTTGTCCTGAATGACTTTGCATATGTGATTGGGTCTATCAGTTAAATGTTTGGTCATCAGATCACCACCCGATGCATCTACGAGGAGGTCACAGTTGAGACAGACCAGGGTTGATCTGGGGAAAAATGAACAAAAAAAAATTCTATCATGATCAATTTCAACAGAAAACACTTATTAATGTTGTGCAAAATACCACCATGAAGTGAACTTACTTCAATGCGGATGAATTTTTCTTGTGATCCATTTTCAGAAATCTGTTTTTGGTTATGGTGCTATGAAATCTGACAAAGGCCAAAGAAAGATTTGTCACACCATTTGTCACTGGGACTAAAATAAAGTGCAACAAATACTAAGTCAAACTTTTACTCACCGAATCATGTGATTCCCGATGGACACTTTGCAGCTTGTCCGATATTTGCACGCACCGCAATTTGAAACCATTGGGAAATGAGAAAAGAAGTCGTCAACTTGTGAGTTGCATTCGATGCAAGTGTAACGCCCTCCATCAACTCTGAAAATTGAAGAAAAAGAGCATAAAACATTTTGATATCCTGCAACGGTATTTTAAAATAGTTTGATTTCTTGTTGTCAGGATGTCATTTGTTACACCTGTTCCACTCGGAGTTGGTTAAGAATAGCAGATACAAAAACCCTAAACCAATTATCTTTGTTAATTATCTGCTGAGACGCCCGGAGGTTCTTCATTTTATTCTGCGAGCCTGAACTCTTCTATTACACCACTACATTATCTTGTCTCATCTGCTTAAAAGCCTGGATCATGTGACTAAAGCAAGCATATTTTTCTTGATTACTGAGCCCAATTAGCCAAATATCGCACAGAAATCCCATCTATGTGCCATACACCAGTTTATTTTTAGCGAGCCTAATGAACAGTGTCTGGGAAACAGATTGAAAACACAATTAGCTACTCTGTTGCATCAAGGCTTTAATAACGTCTATAAATTTACTTCCATCCTGTCGTGAATACCCAGAAGCAGGGGGTGTTTATCAGTGGTTGGGGTGGGATGGGGGATCATGAATGATTCAAGGGGCCCCAAGATGGACATGCTGAGGATTGTAGATTATATATTTTTTGGGGCCCACTTCTTGGAATGCACATGCTCAGGAGCCAATTCCAGAAGAAATAAAGGATCTCCATAACTCCATACTATCCATTCATCTGGCAATGTTCATCTATAATACCCATCAAACCCAATTCAGCCTACTGATTGCGATGCAGCAGAACCAGAGATATTTTTGAAACATGGAGTCTACATTACCCACAACACACACATGGGAGATTTGGCTGTGTTATGCTAGTAGCAGCTAATGAGGCCTGGAGCTGCTGGCCTTCAGCAGAGATGAGGAGCGAACCGAAAAGTTTCCCATTCTGATGCAAAATTTCTCAAACATTTTGCCATAAAACCTAAAAGTACCAAAATGTTCTGACAAAAGAGATCTGACCTGCTGTCACTTTCAATTGCTGAAGAAATGATCAGTCTGGAATAGCAAAGAATTCTGTTTTGTTTCATAAAAATGTCATTAGTTATTGCTGCTGTGTCTCTGACTGCTGTGTGAAAAGGCTCAATGAACAACCTGAGATTCCTGAGCACCAGATTGTGCTTGGTATTACGGCCATCTTGCTTCCTGCTTGGAGTCGTCTTGTTTTTTCCGGCTACAGAGATGTTTGATTTCGACTTGGATACACTGATTGGAGGTTTGGTCTGCTGACTGAAACTTTGCGTTTCTGAACTGACAATAAAGCCAGATCGCTCAGGGGAGACCGGCAATGTGGGCGTCTTTCCTGTGAGGGAGGCTCGAATGGTCACCTAGGAAGAGAAGACAACAGGCATCGACACTCGTCTAAGAACGGCTGAGACGTAACGGTCAAACATAAATGCTGCACTGATCTTGCTATGGCGGCGTCAGACCTTTGTCCCTGGAGCAAGGCCCTCCAAGGCTTTAGGTTTTCTGAAAGTCTTGTGGACGTGAGTCCTGTGCTCCACTTTCTCCTTGTATGTGAGGAAATTCAGTCTGCATTTTCCACAGCGATGGATCCCCTTTTTCTGAAATAGAAAAAAAAAACACAGTGTAAAAACAAAAAAACATGATTAATAAGTGGCGTGACGATATGCTTCATTTGGGTTCACTGAAAGAATACAAAGAGTCTCAAAGAAGCTACTTTCATTGCTATTAATAGAACGGCAATTCATTTTGTTTGGTTCCAACTCGACCGCGTTTATTGCTCCTTTCAGGCAGGTGAGGAGAAGCAGGTTTTATGGTCAGACTTTTATGTATTACAGAAAGGTGCTCCGCAGACAACCGAATCAATCCAACCTCGGAGATAATAGCACAAACCAAAAGTGTGTTCAAACTCCTGCAAACACACTCTCTACGATCTTGAGAATTTACAGAATCAGTAAACTGCTAAAAAGAGGCTTTTAGAAAGGCTTTACTGACTGTACAGCAGAGCAGATGAAATGCAGTAACACACCTGATGTTTCATGTAGTGCTGCATGTACATATGACTACTCCTAAGAACTTTGAGACAGAAGGGACAGAGCAGGTCTTTCGTGTTTTCATGGGCACTTCGGAAATGCCCCTCCACATCTGAGAAGAAGGAGGACCTGTAATTGCAGACCTGTGGAGTCAGTGAAACAGAATATCAGTATCAGTGAATGTTCTCCTTGGAACCTTAAACCAAAACCACAGCTCAGTATGAAGTGACAGACCTGACACACATAAGGCATTTCCCCAGGCTTGTGGTTGTCCTTCATGTGCTCCAGGAGAACTTGCTCTGACTCAAACGCCAGCTCGCATATCTTGCAATTAGCTGAGAGAAGGAGAGAAAAGAAAATAACAAATCAGTGTTTGACCAAACTGTCACGGCAAACGGAGCTGTATAGACAACTGAAGTCATACTTGAGGATTCGATCGGGCTGTGCGCGCTCTCGATGTGGCACTGCAGCTGGAATGGAGTCATGTACTGCCGGTAGCAATGCTGGCATGTTGTGTGGCTTTCCCAGCTCTCACTGTTCTGCTTTTCCAGCTCGAGGTGGTGCTTCATGTGGTTCATGAACCTGGACGAGAGGGTAGAAAAAAACACACACACACACACACACACACACAAAAGTCACATAAATGTTGAATAAGAGGGAAACCATGAATGATCAGCCTGCTTGTCCCTTTGGAGAAGCACAACAGATGGTAAGAGATTTATCTGTGTGTATATCTTTGGGTTTAGGACAGTTGGTCAGACAAAAAAAATCAACACTGATGAAGATCTCACACTGGGTTCTCAGAACTTGCAATGAGTATTATTTTTACTTTTTTGACAATTCACAGGTTCAACAATTGTTCAATTAAAACAAAAAATGATTAGCAGACTAATCGATAGTGAAAAACTTGTTAGTTGCAGCTCTAGAATCACAATAATTCAATAATAACCCCAAAGCTTGGAAAAAATCAAAGCAATTCAAAAGAGAATGAAGTCGTTTTAAGGGCAAAAGTTGACCCTACCCCCTGTTAGGTAAGAGAGCTGGCTATACACACCCCATTACTTACCCGGTTATGGTCCACGTCCCAAAGGATTCAGAGATAAATGATGTGCTCTCCTCACGCCTCACTTTCTAAGCATGTATAATAGCTGTTATAATATCAGCAATTACACAAAGATTTTTGTTTTGCCTAATGATGTAGTGCTCCGCCACAGCAGCCAACACCTCCACAGCTACCTGCCACTGCTGCCCTGAAGAAGCTTGGCCCATTTTTCAGCCTGCACATTCTGCTGCCTCAGCTCCCCTAATAGAAATTTTTATGTGGATGAACTATGACCTTGACTGTGAGAGTGCGGTCGCAGTACAAATGTGTTTCCCCATTAAAAGCAGCTTACAGAAGCTTTTTTTGCAATGTTCTGAAGCAAAGTTATTTAATCAAAGGAGCGGTTCTTACGCCACCTAAACTAGCAGTCATTTTTCATCTTTAGGCCCTTGAGGGAAAACGGTTTGATAGTGTCATCCATCTAAGAAGAAAACTGCAGTGAGGGCCAACCTTCTTTATTGGCACGTGACAGGTATCTTTTCCGTAAGTCTTTCAAGTCCCAGCCTGCATTTTAGAGCATATTAATTACAGCACGTGGACTGTTTTTGACAGGAGACTCAAGGTTTGCAGCCGTGCTCATTTAGCCTCCTCATTGACTTGAATGGGGCCAGACTGGCAGCTCAGCAGCGGTGCACAGAGGGGCCTCCCGCCTCAAAAGCAGCCCCCGGTGTCGTTTCAACATGAGGGTTGTTTTTGGTCTGATGCCTGCTTATTCCAAAATGCTTTAAATCTGCTGGATGAAGCCAACAGAACTACAAGATCAGAAAAATGCTGCAATGCAACCAATGGCTGCACACCACACCAGGTATTCAGTTTAAAATTATATAGAACAAGAGTAAAGAGCAGCAAAGCGTCACACTGAAGAAGCTGGAGCAAAAAAATGTGGCACTTTTCTTAAAATTCACTGATCCTAAAAATTGTTGAAGGTTAATTTTGTGTCGATGGACTTCTGCTGCTGCTCTGCTGAAGGTCCTTCAGTCAGCTGACAGGTGCTGGAATGCCAGACGGACTGAAGCTTGGCCTCAAGGAGGTCTGGCAAACAGTCTGGGCTGCACTGTGCCCTTGCTGGATTTTTTTTCGCTGATTATATTTAGCAATGAAAAGTGCTGAAAACTGTAATAGTAGAGAGGAAATGAATTACTGCCCTGCTATTTTACGGAGGGAAAGGAAACACATCCTCATACCTGATGTTGTTCTTGAGAACCTTTAAACAGCTCTGGCACTTGAAAGTGGTGTTGGTTTTCTGAGCCTCCTTCTTGTTCCCATCTCCCTCAAAGCAGCCGTAGTAGAACTCTGAGACCAGCATGATGCGCTTGTTTGCACTCATATCCGAGGCTGAAGGTGGCGTGCTGTCCACTTTTGCACAGCAGCTCTGAAATAAAGAGACGTTTTATGTGAATAAGCCAACTTGATTTTGATGTCTGATTCGTTAAGGCAAAGATTCAAACACAAGAGCATTTTCAGTCATTGATGATGATTGATTGATGGCAGAATGCTTTTTCTGAATATCAGGAGGAAAAGTGGAAAAAAATGACATAACAAAATAAAAATAAAGAAAATAAACTCAACAATTTGATTTTGAGAATTGTTAATCTAACAAATAAGACCATTCAGAAAATGCAGTTTTGAAAAGACATGGGTCTGATCTGATAATATCATGTGACTAACTTTGTTTTTTTTTCTTTTTTGGTCTTTTCTGGATAATTATCAACCACATTACGTTAATTTCTACTCATGTACAATCGCCCACAAGATGTTTACTCACCACCATATGACATCTCAGGGTCTCCTGTGTGATGAACTCTTCTTGACACTTTGGGCACTTCTTCTTTAAGATCCCATTTTCCACTGGGACTATTACTTTTGTTGGTCCTGCAGAAAACCAGAGAGATGTTACAAATCCAAATTAGGTGCAGGGTTTGTTTAGATTACAAAATGGTATGAATTAAATGCTTCCAGTAATAGAAACGCACCCAAATCAAGCTTAACTCTTTTTGCCACGCTGTCTGTTTGCTGTGGTGGTAACCCTCGTTTGACCAAGGTTTGATCTGTGTGAAGAAAATACATTCACATTTTAGGCAGTGACAGCTGATTGTTCTGCAGATATGGTAAAGTACGGCAGAAACATTAGATTAAAAAAATTACCTCTGTTATTGCTGTTGGTCTTTACAGGCACAGAAAAGGTGTGAAGAGACTGTGAGCTGGAGAGGTTGGGTTGCATCTGATTAGACTGCGCTGAATACAGAGCAGGGCTCTGGACGTTAGACAATGTCACAATGTTGTTGCTGATTTGTTGCACCTGAGGCCTGTGGACAGCACCAGGTATTACTGTGGCTGGAGTGACATGCTGAAAAAGCTGCTGCTGACCAGCTGTAAGACAGAACAAACAGACAAACTCTTCAGTCAAGCTCAAGTGCAAGATTAAAACCACAAAAGCCTTGAATGAAGCTTATTTATTTCACAAAATCACTGATGAGGTAGGAAAGAAGATTTACTCCTGACAGGTATGTTACACTCAGATTTACCTGGTACAATTGTAAATGAAGTCCCAGGGGGGTACTGGGACCCAAGGGAGGCAATAAACTCACTGCTGTTTGGTAATTGTGGAGACGTGACAATGAAGCCCTGAAAAAACAAACATATTCACAATAAACACGTTCTTACTGCACATTATTTGCAAGAATAATTTCAGTACCAGACGTACCTGGTTATTGACAATAACAGGCTGTGGAGTCACTGTGGCCAGATTGGGAGCTGCAGCATTCACTGCATTTCCAGTAATACTCAATGGCAACATGATCTGTGGAGAGCCAATGACGGGCTGAGGAGCAGGAGGCTTTATTTCTTGTTTCCCTGTCGTGTTCCTCTGAGGAGGTGGAGGATTGGGCTTACCATCTTTTTGGTTATTTGCTGTAAGAACATAGAAAAGGGCAAAAATAAGCACTTCAACAGATATTTTGTTTTAACATGTTGCTTAAACTCTGAGCAACAGGCTGGAAGACAAGCAAACAAAAATCTATTTTTAAAAAAGTAATAAATATCAGTTATGAACTGTCCACACTGAGCTATACTAAAAACATGAATTATTTTAATATTAAACCGTTAAATCCAAATTTTAAACAGCAGAGGGTGATTCTGACCTACACGTCATTATTGTGATTTCCCATGATCTGCCCTTGTGTATCTTATACAAACAACAAAATTAGATGTTTAAACAATTTACATATTTTTAAACATATGCTATGACATACAGATCACTCCAACGAAGATGGGTTCATCGTCATCATCATCTATCAAGTGAACTTCAGGAACTTGTTTCTGCCACGGCTCCAGCTCCTCCTCAACACATTCCATAAAAAGTTCAGACATTGTGGACCTGCGACAACAGAAACACTCAAAACTTAGCCAACCTGAACACTACTTCCTGTAGCATTTTTAAACAGATCTTAGATACGACTATTACAAAGCAATGAGCAAATACATGCTATAAGCTAATCCTTTCTATCACACAATTAATTGCATGGCATCTAAACCAAAAAGTCCAGCTGGGTGAAAATGTTGGGCCAATTATCTGATAAACCTTTAAACAAAGCAGCTGAAGAAATAATCAGATTTTATGTTGTGTTTTATGTTATGTTATTAGTGAGAGCTGTGCTTTTCTTACGACAGGTCATAACACCTGCTGTGAAAAAGGCCCTTTAGTGCTGTACAGACTAACAGTTTTGCTGAATAATGAGCCACTGATACAATAAACCATGTTACTGAGAAAATCACAATGAGGTGTGAAATCTGATGTATTTTATGCACTGCAATGACCTGTTTACTGAAAACTTGAATTTCACAAGCCATCAATATGATCTCACTCCCCCACCCATTCCCATAGGCTTGAACCAAGGCTGACTGGCAATGGTTGCAGAGATACACGTAACTAAACTTCAACATCCAGTCTGCTACAGCTCTCACACTGTTCCACTGTCAGTAGAAGAGACACTGACATGACATCACCATACAAAGTTGTTATGGCCAACGTGTTAGCAAACAGTTTCCTATTCACAAATCAAGCAGACACAGAGCACCTTGAGAAGACCTGTGAGAAAACATCACTGAACTTTATAAATCAGGAAAAAGATATAAAACGAAAACCAGAGATTTGAAAATGCTGATCAATAGTACTCAAACTCTGATAAGGAAGTGGAAAATTAGGGGTTCTGTTGATACAAAACATGGTCACATAAACCAATGATGATTTCTGCCACAATTGCCAGGAAAATTGGTCCAGATGCAAAGAAAAACCCACAAGCAACTTCAGCTGAAATACAGGCGTCACGGCTGCATAAAAAGTGGTGTGGCTGTTCCAAGATGCACAATAAGGAAGTACTATGGGCTGCACAGTCAAGTTGCCAGAAAAAAAAGCCACAATTGCGCCAACTGTACAAAACAGCCTGCTCATAATATGCCAAAGAGATCAGAGAAAAGCCTCAAAACTTCTGGAACAATGTCATTTGGAGTGAGGAGCCTGAAATTCGACTTTATGGTCACAACCAAGGAAAGAATTCTACACATCTTACAAATTCTGCCAGGGGATGAAATCTTAGGAGCAGCACTGAATCTGTTTCTTCACCAGCAACTACTGAGGCAAACGCCTGGCTCCTGAGCTGCTAAATACACCACTAGGTTCACCAGCTCCTCACTATGTTCATCTGGTTGCCAGTTGGTACTGAACCAAGATTGTAGGTTTGAGCTTTTGTCCTTGAAAACAGCTGTTTGCTGGGGATGAAATGGAAGCAGAGAGCAGTGAGAGCAGCTGCTGCCATAAAACCCAAAACAATGAGCTGAAAGACAAAAAATGCTCTGTAAAGCTGAGAGACTCGTAAGAATACTCTGTGGCTTCAATGCTGCAAACAACATCCTACATACAGCCATTTGACCCACTGTTAGTGTAAATATATAGATTACAGCCACTTAAAAAGTACTGAAATATTAAGTTTCAATGGGACATCCTTAACAGCCAACCAGAGTACAGGTAAGCATTAGAGCAACATACACTAATGATTATATATAAAACTCGATATGGCAGCAATATTCACGGTAGCTATTGTGGACAGATGAGGATTAATTGGGGCCTATTGTTGCAAAAACGCGTTTCAAACGCCGTCCAAGATGGCGACAGTATAGGTTGCTATAGAAATCGCTGATGCGGCTCTCAAACCACTGCCCACATGAAGATACAAAATCAAATCTGAATACCTATAAAATGGCATAAGTTTACATTATTGCCGTTGTTTGCAGATGTGTATGACAGGGATCGAGCCACTTCCGAGCGTTAAAGTACAATTTGGTGAAATGATCTGAGTACGGCTAAGTTAAAGATGCAATGAGTTTTGAGCTAGCATTGCTCCCATCGCAATCAAATCTTAAATGTATTTAAATTGAATGAAACATAACTGCCAGTCTCCCTCAAAGCTCTGAACAGTAACCAACCAACGTTAACACTAGCGTTAACTCTAGCGTTAGCACTAGCGTTGCATGTTGTGTTATTAGCTTCTCGGTCCTTTTCAACAGCAAGGTAGCCGATGCTAATTAGCTGACGTTTATGATTTTTACTGCTCCTTTTCTTCAGCTTCTGTAGTCTGTGACGAGATGACAGCATCAAGAACAACATCGGGTTTTTAAAACTTCAACGCATTTATCTCCAATTCATCCTATCGTTACATTGCGAGAGCTATCGATTATCGATCAGCGCACCACAACACTAGCTAGGCTCCGTTAGCATCTTCACAGTGTCTGGGAGGTGGATGACAGGACAAAGACTGCTCCCGGAGTTTGGTGTAACTTACAGGACGTGCGTTTTAGCCTACCTCTCACTCTCAGCCTCTGGGTTTCAAGGCAGAGCCGTGTCTAGATAGCAACTTCAGCACAGTACTTCACCGGAGGACGACAGAGTTCAGCTGGTGTGAGTCTACTTCTCACAGCAGGGAGAGAAGCTGCCTTAAGCGACGGAAGTGCTCGGGCTGTCTGAACCAATCAGACCGCCAGGCGCCGTTCTGTTTATCATTTCCGGTTTGTTTATGTAGTGCTTCCTGATATTTCAAACTATTTATTCTTTAGAATTAAGTAACACGCTGTTATTGTCTCTTGAGTGACACATGTTCTCCAGTATATTGAGTGGAAATGCCCGGTGTTTATAGTCTATGAAATTTCCCACCATTTAATAGTATTGTTCGTGCCTGATAATTATTATCAGATGTAGGCCAGGTAGGTAACTTAAATGATTTAAGAGTCGGATTTAAGACTTTGCAAACAAGGACAATGTTTCTGGAAAGACATGCTGCTTTTATAGTTTAGGGTTCATTAATGTGACCAATTATTCACCAATAAACATACTGTGATACACTTGCCCAATGTAAATCTAACATCTGTACACTGCAGCTATGCATGCAGGCTTTAGAAATGCTTGGCCACGATTTACAGTATCATCAGTAATGTGCACGCACAGGAGGAAGGCCCCTCAAATCCAGAGTAGGATTGGTCCCTGAACATATATGCTCGGCTGCCATTTTTCTGAATTAATCAGAAGATTATACAACTGAAGTGATATTTTTCATTTAGCTTGATTCATCTTCAAACCAGTTTCCCCACTATTGTTACTGGTTGATAGAAATTACATGGAGGTGGGTGGGGCCTTCCAAAGAGGGGGATGAAAGCTTGGAACCACTGATTTAGACCAACTTTTATTAAATAGCCAAGGTTAATTCTCAAACTAAACACCTGTGTGCTGCAACACAGTGAGACTTTGAACTTTTTAAAGAACTGATTCAACAGTGCTTGATCCCATTAAATATTAATGTATTATAGAGAAACTATTGTATGAAGCAATACCAGACATTTGATAACACAGCAACAAAGCACCTGAAAATGATTTTTGCTTTAAGAATTTATTTTACTGAACTTAATATTACAATAAAATCTGCACCTTTGAAGTGGACTGTAACTGAGAGGCAAACTGCATTTCATTATAACAACATGTGAATTTACACATTATAACAGTTAAGAATGTTAAAACTATTGTTTGTTTGATGTGCCAGTTGATTCAAGTTCAAGCACAGTAAAGCAAGGCAGAGTAAAAGGGACAGGGAGACTGTGTGTGCTGGACTGGTCTGACTGCAGATGGTGAGATGACGCTGCATGTACTGCAGGACTCCGGACACTGGATAAGGACACAGGGTTGCTGCTGATGTGATGCACCTCAGAGGGGTGGACAATATCACAGGCTTCAGGTTTTACTGGTGCTGTAGCCACTTTCTGGAAAAGTTGCTGGTGAGCAGCTAAAAAAACAACACACAAACTCTTAAGACACACTTAATAAAAACACAAGGCCAATATACAGCATACAAACACTGAAAAGATGGAAAAATTACAAAAGGTCCCCTCAAAGCTATCCTCACTTTTACCTGCTACTATTGTAAATGAATTCCCAGCATGGCACTGTGTCCCCACAGAGCCAATAAACTCAGTATTGTTTGTTAACTGGGGAGAAGCCACGATGAAGCCCTGAAAAACACAAAGACAGAGTCCATACTTCAGCAAACACTAACTACTATGCATCAACCATTCAAATGTCACATCACATGACAAGGTATGTACACCACGTCATTTATTACACATAAAATATCTCTAATAACGCAATTACGGGGTTGTTGAAGATAACCGGCTGTGGAGTTCGTGTTTTCAGCTTAGCTGGTGAAGAACTCGCTGCGTTTCTCTGAGGAAGTGGAGGCTCCGGCTTAGAATCCGTTTGGTCATTACCTGTAAGAACATACAAAAAGACAAAATCAGGCATTTTAACAGAAGAAGTCAACATTCAAGCAGCAGTTTCAGGTGACTTTGAAATGCATAAAGAAAAATGACGTGTATTGTCTCGACAGTTACTTGTGTTTTAAAGGAGAACAGAAGACAGATGTTTGAAAACTTCAACACCAACATGTTCTTCAAGAACCTGGTGTGACGTACTCGACTCTCCGACATCATCCTCATCTTTCAAGTGAACGTGTGAAGTTTGTTTCTGCCATGGCTCCAGCTCCTCCTCTTCACATTCCAGTACGAGTTCAGACGTTGTAGAACTGACACAGAAAACAACAGACTGACACTCCTGCTTTACGTCATGTAGAAAGCTCTTTGTGTCCTCCAGCATTTTTCTATTACACGTCTTCCAAACTGTGCATTCTCAACACTGAGAATCAAGTTTTAACTCTTTATAACTCCATTATACGAATGTCATCTAAATATATTCCATTCAATTTATTCAAACTACACCAAAAATGTTTAAGATCCTGACTCTTGAAAATGAGCCTCATCAAAGCCACATATGTTGGTACCTCTGTGGAATTACTGGTACGTAGACGTCTTCATCGCAGCTGTCATCAGCTCCTGGAGCACTCAGCTCAGCTGTTTCTACGACATTTTCCATATCACTCTCCAAGTCAGATCTATCAGATAAAAAATAGATTTAATATTTGAATGAAATGAGCAGCAGAGGCACAAGATTTGAGATGCGATATATTCTGTATAATCCAGTATAAAATTACAGTCTGTTCTTCACGCTGTCGCATTCGTCCTCATCAATGGTGACCTCCATCTCCTCAAAACTGAAAATGACAAATTACAGTGGAGACATTGAATAATCATGAAAATGCATCTTTAGAAAGTCAGTACAGGACTGAAAGACATATAAACCTCCTGATACGGACATTCTCAAAAACCTCAATACTAGGCTGTGCAATATGTGTAGTTTCACTCTGATGTTCAACATCATAGATGGACATTAGTTGTCTGGTGTGACACAGGAATGCCTGTAAAATATGATGTGATCCAATGAAAAAGTCACAGAGTAACCCAGACCACGCAAAGTAATACAGTCCTGTACAGGTCCAGGTCTGACACAAACTATCTGTCATGCTCCTGGTTTCCTGTCGCACTCAGCTCATAGAATACAGTGTGTTCAGTATGCCAAAAATGTAATTCAGCACTACAAACAAAGACTTAAAATCTCAAGTTATCTGTTGTGATCAGAAGACACAGGCATCAATTGAAATGTGCTGGCTAATCATCTATTGCAGATCATGAGTTACTTCCTTGGAGGGTTTTGTCCCCTCACAGACATGAGATGGAAGACACCTCACATCACCTCTGTTTGGTGCATGAGTCATCCCATTATGTGGCATGCAGACAGACACAGCAGCACTTCAGAGAGCACTCTCCAGAAAAAGCCTCTGACAAAACAGCACTTGGCTCATAGACAGTATGAAGCTATCACACAGGCATATGTCGCAGCAGGGAAGGACCCCCCGCTTGGTGTTCTTGGCGACTCTACCAGAGCTTTGTTTTCCACAGCTCTCCTCAGAGGAGACGTACACACACACACACACGCACACACACATCACTGTAGAGAGCCAATACATGTGCTCCAAAGCATCATGTGCTTCAGCTCTAACTTATTTCTACAAGGTTTTGGGACTGCCACAGCGGGGAACGACCTTTTCTGCCTCATTCACTCAGTAAATCAGGGGCAGACTTTGGCGTTTGTCGGGCCCACTTTGCTGTGGTCCAGCCAGAAACAAAGCAAAGTTGCGACTGCTTACCTTTCAGAGGACGAGACATGTCCAAGACTTGATTGTGCAGTAGGCTCTTGCATACACGTTCCAGTGGAGGTCAGCAATATCGAGGATCTCTTTTCATAACTGTAAGAAGAAACCTTGTCATTAGCCACAAAACGTCATCTGGAAATGTTAAGCATGCAAATTCACCCTTATCTTGACAAACACCTGAGTATCAACTTGTTTCAAGTTGACCTCGGGGCTTTTGTCTGAATGTCTGATTGAAAGCAAGTACTGCAACTGAGTTTTTCTGTGGAAGTGACAGAAGTTGTTTGGATCACATGCCACATCAAAATGAAATGATATGCATGGCTGGAGAGCAAGGATGAGCAGGAACATATGAGGGTGCTATGTGGATGAACCCAACCTTGAACTGTTAGCGCTAACAAAAACAAAGTAAAGATGATAACAAATGTATACTGAGAAAAGAGGCGTTACAGGTTTACTTGAACCTGAAAGAAATTGTAATTACAGGAGAAATCACATGTAGGCAAAGATTGGAAAATCTTTCATCTGTAGTTGTTTGAAAACTAGTTGAGCTTCTGTTAGACTGTGAAACCATTCACACCTTCGCCGCTCAGGTCAGGAACAAACCAAGTAAAAGAGCTTCATACCCTTAAAAGATATTTTACTCCTTGATGTACTCTAAAGTCTGCTGTTGGTCAGCCATTTTTTTTCTTCACCAAGAAATCGGTAAATTATATTAATATGGTAAGTGAGTCATTTGTTGTCAATGGTTGTAAAAACGAGTCACATCCCCGGTATCACAATATTAAAAATGATAAGAAGAGGTATGCAGTTACCAGGAATTCAAGGCACGCAAGTTTGGCAGATAAAAACTTAAATGCTTTTATTAATGTTTCTTATCCACATTATTTTGCGTTAATAGAGGAGGATACATATTTTGAAAAAAAAAAAAAAAAAAGACACAACAACGCAAGTAGCAAGCATGATAAGCATCAATAAAAAGAGTAAGTTAATCTTTATTGAATTAATACCAAACACATTATATAAAGATTTTGAATAGCAGTTTCATCATGTTGAAAGTACAACGGTTACTCTTGGAGTGACTTGGACTGGCACATTAAGCACTGACATCCCAGTCACACAGTAGACAATCCGTGCAGGGTGGAGGTCCCACACTTTCTCAATATTCATTCATTTCATTTTTTTTATGAAAAGGGCCCGTGTGGAGTCACGTTTCCTGTTAAGCAGAGCACCTCTAACAGTGATTTCACACTCCATTAGTGGGTGCAACTAAAAAGTTCATCCAATAAAGCTGTAATCCATTTTTCAACAATTATGCTTTTCTTCCACCCAGTCTGACGTGAGCTTTCCTTTTCAAAACTCTAATCTCCCAGCCAACATCAGGGTCCTGATTGATGTCACTTGAGTAATGTTACTGGATTTCCATAGTTTCCTCTCCATCCACAGATGACTTTATATAACAATTTGACAAGCTGATTATTACGTTTTATTAATAGTCAATTTATAGCCTGTACATGTGTCCTTACCTTGACCATGACGACAGAGCTCTCTTCTCTCTTCTCCTTGACTTGGCCTTAATTTCCTTCAGAGGATCTTCAAAATAAAAACAAGAAAATGTTCAGTAATGTGTTGTTTTTTTCTCATGGCAAAGAAGAAAAGACTGACAAAATGGCAAAATCAATCAGTGGATTCAATCAGATGAACAGCCTGTCAGACAGCTCCCTCAACTGACACCAATTCAACACACTCATACCGACCGGCTGCTGAAGTTAATGAAGTTATACCAACTAGTGCTGGCAGGACCATAATCCTGTAGAAATTTGACAGTAATATACAGTATGAGTTCTTGGTCCTGAAACCAGGAGAACCAGAGCAACCACCACCTGAAATATGAAGAGGAGTGCCTTCAGGCTGTTGGTGGACCCCCTTTGCAAAGATCCCTTCCTGCTCAGTCCTGTTCATCTGTTTCACTTCTGGGCTGAGGTATGCCTTTTGAAGTTCAAAAAAGGTTTTATGTCCCATGAAATTCAGGTGCAGGTGTTTGGCCCATTTTTTAAAGTGTGTAAAGGAGCCTCCAGAAAAAAGAATGGAAAGAGTCATAAGAAGGTGGATTTCAGGAAATGCCTCCCAAAGGTGAGGCGATGACATCCATGTGCCCCTGTGTCCACCAAGGCAGCTCCACCTCACCTTCTTCTGTGCCCCACAGTGAGACACCTTCTTGTTGGTTATGGGCTGTCCACATGTCTGACATTTCTGAAACAGCTCCATCAAGCAGCTGTCATTCACAATAGTCTTTGACTGAATCTGAAAGTCTTTTTCCGTGTTCTTATCTGGTTTTGATGTTGATGTCAAGCTTAATTCAGTCTCTTGGTGGAAGCGCTCACTCAGACGAGCCACCGATGCAACACTGCACAAACTTTCACTGAGTTCACTGGGTGGAGGTGACTGGGATGACGCGCTTGGAAATCCTGAGGCAATCTGGGATTAGCGACAGATGTCAAATTCAGAATTTAGTAAAGTTACTGTGTGAGCAACTCTTCTGAATAGGGTTCACAATACCAAAATATATTATTTCTGAGTGTATTACTCACTGACACAGATGTCATGTGGTATACTTACAGGGATTGTCAGGGAAGGAGAAAGTGATGCAGCATCCACATCAGTGACTTGAACACCCAAAGAAGAAGCCTGTGATGATGTACTTGGACATTAGATTAAAAACAGTGACTGTTGAAAATAACAAGTGCTACATTCAGAAAAGAGGGTAGCTCTCTGATTAAACATCTGTCCTAACACAAATTAACCACACGATAACCCATGAAAACAAAATATCGAATATGAGGAACATAGCAGCACAACTTACTGAGGTTAACACAGAGGTCTGCTGCAGCACACAGTCCATGCTGGAGCCTGAAACAACCGAGATAGAGGCAAGAGTGGCTGCACCAGGAGCCTTCGCCTAATTAAAAAAAACAGTTTTGATATAACCACACTGGTAACCAGTCGTTTTCCATCCAGTTTCACACAGAGGCAAATTACACTACAAAAGTGACACTCAATGTTGCGCCTATATATAAAGAAATCCTATAAAAAAATCTTACTCTCATTCAGATTAATGAATATTCTGTTTGTGGTACAATAAAAAAAAAGATTTTAATCCTATTTCTCAAGGTGCGCCACTGTTTTTAAAAGATCAAGAGTGAAGCCTAGAAAATGGCTGGACCCTGTTTGGTCAGTGTGTTAGTCCGTGGTAGTGTCTCTAACGCGAATTCTTTGGTATCAAATGTTCATGACTAATTTTTTATAGTGGTCCCAATAATATTTGTTCTTAAAGTGCATTGAAGTTGCCAATCACATGACATGTTTAAGCTACATTTGAGTAAAAGAAACTGTTATAATTGCAGCTGTGAGAACGATGCTTTGCACTCACACATATTCAAATCAATATGCTGGATTCTAGCTAGTCTAATTACCAATGAGCTCACCCTGCTCTTTCATTCGTTTCTATCTGTGGATGTCTTATTTTTCTATGACTCAGTCTGCACTGATGGTTCTGTCAGTCATTGTTATTTGGGGTGCTTTAACTGTGTGCTCTCCCTCATGTCTCTGGACACATGGAGGAGAGCTGCTTTCTCTCCTCTGTTCTATGCTGGACTGTTACAGTGTGTAATCAGCAGTGTGTTGTTTTATTTCCTGTCCCTGTCTGTGTCAGTTGTTCACATATGACACACAGTCAGTGCACACAGATGCACTGCACATCACGTCAGTGTAAAAATACTAGCATCAAAATATACATGCAGACCACAAGTAAAAGTAGTCATTATGCTGAATAGCATATTTCAGAATGCATATTATTGGATTATAATTATTGGTGTGTTTATGTGTACATTGCTTACATACATCATAATTTATTTTCTGATTATGTTTTGAACTTTTAAACTTCATCTGCAAAGTAATAACTAGTATCTTAAGTTAGCAAATAAATACAGTGGAGCAAAAATCACAATATTTGTCAGTAAATTGCAGTAAAGTTATAAAGCAGCAGAAAAAGTACATGTGCCTCAAAGAAGTACTGAAGCGCAGTCCTTGTAGTATATGTACTTTGCACCCTGATGAGACGAACATTTCTTCCATTAATAAAAGCCTCATTCCGTATCGCTCTCTGCTGAACCGCGTAATCTAACGTTATCCATCATGAGTTACTTAACCTCTTTACTGTCGTACAAACCGTGCGCAATGCATTCTGGTTGATGTAGGATTTTCAGACCAGCAGAAACAGGGAAGACGCTTTTCATCCTGTTTTCTTCCATCTACTACAACACCCTGACCTTTCCACATGGACGGCTGAGATACTGCCCTATTTCCAGATGCAAAATTTCTCTTGAATATTAAGACACACGGCTGGGATTTCCAGCCAACGTTATCTGTAGAAATATACACTTTACAGGTTAAATACATGATTTACCTGTGTTAGGCTCGTGTCATCTGCTGGCAGAGAAGCGCTGAGGTCCTCTGGTTGTCTTCCAGAAAACACTGATGGAATTACGTTGGACTTGAGGATTTTTCGGGGCGTTGTTTTCATAAGTTCTGCCTGAATGTCCGGCTCGTAATCGTCCGCTTTGAAATGCTGGCTACAGACTCTTATGTTGCCATATTTACTCACTGGCGTGTTTTCGTCAAATTTGGGGTTCTGTATGGCCTTTAACCACTTTCTGCATCGCCCCGGGTCCCTTGTAGGCAGAGAGTGGAATACAACCCCCCGAGACCTCGCCTTCTTGTAGCCCTTACAGCCCGGCACAGAGCACATCCCCGGCATCGTTACACACACAAAAACTGACCACAAGGTGCAAGAAACGAGGAATTATACACTGACGACTGCCACCATTTCTGAGTTGTCTGTAGTGTAGTGTCAAACAGCGTGCTCTAGCAATTGGTGAACGTGACCGCTAAGCGTAAACACAAGAGTGCAGAGACGTTATCGCTTTGCATTGTGGGGAATGCAGTAGTCAGACATTTTTGGGGCGAAAACATCATGAAGAGGAGCAGGAGGAACAGAAGCAGCGACGAAAGCTACACCTAGCTCTGCTGTATCGCATTTAATTGTGAAACTTTCCTGACACGGAATGCAAAGATCACAGGGTTTCCCATGTTGCAAAGACGTACGCAAAAACTTTGTTCACGTGATAACAACTGAACCGTTTCCATGACAACTTCCCTCCAGCACTCAGATGTGGCTGAAAGATCTCGACAACTTCCGGTAAGATCTTGTGCGAGGAATATCTAAGCAAATTACTTTTTGTTGAGATGAAAAAAAATAATGAGGAATGTTAAATTTATACTTAAGAGTACAATAAATGAGGTTTTAGAGAATATTTCTCACTTTAAACACAATACATCCTGCCAGTTATCGTCCTCCTCACCGTTGAGCCAATCACTTCTCCCAGAGTGTGAGCAGGCTCGGCAGCTAACAGCAAATTAGACCAAATCCTTGTCATCAACTACCTAAGTCTGATGTCCAGGTAAAGTGTCCAGTGCTGATTTCTTTTCTTTTTAAATAAACAAACTTGAGTTAAATAGTACTTATTCTGAAGTATTGGTGACACCTGTTGACAACATGGCATTGCTGGAGATGGCACACTTGAACCATCAACCATCCTGTTTGTTTTCCATAACAACAGTGGGCTGGCATTGGGAGTAGATGAAGAAAGACCAAATAAATACTGCCCACCTTTGGGAAGAAAAAGTGATTTACCATAAACAGTTGGAAAAAGTTATCTCAATGAATAGATGAATCCCCTTTGTCAGGAAAATACAAGCTCCCATGCCCCCGCCCCCATTTCCCACACAGTTTGATATGGTGAATTAGTGTGTTGGCTAAAGGGCAAGTACATTTTTAAGACGGCCCAATAATGCTGTGTTTTCCTACACACAGGCCTATATTGTATGTATGTTTAAAATGTTTCTAAAACTACTACATAATTTTAAAACATATCTGAACTGTTAGAAATAAACAATAAAACTATGTTCCAAAATTTTTTTTCTCCTTATCTGAGCGTTTTCCATCGAGAAGAACATCTGGTGAAGTTTGTGTGATCTGAGTTTGTCCAACAGGTGGCAGTCTGGAATTAATAATACAGGGCAGAGGCACTTCCCATGAAACCACGTGTCAGTCCGTGAGAAAAAGTGCTTTAGATTACAAATTACTTCATCGTGCATGACTTTAAGGTTTTAATGTAGAAGTTCAACATGTTCATCATCTAGATAGGCTTGCAGTCAGTGTTATACTATAAACCAAACTTGAGCATATCATAGTTGAGCCCTGCAGATTCCCTTGTAGAAACTATGCTTAGTGGTAGATGATAGATTTTGTATGTCATTGAGTTACAGGACATGGAAATCCCACATACTTCTCCTCTAGACTCCAAAATTTAACTTGCTGGAGTGTCCACTGGCTTTTTTCTCGGGCTCTTTAGTCTCTTTGAGTTTGATACTTGAGTCTTGAAAATACTGACTGAAATATTTTGGCTGCAGGTCTCTGTCTAAGTGCGTGCAGTGCAGTCTGAACAGTGCCAGAAGTGTTGGTGGTTCTGGGATTGAGTTTACTGAAGCTCCTGTAGGTGTAACAGGCGTCATTCAATAAAACATCTGGATAAGACAGGAGGGGCAACCCCTAGTGATGCACAAACACCCCACGTATTTCTTGAAAGGTTCACATGTGGTTTTTGTTCAGCTTTAAGCAGTTCATTCTTGATTTCTATTTATTTAAATAGTGACTTTGATTCGCATTCCTTGACCTGCAAAAAAAAGAGGAAATTTAATTTAATTTAAATTAATTTGGTGTAAAAGAACTCGTGTTTTGTTTCAACCACTTGTAATAATGATTGCTGAGTCTTACCTGCGTAAGCCAAAACCACGCCACAGGAGAAGACCTCTTTGTAGAGGTACTGGGTCAAACTCGGGCCACTGTTGATAATTGTGTACACTCTCATCCGCCACCCATGCCTTCTCTACACTCTTACAATCTTGTTTTCAGTTTCAAGTTTGTTCCTTCTTTCAGTCATAAAAGCGTCAGTCAAAGTCTGTCTTCTGTTTCACTTCATGTAACTGCATAGGGACAAATATGCGATGAGAATACCCTGAACTCCAACACCAAACTGTGTACTCTGACCTGGAAGCTAGGTTTATAAACCACTCAACCTCATCTTCTAAAATGGAACTGAAATGTGTCCAATACCTAAATATATGATCATTTGAACATTTATCAATCTACCCATCATGTCAACTTTACAGTTATTATACATACACTGGTATACAGGTCACATAACAATTGTTAATACACACCTCTGGGATAATTTTATTTTGTAAATGTTCATTGTCTGCTCTGTAAGTTCATGCTAAATGGTCGTATATTTTCATAAAATCTTTGAGGAACAAAATCTGGATTTGTGATTTACTGGAGTAAACTAGAGCTTTTCAGCTTCTATGCAATGCTACTTCAATTATTAAACCACTTAAAAGTCATGTTAAACCACAAACAACAAATTTACAAAGCAGTTGCCAGAGGAAGAGAGAAGTAAAATTTGTAACAAACCACTTTCAGAAATTGATATTGTCATAAATAACACGTTGCGCATCCACAAGCCACAGTGACAGCCAACTTCAGCCCAACTCTACTGCAGTTCTCTTGTCTGGTTTCTCACCAGTGCAAAGGAAAAAGTAGTTCCTGCACAGAGGAAGGACTGTACTGTCTTTACAGTGATCTTGAAAAGCATTTTTTTTTAAAAATACCATACAATGATTTTGCAGACTAAGTATTTCTATAGACTGTGTTTGCGTTTGGCACTGCCAAATTTTAGCTTCGCAAAGCCGAGCTGTCAAAGCTGACGATAAGAAGCATGTTATTGGCCCTGAACCGACCTGTAGATACACTGAGATGTGTCGCGGAATGCTTCTGTTGAAAACTTGAGCCATTATGCATTTTTTTCTCCCATAAAAGAAAAAGGGGAGTTAGAGGAAGTTAGAAGATCCACTTTTTCCCTTTCTGTGTGTTTATTTTTTACAGCTAACCGTTCTATATTTAACCTAGCCTGCTATATGAGCTTTGATGACAATGTCTATTTGTCAGCCAAATACTTCTCAAAGGTGATGATGATGTCATGAAGAACTATGGAACCATGGGAGCTGTATTATCATTATTATTATTATTATTATTATTAGTAGTAGTAGTAGTAGTATTACTATTATTATTATTATCGTAGTCATTATTTTCATAGTATTAGCCATATGGGTGCTGGTTCTTACCAGTCTAGTAGAAGACATGCATCTCTCTGCAGTCCTAGGTTGTCATGAAGCTCTCTCCATCTTGGAAATGCCACACCAACGTTTACCCTGGTTTTACCTCTTTTTGTCCCATAATCATTGTGGGCTATTTGGCTCGCCCGTACGTTTGTGTTTTACATGATTTTTGACAACAGAACATGCAGCAAATGGCAACGAATAATTAAACTCCATCACTAGTGAGTGTATCATGTTTCCCGGAAGTTAGAACAACTAATGGGCGCAAGGGGGATATGATGTCATGACAATTTGACAGGTGACCAAATGAGATGCACCGTTACCTTGAATGAAATTCCGGATTTCTCTGGTTTTGAACATTGTTGGAAACATTTAGGGTAATATAACTCACAACTCAACAAAATATATAACATAGGTCTATTCGTTTTTAACACATTTTAATGCGGAAATGTTACATATTGTTCCTTTAATAACGTTACATTCGAGGTCACGCAGCGATGTTATTAGTCAGAAACATGGGAACCTTCACAGGATACTTACAAGTTCAAGAGATAGTTGGCGACGTCTCCATCCGTTCGTAGATTCTTTTCTTCCTTTAACTTTCTCCATCTTGTAAAGCTATAAGATATGTTTATCCTTGTTTTTACTCGCAGACGGTCGCTTTCCTTCCTTGCTCTCAGACCTTCTTCAGATCTACGGACTGGTTTTGATTTTTTTGCCTCTGGAGCTGACGTCTGATTAATATCAGAGGTTTGTGTTGTTTTCGCCCGTTCTTTCGCCATGGCTTCAAGGCCTCGTCAGTCTTAATTTCTTTACATTGAGCCAGTGTTGACACTCATAACAACTTACCGTCAGCTAGCTTGTTTTCAAATGCCTGCCTGATTTCCGCCAACAACAACAGCACTTCCGTTCGGAACCCTTCAGAATAAGAGCATAACCTCAACTGAAGTTAAAGAAAACTTTCACAATTGCAGAAACTTCCATCAAATACTTCTTATGGTCTGTACTGTATAATTCAAAACATTCAATGCGGTACACAAGAGGTAACAAATTGCATCAAATTACACAAACCAGGAGTTACAGCAAAGATCATCAAGTAGGAAAAGCGACAAATCAAACTTTATATAGGTTGAAGTTCAGAAAGCACTTCAAAAAACAAATTGATACATAAAAATAAATCAAAATAAAATGGAAGGGATGAAGATAAAGAAAAATATGAAGGTGTTTCATGAGTAAAAGCTGTGTACTGAGATAGAAACGGGGAGTGTTTGTGGTTTTTCATGTGAAAAGACACTGAATTTCGGAAAGAAAAGGGGATTTACAGAATTTCGTTCTTGTCAATGTAAATGTACCTTTAATCTTTTTTAAGGTAAAAACAGTTATTTCTGTGCCATAGTGAAATTATGTCATTTTAAATAACAGTGTAAGTTTTGGTTATTGAAACTAAAAATATGACTGGCAATCTTCTGCTAAACATTATGTACATTACAGTGACAAAATGAAAAGGTATGGTATCTGTTTCCCTAAAAGTAGAAAGATCAGCAATGTTCACATATTTCACAAAAAAATAATTTCCAAGATAAATACATTTCAGCATTTTTATTGTACTTCACTGGCATGGCAACATAAAGAATTTTTAGAAGATAATAATCATTCATTTCAAATTCACGTCATTGATGAGAGAATTCAAATAAAATTTTGCAGCCACCACCATTTGTGTCACACAATGTCACATAATTTGGATACACAGATTTTAAATTTTCACAAGAAAAGTAGACCTGCCAGCAATTAAACTACAAAATACAATTGCAAGTAATGGCTATCACTGCAAGAATACCAGCCATAAAAGCATACATCAAATTACAATCAAGAAACCTGATGCTGTAAGCTAATGGACTAACAGCAAAATAAGGAGTAAAGTCACCAAACACAACTGATAGTTACTTTGATTGAAATCATCTGTAAAAAATACATATCCCTGAAACAACAAAAGATGATTTATTATATTATTATTAACTGTCCATCTGTTTCTATCTGGTAGATAAATTGCAAACACTGAATGAGGCCGATTTTTGAGAGTAAGTTTAGGTCTGACATCAGTGTCTGGACTAACCCTTAAAGGGGCCCTATGGCAAGAGTTTGTCATTGTGCCCCATACTGACACCCTCCTCATTGCCCTCTTTATAGTGTGTACATCCTCTGTCACCTCCATTAAATCCAGGTGAGTAACAACTACAAGGCACAGCAAAATGAGCTAGTAATGCAGGACCCACCTCAGCTGTTATTTACTTTAGTTACTGTTGTAGATTCCCTTACAAATGTACAATAAATCAAATTACAAAATCCATTTGACATGCAGTGAAGGTGGGGCTTTAGGGGCCTCTTGAGGTCTGAGGCTCTGCGGGCAGTTGGACACTTTGCCTGGGTGGAATCCAGCCTTGCTTACATCCCTCTGCTTCATGAAATGTATTAGTTCATTTGTATACTTATATGTATATATTTTGCCAACATGAAGAAGACAACTCTGTGAGAACAGCTATGGACATGCTTGAAGAACAGTCACGTAAGTGAAACTTATTCGAAATGAATAGACTGTGTTGTATTTTTTCCACGCTGCTGCAGTCCAGTAGAATCCATTAAATGCACCTGTAGTGGTGTTAAAGCAGAGATAAACACGTGGTGCGTTGGTGTGACCCACGCCGGTGTGAGCTGACTCCCGCAGCATCTCCCGCTGTGTGGGACCATCATGTCACTGTGCTCGGCGGAGGGATACAATAACCAGTGTCATCGTGGTGCTGAGGCTTTCGCAAAGCAAAAATGTCTGCCTAAGGGAAACTCGTAACTGATATATAGAGAGGATATTTTACCAGGTATAGCCGTTTAAACCAACATTTCGCTCTTTTTAGGCGTATTGCAAGACAGCGAGTCTTCACCAGATCACCCTAGTCGGGATTTTAATCGGAAAAAGGTAAAAAATCAGTGGGAGTTTACCAAAAGCTTTCGGACCTGTGAAAGAAGTTGGGAGTTGAGAAAGACCATCATTGCATTTTGTATTCTAGAGCTGCTGGGGATTGAGAGCGTCATTTTCAATATTTGTTTGGCCATGCTACTTGCTACTTATCTTGAAGCAGTATGTAATTTATGTTTTACTCGTCAGAGAGGCTTCTCCGCACTAATGTCCACATTGACTAAAACCGCCGCAGCTGGTTGCGGCTCTCGAGCTCTTGTCAGTCCATATGAATCAGTTAACTGCAGCTAGCGTTAGCCAGCTAGCAAAGTGACGTCTGGTGCCTCAGCTAATGTTAACCAGCGTTATGCTTGTGAAACCTGCATCACAAATCACTGACATTAACATGGTCAGTGGTGGTCTAAGCAACAATAAATATCTTACCAGTAGTGAGCGGTGTTATCACAGAGAAATATTGTTAAGCTCTATTGCGATGCTGCAGGTCCTGTTTTTCACATGCTGAGCCATCCATTGAAAGCGCGTCCACCCCATCTCTTTTAACCAACGCATTGGAGAAAAACACTAAAGCCGTGGGAACTAAGTGTTTGCACCATTTGGAAAAATATAACGTGGGCAAACTGTCATATTCTCAGTGATGGTCTTTATTCGGCATCCACAACAAATGCCTCTCGTGGCATTGGTCATTTCCTGTGGCGCTCGTCCCCGCTGTTGAATAAAGCAGCGGAGATGTGGCCTGATGGACTGTGTTTTCTTCAGGTTTCTAGATCGCCAGGATGAATCCTCAGCAGCGGATTGCCGCTCTCGGAACAGACAAGGAATTAAGTGACCTGCTGGATTTTAGTGCGGTATGATGGATTTTTACCTCTCTTTTTGCCTCTTGGTGCCCCGCATCTCTGAGGGTTTAGAGGTGTGAGGATCTAGAAGGCTAAATAAAACATGACTAATTGATCAATTCATGTTAGTGTCGATTACTACGATTTTATAAACTATCCATGACTTTTGACAGTCATGAGCAGCTTTCAGGGTACTTGCATCTGATAATCTGAATGGTTGCTTTCACACTTGTTAAGTCTGATTGTAGGTCCATATTCTTCCTTGCAGATGTTCTCTCCACCTGTAAGCGGGGGGAAAAACAGGCCCACCACACTTGGCAGCAGTCAGTTCAGTGCATCAGGTAGGACCTGGTCCCTAAACCTATTCCAGCAAACTCTCTGATATGGTCTTACTTTTCAGTCTTGCATTGAATGTGATTATTTTCCCTCCTTTGTGACGTTCGTGTCTGCGCTGTTCACATCTGGTGCTTGAAACGCAAGCTCTCCTCCTGGAGTTAAAGTGGAGTGCTGTAGTAAAGCTGTAGAACAAAGCAAGGTTTAGGCCATAGACATGTAAATTAATTTATTGATCTAATTACATTATGGTGTAATTCAGTGAGTGTTTTATCTGACTGTCAGATGAATAAATCTGCCATGTTTTGACTGCTTTGGTGAAGGTGTGTTCAGTGTCATGGAAACTATACAGCATGTTTGTGTTGGGCTTTGCTGTGAGGTGTGTTGGAGACAAATTTTGAATCAGGTTAACATGTCTGAGGGAGATTCTTGTGAACAGAGCTGGAGCTGCTTGTGAATTATAGAACAGTTTAATTGAGTTGTTAGACATCCCCTCATTGAGTTATTCTGTAGGTTTTGTTTTTCTTTGTACCAGCTTGATAAGAGATCTGTCCCTCTGATCACCCTCATGTACACACAAACTGAATTGTCTTTTTTTAGTTTTTCTATGAGTGTCTTCATGGTTAAATAGGTTTGTGGATGGTTTGGTTGTAATGGCAAGAGTTCAGATTCCTTGCTTCTGGATCACTTCCTAGCTATAAATGCTACAGGACATTAATCCAAAGCACATCTATTGTCTGATGTGCTTCTAGAGACAGTCAACAATCAAACATTATGTTTTCTGAAAGCATGTGTTGTGTGCATCCACAAAGCCTCGTTGTAGTCAGTTATCTGTGAAACGAAAGACACACACTTAGTGGAAACTGAACGAAAAGACAAAGAAACAAGAACAGAGCTGTCACTCATGAACTATGGAGTAGTGGGGATGGATTTTAAGCTGCAGTTCCACCAAGCAGTCGGTTCGTCACACATTAGAATGTTTTTGTGTTTCTAATGGCGAATGTTGTGAATGATACCAATAGAAACACTCCATTTCATCCTGTTTTCTATTATCCTCTGCTGAGATTCCAAGCTAGCTGAGTCGATTCTGAAAGGTGGACTTAAAACTCTGCAGACCAGTGATTGGTCAGAGCGAATTGGAGCAACCTGAGTTGTCTCATCGTCTACGCTCTGATATAGGATTTCCCACACTGTCCTGTCTTTCTCAGCAGTCTTTTGTCTTGCTGCCTGCAGCCTTTTCTCAAACAAAGCTTGTGTCCGTATTGAAATAAACAACCACATATGGAGAAGAAAGAACATGAAAAACATTCAATGTCATTGTGTTTTTGTTGTTTATGAGAGCACCGTTGCTCAGTGTTTAATGTGTGTGCGTAGCAAGTGTGAGGTTGTGCAAGTGCAAGAGAACAAGAGGCAGAAAAGTGACAGTGACTGTGAGCAGAGTGGAGGTAAAGGTTAGCAGTAAGTTGTCAATCTTACTGTAAATGCACAGTATAGGTTACAGTGTGCCATTAAAGGCTGCTGCTTTTCAAGGAAAGTCTCCTCTGTTGTTTCCCAACTGCTGGAAAAAGTGAAGGAGGTTAGCCCTGAAGCCCCGATAACAACCCACTAAATTTAACAATGATCTGTGGTGGAAATGCTGTGGTCAGACTGATGAGGGTTTTTAACTGAAGTCACACCTTCCTGGTGAGGTTCCCACAAAGATGTGCATTTTATGTTGTAATGACGCAAAGATTTCAGACTATTATATATCTATATCTATATCTATATCTATATCTCTATCTATTGCTGTGGTTGTTTTTTAGTATCACATTGGAGGTGTTTTTATTAATCTGTGGACACAATGACAAAATATAATGCAGTTCAGAAAACCAACACCACTAACCTCAAAATGACTGCAGTGTTGAATCAAATGCGGTCTGAAACAGTGCCCACAAAAAGCGTTAAAGATAGGATCTATTGTATTTATGGGCTTTTTACTGGATTGGCTCAGATTATACAGGTGTACCTAATAAACTGGGAACTCATTGTGTATTTTGGAATTGTGGATAATGAAAAGGTCTCACAAGCCAGTCTGTTGTGTCATATCTAAAACACACTGATGATACATAATGAAAGTTTTGAGTTTCACAATATCATGTGAGACCGCGTCCACTGTACACTCTGTACACTGACTGTATGCTAGGATGATCGCAACCATCGTTGTGCTTGATTCGTGCATTGTATTAACAAGGCACTACTTTGTGTTTTATGATTGCATATAGTAAGTCATGGATAGGCACCTGTAGGCTGGGCCTTGCACTCTGTGACTTCTAAAATAGACCAACATCAGCATGGTGCTTTTTGTTCGGACCAGAAAAGAGTTGTGGATTGTCAGGAGAATTGTGTGTTACAGCCGGAGCTCATTGTCATGGCTGTGTGTTGTTTGGTGACCAGCTTTGTCCTTTAGAAATGTCTAAATGTGGATAGATTTTTTTTGCACCATATCTAACAAAAATTGTAAAAATTGGACATGACTTCAATTCAAGTTAATGGTTTTGTTTAAAAAAATATTTACAATGTTTAAATTTCCTTTAAAGAATTGTGTTTGTTAGCTGTAAAATATTGGTGCATATTCATCATATTTGTCACTGTATTGTAATATACGCATTGTTTATTCTTTCCAGTTATCAACTATCTGTAATGGCTTAGTTTTTAGTGTTTTGTGGCTGATCTTGAGCCACTAACTTGAAAGACCAACAGATATGAAATATACCATGGTTTTTTTTTCTTCATCAGGCCATCACTTACATTCCTAATGCATAGATTATAAATGCGGTCTGCATCTATATGAGCATACATTTTGATGTGTGTTCTATGATTGAAAAGTCACACCAATACCTTAGGTGGTAATCGTAATTTTCATAGCTCTTGAAAAACATTAACTTGTGCAAAATGAAACCTTTATCATGTCAAAATGAACTCCCCCTCCCCTTAGAGTGTATCAGGTCTATAGTGAGTAAATTCCTCCTTCCTTCACCTGACAGTATGTGCTCCAGTGTGTTTGATCCTCAAGCTAGGTGAAGAGGCACCTACATAAGTGATTGTGAACATAAGGCGAGCGAGTGTGCAGACACAAGTGTGGAAATTGCAGGGAATGAGAGTTTGGATTATTGCATCTCAGCTGGGTATAGCCAGATACTGTAATTGAGGCAGAGTGGGACTGGCAAGACCCTTCGAAAGTGTGCCAGAGAAAAAATGGATTGGAAAAAATACCCAAAGTGGCTCAAACAGAGATTCATCATTTCTCCTTTCCAGCTGTGTTGATGATGCAAATTTCATGAGGCCATTGACTCTTTAGTGTAGTGGGGCAGTGGATGGCTGCTGTTGAAAGGGTAATTTTCATTTAGTGGTATGTAGTGGTGCATTTGTTAGCTCTGACCGATGGCTGGTGCAGGTTGCTTTGCCTGTCAGTGAAATCCCAAAATAAATAAAAAATAACTCCATGTTTCATTGCTGGTCTCAGCTACACAAAGCCTCGCTGCTGCCTCACATTGGATTCAGCTTGGTGTTAAAACCAAAGGCTTGTCACAATGGAGAGCCTGGGCTGCAGTCCTCTGTGATGTGAGTCAATTCTCAAAGTGATTACAAATGATCGAATTATTCATTAACAGATTTTTGTCACTAGAATTTCTTTTTTATGGTTTTACTAAATATATTCACAGTTTGTACAAACCATACTTTGTCACATTTGACTGTTTCTTCTTTTATTTGGAATGTCCATAAAAACAAAAACAGCTGACTCACATGATCCAACACTTGAGTAAAAAACAAAAGACTCAAAACTGTCCCAATCACTCTCCTCCTCCATGTTTTCTTGTGACCATCTTCGTCTGCAGCGGCTGGCAAACCAGCTTAAAGGTACAATTACCACCACCAATTGTCCCTCTCATGTCACGTCAAGAGTCGTCGTCCCCTTCTGTGCTGTGATTGGCTAGGAAACCCTGTCTGCCAGAAAGCTTTCAGGAAGTCAGGTGATGTAGTATAAAGAAGAAGGAGGTCATGATGGATGAATGGGTCAAACGCAGGACCTTCATCCAGGAGACTGGGGTTTGTGTCCCATGTGAAACTTAACATTTCATTTTTAGACTTAAGGTGCAGGAAAATGGCACGGTTTGGCTTAAATGCTAAGATTGACTTTTGGTTTCACACAGGATACAAACAGTGGTCTCCTGGGTGAAAGAGCTTTCTGGCAGAAAGGCTTTCTGCCTTTCGAGTACTAACCAATCACAGCCAATCAAAGCATTGCAGGGTGGGACTAGGCTGAACAGACTTGGGGGGGGGGGGGGGAACACGAACCAAATATATAGCAGACACATGAAGGGATTTCTTCCATTGCATGGTAAATACCGTCATATCCCCCAGTCCAAGGTTTGAGCTGACTGATTACACTAGAAAGCAAATTATAGAGCATAATATTCATCTTTGTTTCTTACACAGTGTTCAAATCAGTGTGCTTTTTCCTTTTCTGTCTCTGATTCTCTGCCAAAAAGAGGACTCTTACCGCTTTCTCCAGGATGCTGCTCTGATCTAATCATGATAAGTCAGTGTAATTTATACACGGACATCAACCCTGTCTGAAAATAGTGAAAACAGTTTGGTTCTTCTCAGTCCAGTTTTCACTTCACATTCATTATTTGTATATGTGCGTTTGATGCAGTCATTGGATTCACTATTAGTACTGCTCTCAGTTCATTTAGACAGGAAACCATTACACCAAATACGTCAGCAAATCTAGATTTGTTTACATTAACATGGATGTCCGTTAAACGTACCAGACTGTGGTCTGCGGTGTGACATAGTGACATGAATTACTCTAACGCAGCAGAAGTTACACGTACATATTTTCGTATTCTCATCAAACATGCATAATAATCGTCCATCAGTGTGTTTGCCCAAAAGGATCATTCATTTATTTTGGGGCGATACACAACATGTTTGTGCAGGGAATCAGGTTAGCTAGTTTTTACATGACTGACATTTCTTATTTCATTGGAGTAAAGATGTGGCCTGTAACAGAAGCCTTTTTCATTCTGTCTTTTTCTCACTCCTTCAGGCCTGTAGATTTGCTGCCAACTGTTGTTGAGTGACGGGAAGTATGTGATCTCAGAAGGAAATGGATTTTCTAGATTTTATCCGCAATCAAACTCAGCTGTTCATAGATGAAGTAGATCTTTGTGTCTGAATGTCTTTAATGATGTTTGAGTCTATTGGATAAGGACAAGGATGTTTTTATTGTCATACCAGAATATGTTCTACATGAAAGGAAACGAAAGGTACTCAGATTCCAGTGCAGGGAGTACCAAAACCAAAACAGAGAAAATAAAACACAATAGAACACAATTAAAATAATGATAATAATAAATAAATATATAAACAGAAATATTAAGTGAGAAGAGTGTGAAGTAGGAATTCACCATTTTCACATGGTAGCCATGTTCCTCTTATGTCATGCTCAGGGTATCAAAAGAATAATGTCGCACTGCTGCGTTTGAAGCACTTAATGATTATTGATTGATGGATGAGTGCTGTAGGGTGATGGTACTTCAGGCATGACAATGTTGAACTCTTTGGGACAGAGTCTATAGTAGCTGGTCTTAAAGCATGGTGGGACAATCGCCTAGGAAAGTGAGGAGTCAGAGATGAGAACTGGTGTGTGTAGTCCCAAAGGACCCAGCCAGGGATGTTGTACAAGCAGATTTTCAGCAGAGAGTAGACCTCTGCATTCAGCCAGGGTTTCTGATTGGAGTGGATGGTGATTCTGTTGCTAGTAACATCATCCACAGACTCACTCATGTTGCTGGTGATGGATGACACATACTCCTCCAGGTCCACATCTCTTGCACTTGTTGCTTCCTTTCTGAAGATCTGCTAGTCACTACAGTCAAAACAGTCTAGAAGCATGGAGGCAACATCACTGGGCCACACTGATGGTGTTGAGGCAGGTTTCCTGGTTTCCAGCATGATGGAGATGTGGTCAGAGAGGCAGAGATGGGGTTGGGGCACAGCTCCGTAGGTTTACCATCTGTGGACATACACCATCTGAGTATACGCAGTCAAGCGTATCCACTGACTGAAATGTCTGTCATGTTGGTATGGTTGAAGTCACCTACAATCACGTATGAGTGCCTCTGGGTACCTGATTTGAAGTGAGCAGATGTTACCATGAAGCTCCCTGAATGCGTCTTTAGCATTAGCTCTTGAGGGCATGAAAACAGCCACAATGAACACCGCTGCAAACTCGCATACAGGTTTTCCACGGTAATGGAAAAGCTGGAAAAGTCATGGAATTTAAAAAATCCTGACATCTCACCACTGTTTGTACACCTATTATTTGTGTGGGATATAAAAATACTTGAGGGTCACCACATTCAGGACATTCAAGGATACAAAATGTATCCACCGTATGGCCGGTAATAAAATTGCTGAAAGTAGTTGTGACCGGGAAAGTCACAGAGTAACGTAATACAATTCAACAGCACAACAAACCAGATCCCCCAAAATTACCATGAATTTAAATCAACACCTCTTCTGAACAGTTTTAACGAAAAACTGATTATAACCTTTATGAAGGAAGGATTTATTGCAGTGTTAGAATGCATTAGTTTTCCTTGGGTGTACCTAATAAACTGACAATTGAGTGCATGTACATCAGATGCTTGTCAACTTTGTATACCTGCAGTTTGGTAGATAGCTTATGTTTTATTTTTTTTAATGCATTAGATTTTTTTTTTTTGTGTTTTTAGAAAACCCAAACAGGGAGCTAAAAGAGGCTGAAAAGCGGAGAATGCAGAATTGGGTGATAGATATTTGTGGGTTTTTTAACATTACACAGTGATTCAGTTCATGGCTCACACAAAAAATATTGATTATAACTTTGAGCATATTGTTGTGTGAGAAGGGAATGATGCCCTTTTTTCTGTTGCCCATGGAGTACTTAGCAGTACAGCAGCATCCTCCAAATTCATTAAACCTAAATTATAGCCCATGCATTTGTGTGTTTTTTCTTTCCCTTTGCCTCTTTGACAGTGAGTAATCTTGTTGTGCTGCCTTGTCTCTGCTTTGTGAAGAGAGGGGACCCTTGAGCCCTGGTAGAAGATGGTAATCAGACAAGATGACAGCCAGTGGCCCAGAGAGCAAACACTGACCATTGTTACTTTCTGTGTGTAAAAGGCCTCAGTTGGGCTACAATATGTCACATTGGTGTTGTCATAGTCCTAAAATGTAAACCTATGTATAGAAGTTATATTTGTAACAAAAGCACCTCTTACAGTTTTGAATGTGCATGACAACACAGCCAAATGATGAAAGTGAGGCTGCTGACTCTACTGTTTGTTTTTTTTAAGCCACTAATGGTAACTACGAAGGCTTTAAAGGGGAAATGAACCTGGTGTGTGTTAGCAGCAAAACAACATGTTTGTCAGCATGAAACTTATCTATAGCGCTGCTCACTGGAGCGTGATTTCTGGTTTGAGAAATGTCACAGACTTTCTGGTGAAGTACATAATTAGATTTCTGACTAACAATTGATTGGCAACACGAGAGCTGGAAATGAATCATCCACACTGTCTATGTAATTTATCACATCTCAGATTGGGTATTGTTCACAGATAGGTACCTACCTCAGAACTACATCGCGCTACCTTTTCATTATCTCCCTTTAATATTGAATTGGTCAGTTTGAAATGAATAGCCTTATCAATGCATAAAAAGTATCAGTTGAGCTGCATTGAACCAAGTTAAGGGAAATCAATGGCTATAGCCTGTCTGTTAAGCTGCTTGCTGAGCTATACATTGACTTTGTGAGTCAAACAAATAGTCCTCGTTCTCCATGTTTTAATCTCTGATTGCAGGCTTTGCTTGTGTGTTGCTGTGCAGATTCTACTTCAGCTTTTATCGGAGCTGTTTCTTGGATTGTATAGCGGACCTTGCTGCATGGAGGCACCTCAGTGCATATCAGCTTTTAAATTTGAAGGAATTCTTAATATTGAAAAGTTTTGTTTGTTGCTTTCTGTGTTATTATTTTTCTGAGCATAGACATTTTTTTTTTTATAAATCTGATATTTTTTTATTTGAAGCTAAAAATGAACAAATGGTATCGCAGTTTGCCGAGACAGATGAAATTACAACTGGGGCAATCAATAACTTGGAGAATGTTGATGCTTTACCCTCTCTGCAATTATGTTTTGTTTGTGGGGACTTTGCCTTTTACAACAACACAATAATGTTTCAAACAGCAAGAACAATTGAGGCATCAAATATGTTTACAGACTATATCACATAAATTAGATTCTAAGGATCAGATATTATATTTTTCAATATATGCCAGATGGTCTTGCTTTGCAGTTGCTTGGAGTTATTGATTTTGTTCATCCGTTTGACTCTTGAAACAGAGGTTTTCTTTCATTTAACGAGTTTTAGTGCTCAGCTGTTTGGAAGTAGTTGCTTTTTGATGCATTGGAGCACACAAAACTGTGTTTATGCAAAGCGAAATTAATGGTAAATATTTTTTTGTGTCATGAAGCTTTAGAGGAGATGAATGAGTCACTTTTCTTGTTCATTTCCAAACAGGGAAAAATTGTTGTTGTGTAATCACACCCCTATTATGCCAGTTTTGGAGGGAGATAATATTTCATTACTTATTTTACTATAGTTTGTATTCAAGTGAAGTGTTAATCAGACTTGAGATAACATAGGTCCCCTGTTTTAATAATCTATATTTACTTTAATGCAAGTTACCTCTGAAGAGTGTCAGTGAATTTCAGGTGAATGTGTTGTAAAGCACTCTGAGTGGTCAAGAGATGAGAAGAGGGCTATGTAAATGCAGTCCATTTACAGAAACAGAAAGTAGATACACTGTATGCACATTGAACTATGTGAGTAATCTTGACTTGCTGACTGAGTTGTGCGTCTCTCTCTCTCTTTCTCTACAGGTATGGAGGAGCGGACCAACCAAGCGTCTTGGGCCCCAGGTGGCGAATCCAGTCCCTCCTATGAGTCCTCCCGGGTAAGATGACCCACACCTTCACGCCTCTGAATGGCCTTTCTGCTCCACAGCACATCATTTAACAAGCGTTACATCAAAGCGGTTCATTCACAATGTTTTAGTCTCACCTTATCCCAGTCATGTTGTATTACCCGTAATAGACATATTTCTCTGTGACAGAAAGGACGGGTTAATGTTCTCATGGACAGTGAATTTGATTTTTTTTTAAACATCTGCCCAAATATGTTATGCAGCTGGCAGGAAAACCCAGTTACTGGAAGCTAATGTTATTGTTAGACGTCTGTTAAAATGTTTCAGCTCAAATTATATGTTAATTTTACACCCCATGAATTTTCACTGTGAAAGTAAATATTTTTTTCAGCCCAGGGTAGATATCTGATTAGAAGCAAGATGTTTTAATGTCTTTGGAGATCTGGGTTCGTCCCAGCAGTTACTATGTGATCAGCCTTATTGCAGGTGAGGGAATAACTTTGCTCTTGATCAAATGGGGAAAACTTTTTTCTCTCTGTTGGTATTTTGCAACCAAGGATTACTTTCATTATCAATCATTTTACCAACTATTTATTATTGATTAACACATTGATTGAATCATCAAATCTATGAATGTCACAAAACAGTGTAGAAAGGTGCACCACAAAAGGCAACGTCTTCAGATGTCTCGTTTTGTCCAACCAACTGTCCAGAACCCAAAGATATTTCATTTATAATGACTTAAAACACAAGCAGCAAATCCTTACCTTACCCTAAGAAGCTGGAACCAGAGAATTGTTGCTTGAAAAGCTGCTTCAACAAATAATGAAATATCAAAATATTTGCAAGTTAATTTTCTGTTGACCAGTCCATGGAAGAATTGACTGTTTCTGCCCTGACTGGGAGTGTTTCTTTAAAGTGGCCAATAACAAGCTGTTGAGCCTTACGATGAGTACTTGCCACTGTTTGTGCTTTTGAAACCTTTCTGTCAACAGTGGTGAAGCAAGCCAATGCAGTGACACTGCAGGTGATTCATGTTTTTAAGCAGGGTTTGAATCAGATTCCGTGACCTCCATTTGGCAGACCTCCAAGGCCATTGGTTTGGTCCCCTACCTGCCAATAACATTCTGTAAATGCTAGCATGAGTAAACTGTCTTGAACTACAGTAAAAGAGATGATGGCTAAAGCCTGTGTCTGTCATTGCAAATGGCACCAAGCTACTATTCAGTGACTCTTGCCAGATGCAGGTTAACATGGTTCCAACCTCTGAACTAGTAATAGCAAAACTGATGCAGCCGGGACCAGGATAGACTAAAAAAACCTTCAGAAAATGTTTTTTAGCAAGACAGTTGGCGAATGGACAGTCACTGTTGTCCTTCCAAGTATGAGCTGTGAGGAAAAAGAGGGTTACGGACGCATAAATAAGATTCAAAATCTACAAAATTTTCTTTATCTAAACATTTCTTTGTCCATAACTGAAGCTGGTTTCAAGCAAAAATGTATTTTTTGTTGCAGTGTTCTCCATTATTCAAGGAGACAGTCTGTTCTCTGTGCAGCCAAACAATTGATTTAATACTTGAGATACTATTTTTTAAGGAATCACAGACCCACATAAAAGATGAAAATGAGAATTTAATTTCTAAAAATCTTTTGTCCCCTTAAAGCAATGGAAATTATTGCCAATTGCATATTCCTATTGTTTAACAAGGACAATAAACAACACATTTTTAGCTGTTGATGAAGAAAAACAAGTCAGTTTTTATGAATTTAAAGAAAATGCCACATTAAAAATAAGTATAGGCTATTTTGTAATGTTTCATAGTTTATTGCCTTTTTAAAGGGAGAAATGTTAAGCTGCATCTCCGTTGTTGTGTTTAAGTGAGAACATGTCACTGTTAGTGTGAGCAAGTGTGAACAGCTATCCCCCTGTTTATTTGTCCCTCACACATTGGTTGTTCTAGATGCCCTGTATGAATTTCATTTAATGTCAATCTCCTGTCACTTTCTATTAGAATTCAGTTAAATGTCAGAGCCACTCGGGCAGCGTTACCTTGTTTATTTTTCTGTGCCCTTCCCGAATGAACATCTACAGGCTATAGTAACATAGGCAGCTTGATTTGAATTATAAGACAGAGACGCTTGAGATATCTTTGCTGCAGGTGCATATAAATGATTGTTTCTGACATTGCAAGGCACAGCATCAGCCAGCAGACAGCTGTTTGCACCTCCATAAGGCGTGCACGTAAACAATCACATGCCACACTCTCCACACAGCTGCTTACATGCCAGACTTGATTAATATAGCCTATAAAATATTATATCCAGTATATTCTGCTTTAAGAAGTGATTCGTAACCCTATCAGCCATATGCATAACCATGGGAATGATGGCAAAATTAGATTCAGAGAAAAGTAGAAAATTCCTGTTACGGATGTTAATCATTAATCGATGACCATTAAATCACTACTTAGAATATATAAATCGTTAATGTGCAGAGTCACTGCAACATTAATTTATATCAATCTATTTGATCACCTGTCCGATCAGGGAGGAGTGCACTGATACTTGACTTGTGCCGTTAAAATAATTTCTGTCTATGTTTGTCATTATAAAATGACCATTATCTGAGGAGTTGAATGAAAGTTATACAGAGTAAGAAACGTACCTGCAGTGAACTGACAACAATAAAAACAAACCAATAATGGACATGATTGATTTATGTAAATGTGTGCGCTGGCTAAATATTAACATTGTTATTATTATCAATATTATCTTTCCACCCTGTCAAATTAACATACGTTTTGTGTTGTTAGTAATACCGTTCCAAACCATGTTTTGCCACGTTTATGAAAACACAGATTGCTCATATTGGCACCTGAACACGATTAAACAAAAGCATTAGTATCAAAATGAAAAAAAAGTATCTTTTAGTTTGTCTAAACTCATCAGGAATGTTTCTTTTCTGACGTTGGGGAACGCTCAGAGGTCACATTCTCTCCCTGGTGTGTTTCCAATCCATCCATATGTCTATTTTCTCATCCATTTTCTTTCAACAACTCATCCTGTTTAGGGTCATTTGGGAGACTAGAGCTTCTTACTCTCCACATTACCAGCATGCTGACATTAACACCCATTGGCAAGTTGCCTCCTCACCCAGATAGATTTTATAGAACCAATTAAAATGAATGCGTCATTTGTATGTTTCTGTATATTTGTCACAGTCTGTGTCAAAATTTGTGTCCCTGGGATTTGAAGATGTCTGCCGTGCTGTGGGGGTCTTCCTGTCATTCTGTGCTGTTCCTTGACTTTGACAGGCATTACATTGTATAACAGACTTGGGTATAGTTCTTTCCTGTGTTGAAAATATTGTCCATGTGCGTAAGATGTCTACTACTTTCATTCCATCACTTTGTTAAATGGGAATCAAATAGTTGATTATCAAACGAGCGCAAATCTCAAAAATTTCCTAAATTATGCTCTCCTCACAATGTCTGTCCAAGGCTCTCACAAGAACTCCTCAGTGCTTCATCTTTCAGTCTGTTACAAAGGGAATTCAGTCTTGTCCCTGAGCTTGTTTGAGCTGGTGAGCTACGAGTGTGTGATCAGTCAACTGTGAACAGTCCCGAGCCCTGCCGTGCTGACCTTGGCTCCCAGCCAGCCGCTGTATCCTGGGCAGCTGTGGCTGTAGGCTGGCGGTCTGACAGTCAGGGCTGTGCCCACCGCCACTGCACGACAACTCCCACTTCCCCAGTGCCCTGCCCCGACTTGATACTCGACCCCACACGCATCCATCATGAGCATATCATCACTTCCCAAGCTGCCACAAGCAGCCCCATGTTCACCTGGGATGTAGCACAGAGTGTGGAAGAAAACACTTCTTAAATGCTGTGGCAAGTGATTGGGGGACCAGGCATGAGCTCTGGTCTGCATGCTGCCACAGTGATCTGACAGTTATTTAGCCAGTAGTGCCAACGCAGCCCTGTGGCAATGATGACATCGTGTGTTAGTGTCTCAGATAGATGTCGGCCACCAATGTTTGGGAAAGATGAGGGATCTGTGATTGATGATCTAGCAATCCCAGAGGAGCAAACACAGTGTGGTTGCACTGACACAGACATGCACAATGAGCTTGGATTGACATTAGCTGTCATAACAATCCAAGTGTCCAGTGTTCATTACCATTGAGTGCTTTCTGATATTTAGGTAAAGGACTAGTTAACGCTGTTTTGCTTTCTGACAGAGGGGTAGATGATAGATCAGTACAGTAAATATATGCAGCCGAGGTTAAGAGTGGAAACAGAAGAAACAGCTAGTTCTAGATCTCACTAATTAACATGTTATATTGTTGTTGAGTTGGTGCTGATAGGTGTTTTTTTTTTTTTTTTTTTTAAAATCTTTGGACTGAACCAGGCTAGCTGTTTCCCCCTGTTTCCAGTCTTTATGCAAAGCTAAGCTATGGGTGCAATGGATCACAAAACTCACAGTTTGGATTCTATTGCGGATTTGAGTTGCGGACCAGATCATTTTTCAGTTCAGCAAAAACAAAAAAGGTTAGGATGAAATTAATCTAAAATTGGCTCCGATATAGATGCCTCTCTCTGTCTGCAGTCAACACTCTGTAGTCTCCCTCAGTGTCCTGCCCACAGCACTATCTGATTGGTTACATGTCGTGAGTTATAGCCTATCAACACCGAAGGCTACTGTGCCACCGACAGACTAAGAGACAGGAGCTGCTCTGGTGAGCGAGCGGAGCTGTGTGTTGGAGGGAAGCCACCAGATATTGCTAACGTTTCCATAAACATCACAATCTTATGATCTATTTGGATGATGACAAGAATGTCTCGTTTCCCACCACTGAAAATGCCTGAAGTCATAGCTTATGGGGTTTCACTCAAGGGAGGCATAAGCGACGGCTTTTAAATCAGTTTTTCTTCCCTCTCCAAATTATTACACTACAGAGTAAAACATAGCGTGCATTAATCCTGTCTACCTTATGAGACGAGTATCAATCTTGTCATCTAACTTGCCAGAAGGCAAATACGCACATTTCCAAAAATGTTGAAATATTCCATTAAGTCTGCAGTTCGAATCATGTTCCCTGTTTTGCTGCAGAAGAGAGGATTTTTTTTTTTTTTTTTGCTTGCTTTTGTGAGCTGTGTATGTGTAAGTCTGTGTTAGTTTGCTCGAGCCTCTCATGGGGCTGTTGTTATTGAGTCTGTTCATGGTGTGATTAACAGTGTGTGCGGCCTGGCAGGAGCACAATAAGGAATCTCTGAGGATTCCCTCGACACAGCACAACACTCCGCTACCTTTGAAATTACTCCATCACCATCCACTCACAAAAAAAGATGGATAATAAGATTTACTTTTTTTTTTTACTGTATGTTGAATGCAAAGGGTATGAGTTGGTGAAAATAGTTCCATAGAAATGCAAGCCCACTGCTGCTCGGTCCCTCTGGTGGGAGTTAATGTAGTTTGGGGAGATGTATTTGACTGGAGCACAGGAGGATTTTCACAGGGCTTGGGATTAGCACTGTAACGGAGTATCTTTTATTACATGGGACCCCGAGTTTTCAAAAACCATACTGTGACCGATATTTAGACCTAAGCCCCCGAAGCTGATAACTGTCATGAAAAGGCACTGTTAAGCCCCAGGAGAAAAAGGCAATTTTTTTAAGCTGCAGGTACCTTGGAATGATGTAGGATTGAATCTCTCTGTTTCTTCCCCCTCTATGTAACAACACGCTCTTATGAACTATGGGCTGGTATATAAACCTGTTATCATATAGATACGATGGTAGAATCAAGCAGACTGAACCAAAATAAGCACAAAAGAATATATATGTGGTTCGGTTATTTTTGTTTTATAGATGTAATAAAGATAAAGCGAAGGCTCCTACAGATCCAGCACAAACCCACAATTGTTTACAGCTCTTACCTGTTTGTTGGTGAGTTGAAAACATGAGGTTCATATGTTGAGGAATGTAGTGGCTGTTGAATTTAGAGCACAAATATTCCTTAACGATGACGGCATTTTCTTCCCTTTTCTTAAAGAGCACCACTTAACTTCCAATAGGAGAGCACTTAATCACTGTGAAAACAGTCTCACAATGGTATGAAAAGCCCCTCTTTCAACATGTGGCCCATAAAACAATTTATTTCCCTGAGTCACTGTGGTTTAAGCACGCTTAAGTCTGTTTGAGGGTGTGATGTACAAGAGAAGTAATCCTAATAATAATAATAATAATAGTAATACTAGTAATAGTCAACTTTATTTACTTATATCAGACCTTCATGCAGCTCAGAGTCTTTAAAAAAAACAGCAGTCGAAATATTAAAATATATTTTATGAGAGGAGGAAAGTCACGTAATAAAATTATAATGATAACAAATAATAATAAAATAAAGTTCCATAAAAACACCAGGGCAATAGCATCTAAAAAGGTGAATATTTAACGGGTGTTTAAAAGCCTCCGTTGATTGTTTCCATCTCAGATTCAGATGAAACCTATAGGGAGGCTTTATAACTTGTAGTTTTCACATCCACAAGGCATGACTGATCTTTGATAAGGTGATTAAAAAACAACGTAAAACACACCGTTGTTTCAAACAAGTTCACTGAATATTGTATCATGGCAAATAGTGGAGGTATAAAATGTATCATTAAAACATCACAGTTAAAACATCAGACACAGAGATAAAGATCTATTTTTTTTCTGTCTCTTTAATTTTTTTGCGCTATAATACCCAAGAAACAGGACAGTTTATAAGCCAGTGGTACTCTCCTCGCACTCATTAGTGGTGTGCCATAATGCTCAATTAGTGAAGTTGCCCGGTAATGTGCTTAATATTCTGATCTCTTCCCCCAGGGTTTTGCAGACAGCCCTCATTATGGCGATCATTTGAGTGACAGTCGATTAGTGTCCCATGAAGGATTGTCCCCAACACCTTTCATGAACTCGAACATAATGGGTAAGTAAGTGATTCTCTCCAACTCACCCCTCACATGCCCTTTGGTAGTGGAAAGACATCCTGTTAAAAAAAATTGCCTGATTGAGGTTAGGGCACATCATGCATCTCGAGGTAGCACTACTGAAAGGCTTGCACGCTACAGGCCTGTTTTTTTCTCCATCTCCTGCTGTCTCTATTTCCTCCCTTAATCCCCCTCCCCTTTCTGTATCTCCCTCCTCCTCCTGTGATGACCCTCCCCCAGGCTAGAAGTCACGCCATCAGTATAGCTTTCCGTCATAAGAAGCTGTCTCCTGGACATCAAAACCGCCCCCAGCAGCTATCATTGGCAGCAGGGTAGTGATTTCTGGGTGTGGGGTTAAGCAGACTATCGTATCAAAGACCCTCTCACATAAGAATCTGAATTGCTTCTTTTTTTGTAGATTATTTAATAGTGTTCAAAGATTTTTTTTTTTTTGCACTCTTTACCTTATGTTAAATCATGCTTGCCCTCATTGTTTGCTTGTTTGAACGACTGCTTGGTTTCTATTTCTGCATTTGATTTTCAGAGCAGCATTGATTTCATTTTATCATAGTGTTTCTCAGATCAGTGGTTCTGAACCTTTTTGGTCAGATGTACCCCCACCATAGCCTTGTCAGATGAGCTCAAGTACCCCGTCATTGACACCACCCATCACCACCCAACTGAATGTTATTTTCATAAAAGACCTCACCATAGAACATAGACCTTACATCTTTTCAGAGCTGTAGCTTTGCTAACGTTAATATTTTTCTATAACTTGGAATTGCAGAAGCTGGACATAAAGTGAATCAATTTGTTTTTCTTTTTTTTACCACATCATAGTTTGTATTTTGATAATCACAAAAAATACATTTTGTGACTACATATTCTATAACTGACTTGTAATACCTTCTCCTATTGTAACAATTAAAAGCTGTGTGTTATCCAGCACTTTGGCCTGGCATCATAGTGATGTGTAACCTCTTGACAGTTTTATGGCTAACTACATCTCAGCTCCTTATGTAATGGCCCTGGAGACTGGTTTCCAAGCAAGGTGATTAGTTCGCAAATTGGTGCTGCTGAATTGAAGGAAAATATTATCTTTCTTGTAATTGATCACACGACTGTTTCTCTCTCTCTCTCTCTCTCACACACACACACACACACACACACACACACACACACACACACACACAGAGTGTATCTCTCCCCTTTTCAAATGCATCTGTAATTTTGCTTACAAGCTGCAGAATATGGATGTGATCTGTCCCAGTGATATGTCAGATTTTGACAGCATGATTGTGAACCTGGAATTGCCTGTGCTTATCTCAGCGTCAAGATAAGTCTGGTCTTGCTAACTAGTTTTTCCACTGTAATATCTGGGATTTGCATAGCTTTATGGAGTTTTCAGTACCCTCATTAAATCATGTCTGAAGGATCATTCCTCATCAATGAACCATGTAGCAGTGAAATATACAGTTGTAGGCCTTTTTTCATCAGGTGTGTGGAATTCGTGGTTAAGCAGATGGTTTTCGTCAGTTTGTGTGTGCTTTGTTGGACAATGAAATGCTTGCACGGTATAATTATTTTGCTTCCCACACAATCATGCTGTTGTCATGATACCACTTTGTGGTGTTTGTTAGAGGACTTCATCCTTTGATCGGCACTTAAATTTTATTAACACAGCGCTGCTTTGATCTCACGCTCATTGTAGATGCTCCTCTGCCTTGGTGTGGGATTGGCTTTGGATGCTGGAATTTACTATTAAGGCTTTGACACATCAAGCCAACTAAGAAAAAGAGCTGCTCACAAAGCAACCTGATCACATGCTTTAAACATTATGTCACAATAGATTTTCTGTTAAAAGATGCATTTGAACACATTGACAAGTCTGCAGCAGATAGCTGGATTTAGGATGAAATAACCAGTCAGTGGTCTTTGTATGTCTAATGAAAATGTGAAACTGGCAGTGTAAATACATGTTTGCTTTGCTTTGGACAGGCCTTGTCAGTTCATGGTCTTTTGCTCGTAGAAAAGGAAACAAGGCAGAGACATTACTGATTTACTAATCTGAACACTGACACCCTTCACAGCTAAATCAGTCTGATACTAATCAGACTGACTGATACTGATCAGGTTTTCCTTGTGCTAACCATATAAGACAAACTTTGTAACAGAAACTGTGGACAGTGATCATCTATAGACGCTTAACGATGACCCAGTGGTGGTCAGCAGTCATCCTGGTGTTGGAGCCCTTCGGACCTTTTGTTGTTTCCTGCCTCGTATTCATTGTATTGTTCCTGGTGGGGAAGTACCCAATTCATAACCCTGATGGCATATTTTCCGTGTTTATGTTTTGTCTAGTTTATCAGCACAGTAGATCTAAAACATGCTTTGTATTAGAAAAATGCGACACTGATTAGAAATTTCCTTTGGAAAGAAATACTGACTAAATTATTTTCTTTTGCTGTGGCAAGAAATGTCAGGCCTCATTTTAGTTGAGTCAGTTCTCTGTTGTTTATCAAGTGACCCACTGATTGAGCCGTCATACTGCTTCTTAGCCAAATAGCTTTATTTTTAGAGTTTGAATACAATGGAGAACATCAGTATGGAGGAAGGAAAAAAAAAACCTATTAACACTTCTTAAGCTCCAATTAGGAAAAACAGACCGCTCTATGATGAATGCACCGTTCACCCCACTGTGAAGGTCTGATTCTCTGCAACCTCTGTGCATCGAGCTGCTGCATGTTCCACCAAATGGCAAAATAATAGTAATAATGTAGATCACAAAAAACAGAGACAAACAATAACTAGATATATGTCATACATAGGCATTATGATTTACATGTGCTTGCAATTTAGTCTAGACTTTCAGCCACTCTTCAACGACTGGAATAACATGATAATGGCATGATAGTACCTAATTACTAGACAACATTGATGTGTAGTCTTGTGCTAATGCACAAATAATTATCAGTTTTTTGCACTGCAGTATATGTGTTTTTCAGTGTATTGAAGTATTGTGCTTTATATACATTGATTTGTACTTTCAGTATTTTGAAATGTGCTCAGAATGACTCATCGTGAGCGGGAATCCTCTTTATGCAGCAAGATGGTGAAAAACATTAATCATGTCAGTGTGTATATACCTACAGTAAACATTATGCTATAAACAGTTTCCCTTTAAGACAGCTCTTTTTTTCTTTTTTCTTTTTTATTAAAAGCTTGCTTTCGTTTCATTTGAAGGAGTGTGTGAAGTGAGGTTACACAGTCATGGTGGGTATTAGATGGCGGGCAAGGGGAGCTTATGTTAGATTTGAATAATTGATAAGTTACACCACTCGTGAATTAAATATTGAAGATTTTTTAAAAGTCAGCTTTGCATGTAAACCAGCCCGGTGGTCATACCATTGTAACAGTTGAACAGTGAGGTACGTCTAGAAACGTAATCCATGCATCTAGTGAAACAGAAATAGAATAGATTGTTTCCTTCGACTTATTCGAGGCTTGCAGGAGAATTATGTCGGGGTTTGAAGCTGAAGAATGACGTTTTGGGTGAATGCCTAACGATGACACTGTTCTCTCTAGGGGGCCGACTCCCGTGATCGGGCAGACTGTGCATCAGTGGGTCTGGGCCTCACATGCATCTTAGCTCCACCCTCTTGTGCTACAATCCTCTTACTAACTGCCACGTCATCCACTGCATGCTGCCCCACAGGTGGCAGCCACATTGTTCATGCTTAGAGTGTGCTATGGACAAACTTTTTAAGTCTCGGCCATGTGAGTCCCTTTGACTCAACCGCTTGTCACATGCTTTGAAAGAGGCTACACCAGACAGTCTACTGACATATCATTCAAGGATATTTGCAGTTAGTCAGTGTGTGATTCCTGTGGCCTCACAGGCACACAACTTCCCACCCCTGTTTTATAGTGTCATACATACTGTATGCACAGCACATCTGCTCAATAATGAGTTGCAGTGGGTGGGAAAATGGGGGGGGAAAGTGACTCTGATTAGAGAGTTGTTTTAAATTAGAGCACAGCTTTGTCACTGTCTGCCCCTCCAAAGTTACACAGAATTAATATGTAAGAGCTGGCTGTAAAAATCTGACCACAGCAGCTGAAATTATAGTTATTACAGTTATATTGTAATTATATTTATACTGTAGTTGTGACATAGAAATAAATATATTGTGAAAAATACCCTTTTTTGCAGAAATATCTTGCTGTATTGTGATATTATTAGACCATTGCACACCTCTATTCCAGCCTGTTGTGATGACAGAGCATCATTTCACTGATTTATCTGTGTGTAATAGTTGTACATCACCGATTAGCAAGCAATTAAAATTTTAATTTTATCGTCTCTAACGACATGACATTCACTAATGACTTGAAACCATAATTGAGTTAGACTTCAAGACAAAAGATAAACGTTTTATCTTCCAACTGTTCTTGGATTAAAGATTTATTTTTTAAATTCACACACACATTACTGATTGTTTCATGCCCCTGTGCCGCTGCTGATGGATTGTAATTCGCCGAGCCTTCGCTTCCTTCTCTGTGTGTAGTAATGCTTAACGTAAGGTCTTCCGTAGGTCTTATAGTGGAGGGTTGTTTCTCATTCAGTTGTTCTAATTGTTTAGCCACAGGGATAGCCAGCAGTTCATAGCCCTGACAAGGAATGGTTAGATCTAATTACCTGCAAAGATTTTTCCTTGCGGTGTCAGCTCGATGAGGGGAAACCAGTGGGGGAGGTTGATTTCAAGCAATCTGGGCAATTACCACAGGCAATGAGCTACAACTGAAAGAGCTGCACTCCGCTCCTTTATTTCACGCTGTATTGTGATTGGTGTGTACGCTGCTTAATGTTTGCCTTTTTGTCATTATTTACTTAATGGACTGATATTGTTTTCCACTAAGTGTCGAAAGCTTGTGGATTCTCAGACTTAACCTCAGATTATGCTTTAAAGTTGCTGTACTAATTAGCCAGACAGGGTTGAAGTAGCTGTTCACAGCTGTGGGCCTTTATTGGAAAAATGAAGAGTAGGGGAAATGTCTTACAAGGATATCAAAATGGAATCACTCCTAACGGTTATTCCCTCCTTTATTTTATCATTTTTTTATGCTAAAATGACTGCTTATAAATTCATTCTTACATGGTTTAAGGCATCTCATTCTCGCTGTTTGACTTCAGACTTCTCCTCACTGGCCAAATCAAAAAATGAGAATTAGGTAATATATTTTTAAGCAGAATGACTTAGCTAGAAATGGCACTTGAGCGTGAAAACATCATGTTTGTCACTATGAAATTGTCAAGATGCAGAAAAGCCGGCAAGCCATCGACTAGATTTCTGTCTGTGTTTGTGTTGGTAAATTGTCTCTGACACAAACATACAAACAAGTCCAGGAGCAAGAGCTACAGCCCTGACCTCTTGTCTATATCATGCCTAGTCTTGTACTCATGTTTATATTACTCCATAACTCTGTATGCTTCTCAAAAAAAGGTTTCATTTTGTTTAATATATACAAACAGCTGACTTGTCCTTTCAGTACAAAGTTGGGTTTTTCATTGACTCCCACTGCATAACTGTGGTGACGACCGCTGTGTCTTCCAGCCATGTGCCTGAGGGCGTGATATCACAACTGCTGAGTTGTACTTTCATTCACACGTTTCCCTGGTGTGCTTCATACATATTACTCATACAGCTTTAGCCCTGCATGAAAACTAATCAGCTTAATGTTGTCATCAACACACGCATACAGCCGCATGCATCCTGCTCCCAGCATGTTGACTCACACATGTGACCATAACGTGAGTCTCTGAGTGAGATAGAGCACTTGTGTTGTTCACTGCAGCAGAATTTCATTGGGTATTGCAGGTACCTGTGACCCAATAGTAGAGACAATCACAGTGTTACCATCTTCAAAGACGACACCCATTAGTTAAACAGAACATAAAATGTCACGATGGACGACCACTGTCTGTTATTGCCTTGGTCTCTGTTTCCATCAGTCAGGTGGAGTTTTCTCTTACCATGAGATTAATTATTCAAGGGCAATAAGAAAATGTCTAGACAGCACAGTACTGATGTGCAGTTATATAATACATCACAGACAAGCTCCCTATATTGTATTATATCCTAATCCTAATAATCCTAATCTAAAGCACCTCAGAGCTCAATCCCATGAAGGCCTTGTATGCAAACTCTTACAGATTTGCCCCAGAGAGTTTGGTTTAATATTTGTTTTCATGGCAGTACTTTATTATTGTTGTACTCTCTCAGCAATAATTGAGTCCACACAATATTCATGTGTCTGACTGTATGCTCCAAGCATTTTTAGCTATGATTTGATTGTTTTGCATATAGGTCAGATCAATATTTTTGTCCTGGATTGATATCACTGATATATAATAGAGTCATCAGAGACTGTGTAATTGTCTCTAGCTTGGAGCCACAATATATGTTGGTAACACAACAATGCTGAAACCTAAGATTTGCATCATACTAATGTTTGGTGGTTGGTGATGGTTAGTTGTTGTTTTCTTTCCTCTCCTTAAAACTCAAGAATGAAATTGTTGAGTTGTGTGAGTGACTTTGCATTTTTTTAAGAAACAAAAACAGCATTGTAGAACCGTGCTGCACTGCATAGTCTTTTGCATGAGAACAGAATTCATCTCTTGCAGTCTTTTTCGCTTTTCATTTGTGATTGTTCCTCTAGGCTTTTCATGAGGTGTCAACTCCCACATCACACTGGCATCCCCAATGTGTTTTTACTGGGGCAGGTGTCATGTGCTAATGCTCTGGCCCTTGGGAGACCCTCCTCAAACCCAGGCTGTGAGTGTGACCAGGTGCTGTTCAGGTGTGCACTCAGTTTCCACTGCAGTGTGGGTCACAGGTGCTGTCAATGCTGTTCCCCCCCCACTGTCATTCACACACACACATTGACACACACAAACACACACACAGCATGCAGCAAGCTTTCACAGTAAGAGCTGAATACAGTATTAACTCATGGTAAACAATTTTTTGCACATTCGCTTGTATGCATGACTGTAGGATGTATATATCTGCTGTATATTTGACAATAACAGAGAGCAGAGAAGGGAAGGCTAGAAGATGTGGTGCAGTACAGTTTAGTGGATGTAGCCGGTCATTATGCAGAGCTGCAGGGTGTGCTTATCTATTACCGCGGTCAGTGGAGCATGAAGAGCTGAAGATGAGCTGAAAGGGCGCAAATCCCTTTTCTCCATCCCTACGCCGCCCACATCTCCCCACACATCCCAGTCCTCCCCGCCCTTGTGCTTCTCTCAGCCCATCTCGGCCCTGCCCGGCCCCGGCCGTGCCTTCCTTGGGCCCTGGCCCCCAGCATGTGACTGACGAGGCTGTCCAGCTGCAGAGGATCAGCTGTAGTCTGCGTAGGCCTGGAGGGCTGTCTCTCCAAAGAGGAAGGAAGAGCAGGGGCATGGCCAAGGTATGATGACATAACAAGTCTCTAGGAAAGCAGCTGCAGGGGTGAGAGCACCACGGTTTTATTTGCGATCAGTGGAAAGGTGTCTTCATTGCTCGTTTCACTGCATTTTATATAAGAGACTGCTTGTTATGTTTGTTGATTGGCATGGCCCAGAGCAGAGCTGTTTTGTTTGTTATAAGGGCCCAGGACACTTGTGTATAATTGTGTACATGTGTGTCTGCAGATGTTTACACAAAAAAAGAGTCTGTCTTTCTTAAAAACTTAATTTTCTGCTGAAAATGCATATTTTTGAGAAGTGGTGAAAAGGACTTCAGATAAATCCAAATTCTGTCACTAAGACCCATTGTGCTTGTTGGCCTCCTTGTATATCCCTCATCTCTCTCTTTCTCCACTCCCTTTCATTCTCCCCTCCCCCCTTTCTCACATTTCTCTCGCCTCATGCTGCCTGCAGCTGATGCCAAGAAGAATGTTAGAGATTATTTAATACAAGCAGAAAGCTAAAAGGGAAACGATTCATTGAGAAGAATTACTAGAATTAAAGTCTGCTGACCTCAGCGTTTGACGCTGCCAATGCCGGCAGCATTGAATATCTTATCACCAGTTTCGATATACCAAAAAAGTCAGCGACCATTGAATCTCAAAATGTTTTGCCTTGAATTGTGTGAAAACTAGACTTACTGTGTACAGCTATAAACACAAGTCATGCTAGTGAGTATGTGACTCTATTAATTGGATGGCTGGATACATTTTTCACATGATCTTTGTACATAGCAAACATATTGCTTAATTTTGATGTATTATGCAGTGTTGGCACTGATTTTAGTACTTCTGGAATTTGCAGATTAAAGCTAAGATACAGTTGATACATACAGTCAGTTGAGACCAACCTGAATAAATAACTTTGTGTCCATAATTTAACTTGTAGCTGATCCTTTACATTGGGCATTCATTGATTTGTTTTGTTTTTTGATAAAAAAAAAAATTATTTGGTGCTAAAATCACACCACCCACCAACAATTACATTAAGCCTTGGAGAGAACAATCCTTAAACATCTTGGAGAGAAATACCCCAAGGTAAAAGTCACTGGAGTTCATGGAGTATAACTGAATCTCAAATGGCTCCCAGGTATAAATTAATATATTAAATCTGCTCACTGTGCACCTTGTCTTTTCAAGAAACTAGCACCTTATTGGCTCCCTAAAATGTACAGAATCTATACGGAGGCGTGTTTAAGTTCACATTTATGGAGATGTAGGATGGCTGTGTAATAGCTAAACACGTGAAGTGGTGGTCAGCTTGCATGTATCACAAAGGGGATCAACTTCAGGACAAAATCCGCCCAGTGGAACAGATGTATGAACCCAGGCTGGGCACAATATGGGTGACAAATTCATTATAATTCTCCTTCCTTTCTTTTTCTTGAAATGAAGTAACTCCACTACTACAACACTGAGCGTGCATGAAATTGACCCCTGATTCCTGGGCATTAATCTCTGTCTCAGCTCTAAAGTTTCCCTCACCTAACTCCAGCTCTTTTGAGGATACATCAAAGGTTACATCCTTATTGAGAAGAGCCGCAGAAAACCTGGCCCACAGTTGCTGGTTAATTCTCATGCCCACCACTCCTAACCCCCGCCTCCATTTTTTCCACAGTCACAACTGCTCATACAGGCGTCCTGTGTCCATGTTGGCAAACAAAACGCAAGATAATGTTACACACCCGTCTTGATGGACTGCAGTGGATTGCGATTGGTTGATAAAATGCAAACATTTGTTTCGCCTTTACTCCCACTTGACAATGCCTGACATTTTGTCCTGTGCTGGCACAGCCCGGAGAGTGTGAGGTGTGGGAAGTGTAGAGAGAAGCATGGATCTGTGAGAGTTTTCTTTCCTGCCAGGAATATGGGAGTGGGAAGGTACTTTTTTTTGTCAACTTCAAATCAACAAAACTCTTTTAAATGGCTGCTACATTTTTTGCTCACATACAATGCCATCCCCCACAGAGTGCACTCATCAAAAGATTTATCCCCTTCAGGCTGTTTTGATGTTTTATTTAGAGCAGGCTTGTGTTCTTAAACTGTAGACCGCTTAGGGTTTGCAGGGGTTTTCTGTGTAAGGAAATATGCCCACAGTGCTTGGAGCTGGATCAGCATTCCTAACCCATGTGTGTATCCTTCCTTGTCCTTCACCTCGGCTCTCTGTTGTTTCGCTGTTCAACAGTTGTTTGGCATCTAATACTGAACACAGTCTCCTACTTTGATGTTACACACTGACTTGATTTCTAATGCCCAACTGGGGGACATTTCTTTAGCTTGTTAAGTGTGCTCTTGTTTCCCCGGACAGCCCCTTTCTCTTAAGCTGACAGTGACGGCGATGGTGAACTCACATGTGAATGTCTGATGCAGGAGGGGAAGCATGTTAGCGGCCTTACCAATGCAGCATCCATTACGGTGTTGGTGTTCACATGGTGGGACACGTTATTAGGGAGCTCATCTCCTTTCTCCTCTGAGAGAAAGGATGTGTGATTATGAAGTCATCAGCCATGAACCAGCGAGGCTACGGAGAAGCACCCCTCCTCATGGGTCCTCAGGGTGCCATTGATTGGTGACCATGTGTTTGTGCCTGATAGACTGTGAAATGGTGTGTTGCTGCACGGCTGTGTCACACCTGCGTCCCACCAAGGTGATTGATTGGTTTGGTCATGTGGAATGTTCCCATCTGGTCCGCAGTAATGCATTTTTTTCTTCGTTCGTGAATAACAAGTACTGGCAGGAGAATAGTTGGGCTCGGAAAAAGGCAAAGGCCAAGCGAAAACATTTTCCCCTTTACACCGCCCCCTTTTTCCTTTTTACCGAGTTAGAGAAAATTCAAATAGACCGAGCCATGGCACCTGATTATCCCAGGAGGGGATAGATGCAATCAGGAAATCCACATCTCCTCTCTTACACAGGGATGGATCTTAGGAGAAAAAAAAACTGTTTAGCCAGTGCGAAGGGCAGCAGCTCCTGATTTTGAAAGTCATACTTCAGGCCTAAAGAATGTGCAGTAAAACGAGGGGTATCTTTGATCCAGCTGAGAGTTTACACACCTTTTCTTGATTAGTAACCCTTTCCAGACATCTAGCCTAATCAAAAAGCAGTGCTGGTAAGCTTTTTCTCCCCCCAAGTTATTGTTTCTCATTCCTGCATTCCTTCTGGGTTGATTCCTCTTAATCCTGGTCCCTCTCCTTTTAATTGATCTATTCATTCCACCTAATGGCTAATTACACATCAGGCTGCATGAGCAGATGCATTTATCATCATAGTACATAATAATCAGTGACATTTCAACAAAGAACAAAATAAATATGCAAATAAGAACTCATTAACATTTGCTCTCGCTGTTTTGAATAATGTAACTGCTGACATGGCTGTATGCAGAAATTGATCTTGAGCTCAGGGCCAGGGAGACGTGTTTCCTAAGTGTTTTGTGGCTCTATCATGTTTCTCCATCCTACTGTTGTTCCTGACGCTGGGCTGTCTGTAGACAGCGTCTTCAGTGTCTCTTTCCTCATCCAGACTGACCTAACCTCTAACCCAGCCAGCTTTCATTTACTGTCAGACAGAGCCTGCTGGAAGCATCAGACGACTTTGGCAGGATTGATGTACACAAAGTCTTGAGAAAAGGAAACAAAAAGGAGGCATTTTAAAAGGTATGGGAAAAAGTGAGTGTGTATACAGCTGATTTGCCCTTGTGCCGTCTCTTGTTGCCAGAGAAATGTATTAGTAACAGTGGAGCTTGTCTAACTTAGCATCCAGAGAGGCCAGAAATAAGACTTTATGGGGAGAATACCCTGTTCGTCAGTTCATGATTTATCATCACATAAGCAGCTCCTTTCGTGGAAATTAATAGGAAAACAAAAAGGTCTTGAAGCCTTGGATAGAGATTGTAAAAAGTTCATAAAAATGTTTGTTTTTGCCATGAATTAGTCCTGATAGTGGTTTGACATTAAGAAATGGTCTGTTAACTTGATAGGATTAATGTTTTGTGGTTCTGTGCCATCCAAGTCATCACACGGGAACATGAGCACAGACGCACGGACACCAACAGCGAACACATGTGTGCTCAGAGAAAAAAACAAACCGAGCGAGCTGGCGTGTGATAAATTCATTTGGTTTCTCCATTAACAACATTTCCTCATCCTGTATTATGTGTTTGTTTCATGGTCGTGGCTTTCCTTGGAGAAAGGAAAATGGACTCGTTTTCTGGATGGAAAAGGGGCCCTTGGAATGCATCGGAGAGGCAGTGAAGCACGCTCACTAATTGGCTGTTTTCGTGGCGAGGGTTTTGAATTGATCCCCCGAGACGCTTAGGTCACTACCTCACATTATCAAAGTAAGGGGCTTGACACAGTGCCATTCTGCGCTGTGCTGCAGCCCTGTGATCAATAAAGGAGGCACACTAAATGACTGGCCAGCTTTTCCTTCCTGTCTTGTCCTCCAGTAAGATTTCAGCACCTAATGTTGTGTATTCACCTCTTTAGCTCGGCCTGTAGGTAGCCGAGGTTACACTGGACTGAATATTTCACTTTGGTTTTCAATTCATAATAGATACTAGGTTTTCTAATTAATTTAAGTAAAATTTGATTGAGCTTTTCTGATTTGATTGATTTTTCTACAAATTATTTTCTTTATTTTCATTGAAAATTTTGGCCAATGTGGTTAAATGTTATATTTTACTAACACCACTTTATGTTGTCTGCACTGGTCAATAGACTCACAAAGGTCTTCACCCTCACATTAAATAATAGCTCCTTTTACATTACACAGTTTTTCAGAAGTCAGAAGTTCTGATTGAAATGATTGTGCAAGTCAAGCTATTATCTTTTGTGGAGTTACAACTAATGTGAATTTGTAAACATATGTTAACGTGGAAAAGTATGATCATTAACAAAGTTAGAGGATGCATTGCTGTAAAAACTGTTTGTCACACTTGAATGTATAATGACTGAAATTGAACAGATGTAACGGTGCTTTCCAGGTGCTTGATGAAGTGGCATGTGGGGTGCTTTGGTTTCACATTGTTGTTGAGAAGGTGATCACCAAATGCTGCTCTCAGGGTCATCACATCTCTTGTGGTCTGACACCACATACTGTGGTTATTACGGAAGAAAGTGGATGACAGACAATTTGCTGCAGTTCAAGAAGCAAGCTCACATGTGTAAAGTTGGTGGTTTAAACTTATGCAATAGTACAGACCATCTGGGTAAGGAAAGTGAAAGAGAAACAGTTGAAGTCTCTTTGAACAAAGCACCTAACCCCCAGCTTGTACAGTGTAGCTGTGTAACAGCCAACAGTAGAAAATGGTCTCTGGGACAAAAAACAGGCGATGAGACCAAAAACCTAAAGGATAACTGACAGAATAAGATTAAAAAAAAAAAAAAAGACAGAAATATGCATAGCTTGGCTGCAATGAAAGAGCTAGAAGAATAAGACATCAGACATCATTACAGAGTGAAAGATGATAAAAGCACATGAAAGCAGGCTGGAGTTTGGAAAAACCAATGAAAGAGTGAAAGCATGAGATTCTTGGATCTGGTTTAACAATATAGCTGAAGTCCAATACAAAGTGCTATATTTAGCCGAAACTGGGCACAGTGTATCACTCATTACTCATCACCCTGCTGCAAGATTTGAAGGCACTATAGTGGCATCAGTCTGTGTTGGCCAAATCGTTTCCCAGGCACAGGTGAATTATTAAGGATGTCCTGCTTCAGAGTGCCTGACATTGGGATGACGACTTCTGTCCTGACAAATCCTCGAGCTCATCAACACTGGAGTGGCTTCACAACTCGCCTGTGAAAGGCCTTGAGTGGTACAATTATAGCAGTGCTTGAATATGTTTAAAGTCTGTAGATAGACGTCATGATAGCAGCTCTCTATCCAGCTTGACTGTACAAATAGTGCCTGTTACAGTGAGAAATACTATAATGCACATATTGGAGTGTGCAAATATGATACAGATGTAGGCAAAAGAACCCAAAGCCATATTTTTACTGTTTTGTTCCCTCTGCCAGCACAGAACTAAACATTCAGACTGTAATGTGCCTGAGTTTGTGTGTTTGTGCATGTAAAGTTTGATTAAATGTGCTGGTCGTGGCTGTATGTTGGATTCATGTATGTATTTGTTGAGTGTGATGTGTTCTGTCCAGTTTGATGTATTTGTGTATTCTGAGGCTGTACGAAGGTGGAAACAATTTTCCTTGCAAAAGGACAAATAAATGTAAATCTGAAAGTGCTATTGCAATTTATTGACTCAGGATAAAATACTGTAACGTAGGTACGCGTGCACGTACTTTCAGTAATTCTTAACAGGTGGTTTTTACTTGGAATAGACGCAGCATCGTGTGATTTAGCTCAACATTTGAATCTTTGTACATTTTTTGGTGCACTTGGTCACATGGCAGCTCGTGGGTTTTGACTTTTAGAAAACGCTAATGAGCAGCGTTAGCTCAGCGGATAAGAAGAGTGAAACCTGGACGTTTAGTTTTTGTCTCTGTGTAGATATTAGCATCTTTCTTTCCATTTTCTGCCGTATTAATCTGTCTTCCAGGACACGTTCTGTTGATTCCTCTGCAGTGAAATGCTTCACAATCACAGCTACACCTTCACACATCAGAGTGATATGCTAATAAGCGGCTTCACAGAATATTTTAATCAGAATTGATGGATTTTTTTTCCTCGTGAGATTGATTTTTCATTGCATAGGAGATATACTGTGTGATGGCAGCCTGCGTACTCACATTTATATTACTGATGGTGATTGCTGTAATTAAGCCACTTCACTCATGTTGCTTTTGGCATTTAGTATTTTTGTCTTTTCTGTTTTAAGGCGGATAATGACTTTTGCTTCCTATCAATCACTGCACTTTAGACTCATTAGTAGGCCTGTGACACAAAAAGAAACCGTTCGCTTAGTTTGGTGCAGCCTTGCTCAGAACAAAACAACTCAAAAACTATAATGACAATAATACTGTTGCTCTTGTTGTGAAGCTGTGATCACACCCGCCGGCTCAGAGCAGGAAAACAAAGCATTCGTAATAACAAGCCTGTAACACATGAAGTTCTATTCGTGTTTGTTTCCTTCCCTCACAGCAGGAACTGTGATTTCTGAGCTAGTCTTTCAAAACTTAAATACTTCAATTAGGGAACTTCAGATTTAACGACACGTTTTGTTTTGTTTTGTTTTTTATTTGAGAATGCAGATGATTGCAGTGGCCTGTTTTCCTCACACTGAGTTGCAGTATATGTGCGTCAGACAGGAGATGGTGTCACTGCATGATAAGGGTATATTTTATTCAGCTAATTTAGGCTCCTGGCTTTAGAACTGGCCAACCCAGCAATATGTTCTGCTTGATATATCACTTTGTTCTACTTTACTTCAACATCATAAATATGCATTCTCTTGAAATTTCAATAGCGGCTAAGCCACGTAGTCGCAAACTGTGAGTTTTCGGGAGTGTTTTAAAGCTTGGGTTGCTGCTTCATTGCGAAGTTTATGAGGCTACACTGGGATTTAATCTGTGTCTCTGTTGCACACGTGGCAAAAGGATGATGAGGAAAAATACCTGCTGGTTGTTTCCAGAGGGACTTTCAGAAGAAGATGGGGGAGAGCCAACTAGTCACTGATCATCCATCTGCATATCACTGCTCTGTCTAATGAGATGCATGAACGGATAATGTGGTCAGAGCTGCTGCATCTTCAGCCGGACAGTGTAAAGAAACTAAGACACCTGCTTATCCGTGACCTCTGGACATGATCCTGAAGTTTATCCCCAAGTACGCTGCCACGTGGCCCGCCCCCTCAGCACTGCTGCATCCTTCTCTTGCTGTTCTCTCTGCCTCTCTTCCCCCAGCATGAGTGGGGGGCTGCCATGTCGAGTGGTCAAATGCTTGAGCTTGCTGCAGTTTCTCAGGAAGGTTTTAGTGCTGCTTGTTTGCATACTTCACTTAGATATACTACTCATGTTTCATCATCTGCTGATCTACCAAAAAAAAATGTTTTTACCCAACTACATTTCAAATTCAATACACTGACGATGAGAACTGACCAATTAAAAAAGCTGGTTCATGAAATAGACAGAGGAAAACCATCCTTTCCATTCATGATCTTTATCATGTTCAGACAGCTACTTTTCAGTCAAAACAATACAGTGGTATTAATTTATTCTTCCAAGAACACCGAATAGACAATATTAACTTCAGCTACTGCTGCTTCAGAATATAACTTGAAAATGTTATGTATTTCTGCCTGAACCAATTCTGTCTGTCAAATTTTAAATGACAGCACTGTGAGCTTTCTCGGATTTAGCAAATCCAGATCAGTTCCCAGTAGAAGAACACGGTTCAGTTGGTACTTTAAAGAAAAAAAATATGATTTTATTACAGTTCAACTGTGCTATGTGTTCATGCAGAGATTTATGCAGGGCGGGAGACAGAGGAGGAAGGGTGTGTAACAGAGTTTATAGACTGAATCAAAGCTTGGACATTGCATCCATTTGTGCACTGACACTCTGATCTACTCAGTGTTGTGTTTAGAGAAGAAGAAAGTTAAATTAATACATTGGAAAGAGCAGCACCAGTCATCCAGGTGATGGTCATGTTTCATATTAACGCACATAGAAGTTGCACAAAAGAAGTGGACCCTGGCTACATTTAGGAGCTGTGATGTCGCGCTCATTTTTATATGAGTGTTTTCTTATTGTAACAAGTGGTGTCGTTGATGCTTTGGCAAGAAAACAGGAGTATCTCATTGCTTACAAATGCAATAAAAGTTTACTCATGGTATTTTTTTTTTTTAACACTTTTTAACACGGTTTTTGGTAAAGTGTTTTAATAAGGACAGGTAGATAATCTGAACAAGATCTGACTATTGCTTTTCTTGGGGATCACTGTTATCACTGCTTCCCTCCAGGATGGGGGTATTTCTCCATGTTCAAGCGTGTGGTTAAATGACCGTTCAAGAAGTGGTATGAGGTGTTCACTAAAGGTTTTGCCCACTCAGATGGTAGGCCGTCACTGCCGGGGGATTTGTTTGGTTTTAGGTTATTCACTGCTTACTCGTGGTATTTTACTCACCGATTCCTTGTTATACTGTGTATTCTTGTGTTGTCTAAGTTTAGGCTGCACTGTTGATTAACAACAGGGTCCGGAGTGCCTCAGCAGACTTCCTTTTTGCCAGGCTCCACAGTTTGTAGGGAGCTGTATGGCTCTTTCACTGTGTCACACTGTGGACTGTAGCATTACTTTCACAAACACATCTGTCTGCTCAGGTGGGCCCCGAACTACAGCAGTGACCATCAATTATTCACACAAGACACTGTGTGTGTGTGTGTGTGTGTGTGTGTGTGTGTGTGTGTGTGTGTGTGTGTGTGTGTGTGTGTGAGACAAAACACATGCTGCCAATGAATATTTAACTCTTGCACTTGATCAGACCTTTTCCTCAGGACATGTTTTAGGAGTGAAAATGAATGGAACTAAACTGCCTTTAGATATTATACAGGAAATAAAGAAATTAAAATTCTCTGTCAGAGGAGATGTTTCATCATGCTGCCATGATGGGGAACGTTGGTGGTAGCCGACAACTTAATCCTATTTCCTTTTGCAAGAGCAATGGCTCAGAACTGTATCGCATTACTGTTACAAGAGAGGCAGCTTTGCTAGTTAAACCATCTTCCCTGATTTCCTCAGCTTGCTCAGTCTCTGGAGACAGTCTGCACAGATGCAGAACAATTGTCTGCTGCAGGATGGCTCAGATAAGCACAAGTGAATTCTTTTAGATGTGCCTCTATTCACCTGCGCTCGTGAAAGCAATGTTCAGATCAGTCATTGTGTAACAAAAGCTCCAGGCAGTGCAAGTTTTTAACTCACAAAAAAATATTTACCTTTTCCCCAGAGTAAACAGAATTTAGTTCCAGCGCTTGTGTCTGTGCTTGTAATATTTGGAAGTGTGACAGAAATAATGTACGATGCTGTTAAAGTTATTCATCATTCTCCCCCAGGAGCTCTCATTTGTTTGTTTGTTTGTTTTTCCAGGGGAGTAAAACTGCTGAGTTTGGATATTGTGATGTGTATGATTCATGTGTGTTGTGTGCTGTAAGTTTTATTTTTCCCCTGATGGCTGCTCGGGAGCCTTTCTTTTAGGTGTGCACACCGAATTGGACGCTGATAGAAGGGCTCCCTGACAATGAATTAATCCGTAATAAGTTCACTGAAAACGTAGTTTGCGTAGTTCGAACTTTGTGACACAGTGTACTGTTTGACAGAAGTGCACATTTTGTTTTTTGGGTGCATCACAGTAAGGAACCCTTTTGCTACAACTTAGAGAACTACAACGGTCCCACATGTCTAAGCTACTCTTAGGTCTGTTGAATAGTTTAGTGCGTTTAGTACGCTGTACACTGTAACAAGACCTGAGGGAGTCTTATTTCTGCGAAAAGCAATGATGGAAACCTGAGTTAATTTAGTATGACTGTTTTAAAAGCTCATGTAGGCTGAACGGTTTATTGCTAGACTGTAAAATATATATATGTTAGTCAGTCAGTTAATTCATCATCCACTGATCCCATCCCTCCTTCCTTCTTTCCCTCTTTGCTTCCAGCCAGCATCAGATAATATCAAAGTCGGTGGCAGATAAAAAGGAAAGAAAACAAACAAAACTGAGCTGTTAAAAGTAAAAGGAACAGCACCTCTGTGATTGCTTATGGTATTTTATATAGTAATATTAAAACTGTGAGACATCATTGAATTGTATTGTGACCATAATATCAAATTTAAATCATATCATAAGGTCCATGACAATACCCAGCCCCTTCCAGCGTGTTTGTGGACCTCTAAAGGTCTTCAAAGGTCTCAGCTGTGAAAGTCAGGCTGGTGGTTTAAGTCACCAAATTGCTGGAGACAGCATGTTTGGGAGAAAGAGAACATGAGCTGTAGCTTAATATGTAGTAATGTGAGGACTTTCCTTTCATGATGTTACGAACTGTTTTATCATAACTTTTCCACTGAATTGGCCATATAATAAACAATAAAAACCCAATTAGGCACAGTTACATACAAATCATTGTCCTAAAGTTAAGAAGCAGCAAATTAAGTGTCCATCTTGCGCAAAACACTTGACTGCAGAACGAAACAATCAAGACACTGTATTTATTCCGTCACTCAGGATAAATCCAGGTGTGTGCATAAGTATCATAAAATATAATGACTGTTATTACTGTCCTTTTTATGTTTTCACAGGTAAATCAGAAAGGGCTTCGTTTATTGGCTATGGGAGGGATCCTGGAGCATCTGGCTGCCAGGTGAGTTTCTCATCCGATGTCAAGTTCATGTCGCTCCAAACGTTTCTATCAAAGCACAGCGAGTTTTGACTTTCAGGTAAGAAGTTAGGCAGGTTTTCTACAACTTTTGTGTGCTCTGATTTCAAGCAGGGAATCCATGCTTTATTTAATCAAGGCTGGATTTACCGTAAATCCCTTTATTCCTCCCTTCTATGTAACTACCACAAACACAGCAGTCAGGCTTTTGCCAGGACTGGGAGTCCATAATTTATTAACACAAGTCTAGCTCATTATAACTTCCTTTCATTGGCTTCCTGTTTATTTTAGAATTATGCGAGATCCTACTCTTTCTAAGAGTTTATAAGGCTTAACAGATGTAACCCCAACACCAAGAAACTGAGGGCATCCTTTGGCACTGCCCTTCAGACATCTATGTAGGTATATCCACTATTTATCTAAAGATGACTGGGATTCTGCAGAACAGTCTGCCTGAGGTAGAGTACAGTAGATTAGAGTAGATTTTTGCAGTGCAGTTCTGTGTGAAAGGACGTAGGCTTTCTCTAACATAGCACTATGTGATCACACGTTGTTCGACAGTTTTGATCATATCCAGTGAGCATTTATGAAAGACGCCCCTTATTGATAGAAGTATTTTTACAGAGAATACCATTTAAGACATTTTGAGCAGGAGCTGTGGCATGTGTGCAAAACTGCAGAGATGTTAGATTAATGAACAGGAAGACTATAAAGATCGGTTTCTTTCCACTGAGAATCTGCAAAGAATGTAAAGCAGGACGAGGCATAGCAACATATAAATAACATAACCACTGGACGAGTCACGCAGCAGGAGACCTACTGATTTATAGCCTGCTTTCAGTCTGATATCAAACAGCTCATTGTGTGTTTTTCCAACCGGTTAAACCAAATAATTGAATAAGACAGTTGATCTCATGATCTACTTATTATTGCCCACAAATTGCCTGGCGTGGCATGTGACTTCTGAGACTCAGAGATCCCTGCTGTGGCTTTGATTCAGACTTTCTCTCAGTTCTGCCAGTCAGTGCTCAGGTGCACTTCACATAAGCTGCAAATGATTTTGTCAATATTTCAGATCTGAATTTCTGAATCTGTGTGTAACAAAGTCTGCATATGATATGGACTTTAGTACATTCTGGACATGCAAAGGTTTCTAAACTGTTATTATGAGTAGTTTATCTGATTCTTGCATGATTGCCAGCTCCCTCCTCTGAGTCAGATACAAAAGCACTCACCACTTGATTATTGGGCTGAATATAAGTAATTCAGAGGTTTTAACAAAAATAGAAAAATAAAAATAAAGCTCTGAGTGGTTCCTTCCTGAATAGCTATAACAGCGTAAAAGAGGCCAGAGCCAGTGTCGCTGCAGGGAGTCAATATCATTGAACAAAGGAAACAGCAGAAGTGGCTCTATTGTGCCATGTGAATGCTGTGAATTTTTTTCTAGATTATATTTGTGTCACGTTGCCTCTGACAGTTTCTGTGACCTACATTTAAATCAGAGAAATAATCTCAATATCTTGTTTAGTGCATGTCATATATATAAATATATATCCTAAATATTTACACTAAATGGAGTTTATTTTTAATTGTTTTGAATTTGTCAGCACACATGTTAGATTTGTCAGTCAGACACCAAAGCTGTTGGAAAGGTCTCAGTGTTACTGTGTCAATCCTCAGCCTGCAAAGGGGATTCAGAGCACGTGTGGCGAGTTTTCAAGGCCAACTACTACACATCGCTCTGAGTTATACGAGCTCACATGATTCCTGCTCTGCTGGTCTGCCACGGATTGCCCTAATTAGACCAAGCTCTTAATTGGCCTCTTAACCCAATTTGTTGGGGTTAAATAGGTCAAATAGATGTTGGTGATAGGATGACATGGTTAGCTTTCAAAGGCCTGTGCTGTGACTCGGAGTAAACAGATGTTACATATCACCTAATATGTGATATGTTACTCTAAAAAAATAATTTGTACATCCACAAATGTTTCATATTTAGAATAATTTTATTTTATAACATTTGCTTTTTAGAGCGAACATACTGTTAATGCTTACATGCTTTTTACTTTTGTGATACTGAAGACTGGATAATATAAATAGAGACAACTTGGAAAATGTAGTTGAAGGGGCCTGAAATTTCAGGCTGTCTGTAAGATTATTTTTACTATAAACAACTGAAGTAAACACTCACTTCTCACACTGAAAGCTGATATTTCCCTTTGGTTTGAAGTATTTGTGTGTTTGTTTCCTCTTTCAGTCATCTGTAAGGCCGGACATTGGCTTGGCGAGTCCTGGTTCAGTGACTGCGTCAGGGAAGTCAGGCGCACCGTTATACTCCTTCACTGCAGCCAATCCCAGAAGACGCTCTCTAACAGATCCTCTGCCCATTGGTCAGTGCCATCTCAGCGATTAGAATTTCTCTTCAGGGACAAATGCAACTTATACAGTATTTAAAATAATCTGAGCCTTACAGTAAACAGAATCAAATGAATGCTTCTTGTTGGTGACACAGTTTCACTCATTCTTCTTGTTAGCAAATTGATACTGTTGCTACCTTGTCTGTTTACAGAATGCCGCTCCGCAGGGAATCTGTGACATTTACAATTGGCAGCAATGCATTTAACACAGCCTTTATTCTCACAGACATAGTCAGGTTTTGGTATGGCACCAAATCTCCGAAGCTGCCACCCTAAACTCTCAAAAGCCCTTCAAAAGCATAGTCGTCTTTAGCCCAGCGCTCCACCACACATGTATGAACACACCCTGGTTTGGTGTGGAGATCACTGGCCCTGCTCCCAATCATATTACATGATAACACTATAGGTCAGCACCAGTAGCCTTTGTTAAATGGGCCCAGTGTAAGTTCAGTGGAAAACAAGTCCGTAACCAAAGTCTAAACAGTGAAAGTGAAAGTTTGAATACAAATACAAACTCCAACATGAAAATGTGGAGTATGAGAATCAGGAGTTTGTTTGAAAGGGGTTTTCAAAATTTAATCACAAGTAATACTTCATACAGAACAATACCACAACGTAGATTTTTGATGTTGAGTTTGTTTACAGCAGTTTCATAGTTGAATGAATAGACGTGCTTTCATCTCTCCACAGATCCTCTACAAACGAAAAAGGTGCGCAAGGTCCCTCCTGGGCTGCCTTCATCTGTGAGTGGAAGATCATCTACCTCTCATATAAATAGATTTCACAGTGAGCTTACTTAAGCAGACACACACACACACACACACACACACACACAAAAACACGCACACAAACATGCACGCACACACAGACATGTATGCTACTCACATGCCCTCCCTTTCAACACTTGCACACAAAGGGTGCACTTGACATTACTACCACATCACTTGACATCACTAGTGGGAATTCACTTGTTTTTGTGGGCCTCGCTCAGCAGTGACGCCAGCGGTGCCTGTTCATTTAAAGTTCAGACTTTCAATGTTTGCCTCTTGTTTAATGTTACTATGTAAATGTCTCTGTAGGGCACGTCTTTCTGTACATTTTTTGTGGTTGTGTGTATGTGCATGCGTACATGCGTGAATGTGCGTGTGCGTGCGTGCACATGTGCACCTCGAGGTGATTGATTTTCAGTGCTGCCCTGTCACAGTCTAGCCTCCTCACGGCCTCTCCTGGGAGAAAGAGAGGCTGTCAGAGCGGATCCCCAGCTCTGCTCTTTTGATGTTTAATTAGTCATTACGTAGCCGAACAGGAGGACAGACAGAGATTAATAGCACAGAATATCTGAAATTTCTACTGGTAATGATCCCGGTGGAGCAAAAACCATTAGGATGCAGAGAAGTGTGGAGCTCAGCTTGCATTCGCCTAGACAGGGGGTGCTGGAGTTCATTAATATGCATAAATCAGTAAGTCAGATGTTCATTGTTAAACCCTGGTGGATTGGGAAAGATTTTATTAAGCCTTGCCTTAAATTCCTAGAACTGGTACAAGACAATGATTTTCTTCTCTTCCTAATAAGAAGCAACTGGTTTAACGAAATTCCACCCTTTTCTTTACTTAAACAATAAAAGGGTTTTCTTTGTCTTTCTTTTTTTTTTGTTTTTTTTGGTCAGGGAGTCTGAGACTGGATTTGCCTTTCAGAGCTTTGATAATCGTCACCTCTGCTGCTGTTTTTCTGAAATCAAATATGGAACAGGCTGCGGAACATAAAAGGCTGGCATGTGTTTTGTTTCTGGATTTGTATTTGAAAAGAAGTTTGTCAGAGCATGAGGGAGAGAAGCAGTCTCTGGCAGCAGCGGGAACGTGTGCTCCCTTCCTCTTAAGTAAGTGATATATTTGAGGTCTTGTCAGACGGAGGGAGGGAGGCAAAGAATGGTTGCCTCACGGGTTACATCTCTTTGTTGTGTAAATGGACGCTGGGCTTTTATTTGTCAGTACTTAACACATGGGCGCAGGTGCGGTTCTGTGACTCATAAGAGTACAATCAAGCCATACAATGCAAGATGGGGAAAACCAGTGACAGAGCATGGGATAAAATACAGCTTCTTCTTGTCACTCAGTACCGCTCAGAAGATAAAGCCTGGAGCTCGGAGGAATTATCCCAGTTAGTCTTTGATCCCATTTGAAAGAATAAAGATGGGAGTGTTGAATAAAGGGCTCTAGGTCGCTTATAACCTGCTGACAGAGAAAGGAAAACATAAAACCAGTTTTTGATAGATGGTATATGTGGGAAATGTTTGAGTGGGAGGTTGTCTGGCAGCTTTTAAGAGGTGTTAAGATATTGGTACTGGACTAATAGGTAGCATGGGTGAGCTGAGGTGGCATTAACTGTTGGATGGTGTAAAGAGCTACTTGTGACCCTTAAAAACACGTGAAGTGACTGTTGCAGAGGGCGACTGCTCTATATCTAAGGGTGGTTATCAGCTAAGACCCATGTTTGTGTCTCCGGCACCGACATTGGCAGTGGTGAGGGTGGTGTTGAAGAAGTGTGGAGGGGAAGGCGCACCTGGAGTCAGAGCTACTTTGCCAGAGGCAGCTGTGTGAAGAGCCTGCAGCGTACCTGTGAAGCTTGAATGCAGCTGCAGATGCCACTGAAAGCTTTTGCTTGTGTAAGCAAGCATGAGAGCCTCACCAGAGACCTGAATAGCTGCTTGATTTAAAAAAAAAAAATCAACACAACGCTTCCTATCATTATGTCTACTGCTGGGAATTTTCTTATTTATTTATTTTATTCTCAAATCCCCTTTTTACTCCGACTCTCGCTCCTCAGTCTAAAAATAAATGTAGGAGTTTTAAATCACATGGGCAATGTAAGTTGCAAGTCCAAGCATAATGTGCGTGTGTGTATGTGTACACTACATGATGAAGCTGAATCAAAATATTTATGGGAGCACATCCTCTGTGCATTTAGGTTTTGACACTGCAATGCTCCAGGATGTGAAGGCTATCTGGACAGGCCAGCTGGTGATTGCAAACATTTAAATGTTTCTGGGGCTTTTTCATCTTATATACAGCCGCCCCCCCCCCCCCCCCCCCCCCCCCCCCCCTCCCTCTACCACACACATACTCTCCTCTGTGGTCTGCTGGATGTGTGCTTGCAGACATGGGATACTGCAGATGTGGTTGTAATTGCATGTACCTAACAAACCCTTGTTATCTGCTATTTTAAACATTGCTTGGCCTAGTTTTTCAGCCTTCCCAAACGCAGGAGTGAAACATAAAAAAAAAAAATCTTTTTCTTACAAATATGTAATATTAATAATAATGTAATATCTCACAGCCTTGTGTGACAGATAAACGTCTTTAAAGGTGCTCAAGCGTGAGAGCTTTCCCTTGTATTTGTATTGTAGTAGACACCTTGGCTATAATTGGCTCCCTGCATTATTTGACTGTATAAACAGAGTGAAGGACAGAGCATGTTGTCTTTGGACAGACAGGCTGCTGTGCTGAGGGATGCTGATGGGCAGCTGCGTGGGCACCTGTCTGACAGGAGCACTGAAGACGAAGAGGGAGAGAGGGTTTTTTTGGCTTGTGGGGGGAAAGTTGCATCTCGTAGGATATTTATGGGAAGCTGCAAGGGCATTCTGTGTGTGTGTGTGTGTGTGTGTGTGTGTGTGTGTGTGTGTGTGTGTGTGCGCACCTCACACATCAGTTTGTTTGTGTAAATAATCATTCCCCTATATATACACACACACACACACACACACACACACACACACACACACACACAACACACTCACAAACCCTTGTCAGAGGCACAGTGGCTTGATGTGACACATCCTCCCTGGCTTTGGTGATGATGTGGCTGCAGGATGAGAGAAAGAAAGTGGTGGGCTGAGATTCAGCTCCCCTCAGGGACTTTTGCAAGCGAGAACTCTGAGTGTGGATGACAAAATAGATTGACATTTGCTTTTGACAGATCACTCAGACACCCTTGTTTCTGAGAGATTTCTACTGTGCAAGCTGTAAGAAAAGAAGTCTGCTCTAGGCTCTGAATCTTAAGACCTAGGAATGTTCCTCGCAGTGCTGTCTCGTGCATGACATTCAAAAGATATATTTTCTCTGTCTCTGTATCCATCTGTCTCTACCAGCTCACAGACAAGGGATCATAATATTGTACTACACCAGTACCCTAATGTTCTGTTGCTGAGAAAGGAGATTCTTTTTGTTTCTTCCTTTGAGCCACAGCAGACCAGAACATACAGTAGAATTCGTGTTTGGTGAACAGACTGTGGATGAAATGGATCAGTAATGCCTTGTGTAAACAGTCAGGATCACTCCAGGCCTTTATAAATCTCTGGGCAGAATTAGATTTTAGGTCCACCCAGCAGAAATGGTACAAATCTGCACATTTTATACTTTTTGATGCTCTGATTTTGTAAAAACACAAACAAATGCATTTAACTTGGTCTCTGGGAAGCTTCAAGAATAGAAATATATATGTACATGCATACATTTTCCATTACGTCCTGGAACGTTCACGTCTGATGGCATTATGGTACAAGTATGATTAAGCAAGGGAGGGCAGGAGAGGAAAACATGAGGTCAATAATAAGGCCAAAACAGTTTTTGTGCCTGCGAGGAGGTCAGATTTTCCAATCTGTTATGAAGCAGCTGCTTATACTCTGTTCTGCAGGTCGTTAGTCAGACCAAGAGAATAATTGTTTGCAGTGTTTTTATGCTTCTGAAAAGTACAGTTACACTGGTTATATATCATTTTAAGTGCCTGGAAACTCAGCTATGATTTCATATCAGTGATTTGTTCGATAATAAGAAATAGAGTGTGTTTCAGTGCTAAACACAGTTTTTGTTGAACTGGCTTTTCTACACATCTAAACATTCCTGAAACAGTTGCAGCACAAGCTGTAACAGCAGTAATAAAAATCACACTTATTGTTAATCAATTTGAGATTAAGATTTATATTTATTTCACCCAATAAATAAAACCACCTGATGTGGATTTTTTTTTAGTTAAATCAGTTTATTCAGATTTTTAACAGAGAGGCAATTTAAACTCAATATCAATGTAAGTATAGAGGACTTGTTTCATTAAGATGATCACTCGTCCTCAATTTGATCTAAATATGTGGATAAAACTGCCCATCAGTGAAATAAAATTGAGATTGAGACGAACGCTTTTTTGCGTTAGTTTGCCTATCGGTGTCAGTTCCTGATACTTACACTGAAACAAATACGGACATGTGCTGTGTAAAGGTTGCTCATGCAGCCAGACCTACGGAACATTAACAGGCATCTCTGCTGCTTTAAGTAGCTTTCACCTGCCTTTAGATCACTGTTTTGGTTCTCTGGTTCACACATAAACTGCACTGTATGGTAGAGTTTTGCTCCTCTCATCAAGCGCACCCATATAAAACTAGAGGCAGCCGTTTCAAGCAAACAAGCTCAGACAAGCCGAGTACATGCTGCCTGCACAGTGCAAGATGACAAACCAGACCTGGGAGTGAGTGTTTTACGATTGAATGGAACGTCGGTGTGTTTTGCAAATTGTGTGATGTATATTCCACATTAGCCCTCCAACACGTCATGGCTGTTAGGTTTGGCCGAGTGTGTTATTTGCACGTGATAGAAGTGTTGAAGGGGACAATATTTTAGGCTCTGACCTGACCCCGGTTAGTGAGCTCCCTAGAGATGGCCTCATCAGATGGCTCATGAGATAAGACGCTCTTAGTTTGACGGGGGTGATGCTGAACAGTCGCAGCCACCTCTGGGACCCTGGGCTTTGTGTTTATCTTTGTTTGGGTTGTTGAAATTTACCACTGACATTAAAGGCTACAGATAATGGAACAGGCAAACAAGCCAGAGGCCTGACCGCTTTCATCTGTGAGGAGAACAAGGAGTTAAAAGGACAACGAGGACAAAAATAATGCACAGATTAAAGTCATTACTCACATTCTGGCCTGTTGTAAATTATTCATGTAGGGCTTGCGTGAGTGTATGGCATTAATGCAAACCTTAATTTCAGATCGCTGGCAGGCTCATGAACGAAGCCTGTCAGCAATCACTAAGGTAGGGTGTTTGCTATTTAGAGACCATCTAAAGCAGGCCCCTGTGACCTGGAAAGTACATCACTGAACCACATGAACTTCATGTCATCGCTGGTTCTTAGCTGCAGGTGTACATTTACATTTTTGTTCCACTGCTCTTGTAAGTGCAGTATACCACACACAAGTCAAGCATGAGTACAGAGCTGTGATAAGGATGAATGAGCTTGACGTCACACTGTCTAACTGACACACCAAAAAGGTTATTACAGTTTTACAAAAGGCCATGAAACTGATGTTTCTGCTGCATGGAAAGATGTAATCATTTCAATGACAAAGAAGATGAGACCCGTTGCTCAAGCCGTAGGTGCTCGGCAAATTCATCAAGCTTGAGCAATGCATGACTTTTAAAAACTGGGTCTTTTCTTCAATCAACCTGGCTTCCTCAGGTTTGCCATTTCTGGCTCCCCAATGATGGACTGAGAATCGCTCCACATCATTGAAAATCAGCTGAAACTGAGCCAGTGAAGAAATACATCCTCACTCTCCTACCACTGAATCTGTGGGCCTCCATCTCTCTTCTCCACATCTGTCTTATGCACGTCTGAATTTTCACATCTATTCTACACTGTGAAACAATACAAATCAGGGTTTTTAGTTTTTTTTCCATCAAACATTGAAGGACAGTTGTCCCATCACATGTGTTCAGTTCAGGTTTTGTCTCCCAGCTTGGGGAATCAATACAGTTAGCAGCTTTGCTCCAAACATTTACTGCTCTCAGTCTTTTAGAGGAAGTTTAAATAGCTTTTATTTGAAGGCCACCACTATTAATCTGCTTATAGCCTTCTTACAGCCTCATAAGAATGATTGAAAACATAAATGCACGCATCACATACAGTACACCACAGCAGCGGTTTAATGGGCAGGAATGGTAACATTGCTGCTTAATGATTTCCACCATCTGTGCAATAATGTCACTTATATGACATTATTATCCACAACATGGACATTTCTTACCAATGTTTAAAACAAGCTATGAGTATTTTTGTCGTGAAAACCCCAAAAATAAATGAGTCAAGTCTCTCAGTGAGTCTCTGCACTCACTGTATGTGGATCCAAACAAGTTCAGCGTCCTCTTTGAGTAGCTTGTTATATCAGGAAATCTCACTTATTGAGACTTTCATTAATGTTTGTAGGGCTGTCAACAGATACTCTAAATTCAGTTACATAATCAGATTTGTGATGTCCGCCCTCCCTCTCACTCCCATCCTGATTCTGTGAATAAAGGGTTTGTTTTGGTGGTGTCGATCGTTGGAACAGAGAAAGGTGAACCACAAAGGTTTTGTTACTGTTTCTGTTAATGGAGTCTGGTTGCTTTGGCGAGAGCCGGTACATCAGCTGTTTCTGGTTAAGCAAAAACGTCTGTCTCTGTAGGGGTCCTTTCCATAATGTTGCCAGACACTTAGAATAAGAATTTGAGCCTGTCAGTGGCAAAAACAAACACTATCAGTGGGCGTACATTGAATGTGCACAAATGCCCATAAGTATTACATTATAGCCTGTTTCGTGGCTGCTGGCTGCACTGCTCTCGTTCAATACTTTCAAAATTCTTCCCACTTGGACACTAAAACATGAGAAAATGTGGATAATATTTGACCAGAATTTCTCCCATTTGTTGAGGACATTTAAACGTCACAGTGAAGGACAATATTTTCTTTGTTTATTTTGTAATGTGTAGGTATTTAAATGTTTTATTGGCTGAAACGCCTCCTTATTGGATATCAGTGCTGTTTTAGTGATTTAAAAGCTCAAGTGTATCACTCCCAAAGTTTTGTTACAAATCTGCGTTAATTGTAGGTCTGAACAAGGACCAAAAACAACTTTATTTGTTTTTGAGAAAGATCTTTCTTGTCATGACATGTGAACTTTAATGTGGATACAATTAAAGTCAGAGAGAGGAGGAGAGTCTGTCTGTCAGCACAGAAGAGTTTTTACATCATTTATCTCCATTTCCATTCAGTCAAACGTGAGGCTGATAAGGGATAAATCAGGTTTGATGTGCTTACATAATCTCAATTTTTCCTGAAACATTTATCCTAATTGATTTCCTGTGTTCAAAAACGCCATAATCACATTCTGGGTTAATAAATAATGAATTCACATTCATCATATCAATAAATACAGATGCTAATAATGAATAAATAATCTAATCAGATTCTGCCAGTAGAAGCGGTTCCTGTGCCTCAAAGCAGGACACAGTGCACCATTCATGTTTGAGTGTTTGTTAAACAGGTAACTGGCACTGATACCTGTGTGCCTTCATTACACTGTACACGTGTGCAGACACAAATTCATCAAAAGTCTGTACAGCTGTTAAAACTGACTGACAGCTGATCCAGCTGTGATCAGCTGCTGCCGTCATCAGAAATGGATGCCACCTCACGAAACGCTTCAGAGGAAAGGGCGCCTCATTTCTCTAGAAACATATTTCCTTGTTTCTTCTCTCGTGGCACGGGTTCCTCGTGTGTCTTCATGCATCCTTGGTGGGAGGGACTAAGGCACAAGGGAAAGATTCAAGTGAGGGAAACATGGATGCAGTTTAAGAGACTTGTGTGATGAACCCGTAGTCTTAATGATAATGTTCATGACAGCTTCATGCTGTATGTATGTTGTGCTGTGGTGAAGCCTGTTGTAATGCAGTGAGGCTCAGCAGTGTTGGTGCAAAGCTTAGCTTACTCCTGTCAAAGAGGATAGTCTACTGGCCCCCGGTAGGTGTTAAGATGGCAACCTTGAACCGCAACGTCCGCATTTTGACACTGGCCGGGGAGCTGTGTTGCACGTCTCTTTCCTCTGTTTCCTGTCATCATTTTATTGTCTAAAAAAAAAGGCTTCAGAGTGATGAAAAATGCTTTTATTGCTTGTGTACATTTGTGGTTTTTCAGTTTATTATTGATTTTGATTGATAAAGTTGTGTAATATTTTATGTGAAGCACATTTGAACATTAGTTTGACAAAACTTTGTCATTACTTTTCTAAATCGTGTTTTTGTGGGGGGATGAAGAATTAAGCTTTTCTAAATAAACTCAGGTATCTGGGCTGACTTTACTGATGTAGGACTTTAACAACACTGTCAGCTCAGTCTGCTTCCATACATGATATTTATATTGATACTGCACTTCAATGTACTCACAAAGTTTTTGACAAAGTTGGGATGGGAAACAAACTGTAAAAACATTCCCCATGGCATCCTCTGAAGGTATAAAGTATGCAAAAACCTATTTCAGGGGTCTATCATAATTAGCTAATCCAACTATTTCTATTGCTTGTCCAGGTTGCCTAAATTTAATTTATTGTATCATTAGAAGTTATTGTTATATACTGCTGGGAAGTACTGACAAAAATGTGATGTAATAATAATAATTGTAGGCTGTATTGTCCCTACACCATCATACTTTTACACTTTGGCAGCATGACCGTGAAACGGGTGTTAAATTGCAGTCTGTGTGGTGTTAAGAAGGCCTTAAAAGTCTGCAGAAACCCTGAATTATTGTCTTAAAATAAGTCCATTCATGACACAGCCAGGAGTTTGGGAGGGTGGGGGTCTGAATCCCCCATGCACCCCCCCACTCTCCAAGTCAGCCCTCTCTAATTAGAACCAGAGCTTCTTACAGGAAACAATCTTCCTGTCTGATGACATCATCGCTAAATCCACGGGGGTGAGATAGGGGTGACCTCAGCCTGTGGATTTGCTCTGTGTTTTTCAACACCCAAATAAATCCCAAGAAAAGCACCTTCAGATGACTCGAGTGTCTTTAGAGAGGGGAGCGCGAACAGTTGGGTGGAGTTGAGCCTCCATCTCCTAGACTAGAGGCTTCCAGGCAGCCCCATCGTCCCCCCGGCTGCAATTATGAATTGTTGACTTTTATTTGTCAGTATGTCCACAGGTTGTCAACACTGTGCAGACATCTTTATAGAGGACAGTGTTGTTGTTCCAGGGATGTAAAAACCACGTTGATGGACACTCTGAGCCTTTGTATTGTCGGTGAATCGATCTATTGACAGTGCAACATGAAAAAGCTCGTGTTATTATTCTTCTTTGCTTCCTTGCTCAAAATTCTGGAACTATTGGGGCGTGTAAATAGTGAGTATGATGTTTCCATGGAGTCAGTGACGTGTGTTGTGGCCTACAATGTGAGCCCTGCTTCTTCAGCCTATATTGGTTTACATTTTGGCGAAATTGGCAGCATTAAAAGTATGCCAAGCTATTAGAAGTCCATGCTTGCACTGCAGCCCTGGATGTACAGACAGTTATCACTGGGTTGCTTTCATAGTGAAGAAAACTTAAAAACTTCTTTTTCTCAGGAAAGTTTGGAAGTTATGAGGATCATCATTTTCCTATGATTTCAAGTTAAGGATTTATGGACATGTGAGGTAATAATATCCTTGGAAAGTGAGCTGAAGGGGAACGGAGAGTCAATCTTGAAATATGTGCATCATGTCCTTGTGTTCAGATTTGACTCAGTTACGACTCTGAGAATGAGTACGACCTTTGATGCAAATGTGCTAACTGGATGTAAGGGTTTTAAAGTACCTTCACTGCCTCCACGAGCTGTGTGTCACGGCTTCTCCTGCTGCTCCAACTGCTGACTGTGTTGCTGAACAGGCCAAATCAGTGAGCCAAACTACAACAACTAACTTCCCATTGTTTTTACAACACCAGCATGCACCTGCCCCTCTCATCTCACACACTGCGCTGTCTTTGCTTCACATCTCTCCCTCCACAAACCTCAGTTCAGCTTTCCCACACTCTGTCCTTGACTGATGCAGACTGTTTTCTGTAACATCAAGCCTATGACCTGTGTGAGGACCAGTGATTCATAAGGAGTAATTCATTAAAACCTTTCCCCTGTACTTGAAATGCATAGACATTCTGACTGCATCTCCTGCAGAGTCAGTATTAAAAGAAGAGGGCCGGCAGTGCTCTGACTCATCCAGCACTGGTATGATGCATGTGCATGATTTCCCAAATTAATGCCCATTTCTCCCTGCTTTCATGTGTTTTCCTCCCAACACCATGCTATGTGTCTGGACTTGTTTTAGACCCCTTCAAACACTTCTATCATTACCATTTTCCTTAAAGCATCAACTTGAAACAGAGCCAGATAGAAAGCGGTAACCGCATGTAGAACCAGTGTTTTGGACGAGTTTAAAAGAGTCCCGGAGAAGAAAGGGGGATAAATAATAACAGTACTAAAAGGAAAAGCATAATAAAGGCCTAGTTTTCTTAGGGAAGTGGAAGCTTTCATCTCTCTATAACAATAATGTTCTCAATGAGTCTACAGGCCTGTGTTTAGTCCAGGAAGCTTCGAGTGGTAGACATGAAAGGCTTCAGACTGCACAGACCAGCCTCTCACTGGAATATGCTATCTGTCCTCTCCTACCTCTCCTTTCTTCTCCTCTCTTTTGCTCTCCCCTCCTCCCTCATGATAAAGGTAATAGGGAGCTGTGTGGCTTGCAGTGACAGTAAACCATGGTAAAATGGCTGGCAATGCCCCCCCCCCCCCCCCAGTGGTTCCCCCCTCCCCCATCTGAGGCCCCCTGGGTTTAGGAAATGGAGCATTATTTTCATGTTCCAACGTCACGAGCCAGCCCCTTTGCAGCTGTTGCATGCTTTACAACTCCGTGTTTACAGCCACTTCTCAGCGAAAGGTCTCACTCTGCCAACACCAAAACTCTCCCATTTCACATAAAAACATGTTTTTTTTTCTCTGTCATTACCTGCATTTAGATTCATGGATTTGAACAATTTTCTTTTATTTATTTCATTTTCTTTTTTTTTACTCTCATGATGAGCCTTCACTTTCCCTCACTAATGACTCCTAATTGGTGTGCGAGCCATGTGTGGGAACAGGTAGAATTTGTTGCCAGATGGCTGTGTTCTTACAAAAGCCATATTTTACCTCGCTGCCTGTAGACTCGTTTAATCATTGCAAAAACAAAAAGATTAGACACTCTGGATTAAAATGTGTGGAAGAGAACAGGCTCACTTATTTATGCACACATTTGGTCGCCTTTTAATTCCACATATTAATGAAATCCTGCTTAGAATGAAATTATTTTAATTCCAGTTTGTTGGGGTTCCCCTGCAGAAAATATGCATTTTTTTATGCCTGGAATTATTTTTTCCCCCTCTCTTTCTAAATCCGCTCACACATTTGTTTTCTGTCCCACCCACTTCCCTTTATCTTTTTCATACCCACCTCCCCGTCGCCTCCCTTCCCCCTCGTCCTTTTCCTCTTTGCCTCAGCACTTAGAGGCTTAAGAGAGGGATGTACCACATGAGCCACTCCCTTCTGACAGCCACCCCTTCCCATCGTGTGGAATGGTACAGTCCTGCTTTGCATAAGTTTCCTCTGAGTGGGTCGTGTGTGGAGGCCAGTACTGGAAGAATTATTAGTCCCTTTTGAACGGTTTGGATGTATGTCTAGAGAGAAAGCCAGTTTGCTGCTGGAGTGTATCTTTACCACGTAAACTGTTAAAGCTATAATGTATTGCGCCTACCCTGTCCCTGGAATGGGCAGTAACTCTTTAATGTATTACTACAACGGGAAATCGGTGAGTAGACTCTTTGGGAATGTGTGTGCATTAGACAGAAGAGCTGGGAGAAGTGAATATGAGTGAGTCTCACTGTCGCTCTCAGTCTGCTGGTCCATCTGACTGTCCTTGTGTCTGTAAATTTTGTACTTTATTCATTTTAAGATTAAAGCACTGTGTTCCTGTCTGTGTGTGTGTGTGTGTGTGTGTATGTGTGTGTGTGCATGTGTGTGACTGCATGTGCCCGAGGCTCCTCTCTCTTGGTTTTCCATTACATCAGTTAAAGCTGTGTGACAGTGCAATTTTAAAATGCAATGCAGTTGTCTTTAAACTTATTTCAGCACACTGTTTGTGCTACTTTACACCTCAGCTGTGCACAAACAAGTAAATATTCTTGACCAGGCATGCAAAAAGTTGTGCCATTTGAAAAACTTTTTCTCACACACAGAATGAAACTGTGTGGCAGAAAAAAACAAAGTTTTTTTGCAGCCTTGAATTTATTTTTACTGGCTGGTTGCTTCAGCTCCGAGACTGGGTTGAAATAATAACAAGTGGGAGTCTGGGAATGATTAAGGGAAAGAGGCTGCCTGTTGAGGTTAGACTTTCCTGTTTGCAGATTGAGCTCCAAGCACCAGTGTTGCTGTTATTCCATCTGTTTTTAATCACATTGGCATTCTTAACACCACAGGGAGCCTAATGTGATTTCTGAACTTCTCTGTAATGACCTCTTTGATTTTTGTTAGTCAGAAAACGTTTTCTGTGCGAGCACTTTTCTAGTAAATACGAGAAGTGTGTGTGTGTGTGCATGTGTGCGCGTATGTTGCCCTTGGAATTGATGGAACTGAGTTTTTACTGTTCCTGATGTGAAAGATGTGCTTATATTGCAGAAAGTTTTTAGAACATGTTTCTTTGAAATAAACACTCCTGTTTTCATGGTGAAGGTTAAAGTAAAAAACTAAGCACTGGGCTTATGAATCTTAAGGACACAGTTGTGACAATGGCTGAAAGAGCTCCGTAGTGCATTTCAGTAATCCTTAAGTAATGATCCTGTCATAAGCAAATTACACAGGCAGATTTCCACCTGTCATTGCCCGTGCTATTTTTACAATTACACGAAGGGCACATGAAGGAAAAATAAAGAGGTTAGCCTTTTTATATTGATACTGTATTGAAAAGGTCATCTGACTCAAGCTTGTGTTTCAACTTTCCTTATAACCCATTACAGCATTTCCTCTTTGTTCCCGCTGCACAAGAGATGACTTTGATCTTTTTCATATTAAGTATTAACAGGCTTGTGTTACAGTTGGTGATGGGGAGAAAATTGATAGCATGTGGGCCGAACGGAGCAAACGTTATGATCAAAAGCACTTGTTAAGTAACCACCACAAACTTTTTTTTTTTTTTTTTCTGTTTCTGAAAGATGGTGCTCATTTTTTGCATCAACTTGATCCACATTAATTTGTTAAAATGCAGACTTGCATACCAGGCTCACCATCTGGAGCACTGGGAGAATTCACAGTGGGCCATTGGCTTGTGAGTTGGTGGCACGGAACCAATACAGATGGAGCAACTCACTGATCTTTCTTCCGTTGCCCATTAGTGAAAAGGAAAAAATCGAAGTCAAATCCCTGCAGTGATTGTTAGACCTTTTATTTCTTTGTTTTGCTTCATAGAAAGCCCTTCACAAGTGGAATGTCATCGAATTAGATCCAAAAATAGCAAAAACAAATAAAGAGACCACATGTGCTCTTTAAGGTGGGACATGCCTGTTGTTGTTTTGCAGTGCAACAGGTTCTGCCATGCTTTGTAGAGTTTAGCACGCATCGCCAGAAGCTAATCCGTACACATGTGCTACACATACACTGAAGCATGCATGCTTCAGTGCATGTGTTCAACACAAAGTAAGAGTGGGGGGAGTGTGGTGATGTATGTGTGTGTCTCTCGACCTGTCATATGCTGTATGTATACGCTGCACATGTTGTGAGTAGTTAATGAGGTCGCATTGATGCCAAAACCAAATTTTTGTGGCATTAACGACTGGAAGGTTTTATTCGGCACTGTGGTTGCTCTATTTTTAGAGGACCTGACTCCCAGTAGGCTGCTCTGCTGTCAGAATGTGCGCTTGGATGAAAGACTTTACTGCTTTGCTGAGGAAGAAGAAAACCAAACATGCTGCATTTTATCTTACAAGTTTCTATTATAATACAGAATAAAGGTGTGTGTTCAAATACTCGTATTTATGTGCTTTGAATTTGGTCAGTGAAATGTTCCAATGTGTTTGATAGGATCAATGGCAGATTATGTAATACAATATGTGATTGTATTCTATTCTGTTCTGTCTATGCTTGTGAGCTGTAGAGTATGTCTATAACTCTGAAGTATTCATTTATTTTCATATGAGAGCATTTACTTTGTGTGTGAGTGCATTGAAAAGGCTTTTGAAAATTCAAATAATTATATTTCCAAGTGCTCTGTAAGGCAGTTTTAGTCCAACAAGATTTTTTATGAGTGTTTTTCAAACTCAACCAAATAAGTGTGAAATGTTCCTGTAAAGCTCGTCGCACTGGCAACATCTGCATCTTGCCTAAAACATCCCTGATGTCAGACTTAACTTCATCTATCAAAACAGCTTGCCAGTGAAAATCTAGTTCTAATGTCACAGTTTTATGCGTGAAAATACTCAGCCCTTTATTTTCCAGCAATCATTGGCAGGTATCATGCACAAATGTTGAATAATGCTCCTCCAAGCGAGCTGAGCTGAGCAGTAGTTTGAGGAGGCATTGTGTCTGTCGTCACACTGAGCCTTGTAAGTGTGTAAGATTTGGACTTGAAACAAAATGTCCTCAGAGATACGGTTTGAGTCCAAACAATGACATGCAGCACAAAATCAGGACATCTCATTAACAGTGCCGTTGAACTCTTTTTCTTTGAGCTTCGTGGCCATTAGGCTGTTTTTTTCCTCAGTTTTATTTTTCCTGTTGTTTTCCCCTTCCTTCCCAGTTATCATGTTACACCCTTAGTTTAATTGACAGCTTCTGCTGTAACGTTTGACATTTTGATCGGTGTGGCATGAAGTTCAAAGGCAGGTACCACGGGCTTGGAGACAACATGTGCAGGATATATTCACTTCGCACTTGAGAGCTGTTGAAAGGCTCAGCCAGGTTACAGAACTGAGCCAATTCAGTTCAACTACAGCCTCTTTTCTCTGAAGCAAGGTGTTATTCACCAACAGCTTAAACTGTTTATGCCATCACTACCTTAAATCATGAGTCTTTCATTTATCAGGACGTAAAGTTATTACCTCATTGTTTGCCTCACTGTTATTCATAGTTATAATTAGCTGTCAGCTCATTGCCAAGGGGAAGGGAAATAACTTATTAATGTGTCACATTTCTGTATTAAAATGTCTGTGAAAATGACTCGACCTATGTTATATATTTTGTTGAGTTGTGTGCTCACATTATCCTAAATGTTTCCAACAATGGTCAAACCCAGAGAGGAAGCAGCGTGTCTCATTTGTCAGTCAATGACGTCATATCCCTTTAACCCCTCTAGTTGCAATAACTTCCAGGAAAATGCGGGAAACTGCAGATGATACATCAGAGAGTGACGAAGGAAGCTAGTCACTCTGTTGCTTACTATTGTTTGTATTGCTTACTCATTATGGAGCACAATTATTCATTTTCATCAGCAATTGTGGTTGATGAAGACTCCCATGATCCCACACTACTTCACAATGTCACTAAACCCTTTTGTTGTTTTTGACTGAGACTTGTAGCAGCGGAAATTATATAGTGAACGTTTAAACGTTAAACAGTCGATTTGAATTGATAGTTTTAATGCTAGTGAGCCTTAGTGTTGGGGTTTGTGAACATAGGGTACAGATGGGAATTTATTTTTTAATAAAAGATTCTCGCTGATGCTCAAACAACTGGTGTAGGTCTTTGTTGGTGTGCTGATCCGTATGAGTGACGGCTTTTAATTAATGGCCTTGTAAAAGGAAACCCAGGCGGGCCCTCTCTTCCATAGGCTGGCGGAATGAGGCACCCAGTGTTTGGGATGGTTTATTAATGCTTTGACTGGTTAGCCCAGGGTAAAAAGGACAATTAGCATTATCCTCTGCCATATGCTGCCCATTGAGCGTCTGACAGAGGCAAAAGACAAAAGCCCAGGCTCCTGTGTGAGGCTAACCTGAGATCTCCACGGAACTACTACCAAGCCCGGTCACATGTGTAAGCCAGAAGACCCATGAGAGCCCCACCCCTCCCAGAGCACTTTAATTACACACCCAAAGCCCATCAGCCCTGAGTCTCACTGTATTGATATTATGTTCACGTGTGTGCGGTGTGTGCGAGGATGATTGAATTTGCATACTTTGGTTGTGTGGCATGTTTCCCATCAGTGCTCTGTCATAAAGCAACTTAAGCAAGTGAACGACCGTTGTTGCCGTTATCACATCCACAGACATTAGAAACCAATCCTTGAGAGTGAGCTGTCTCACTGCCAGCACCTGAGTGCGACGTGCGGCCATTAAAAGCGGGATTTATCTTGCAGAGTATGGTACACGGGCTGGAAGTGTGCAGGTGGAATCTAGCTGGCAGGTCTGGCTCTGATTAGTGTTACACAATGGTGGGGTCATCAAGCCCCGTCTGTGGGAGGGAGAATTTGTTCAAACCATCTCTCCCTTCTTCCCTCCCTCGTGCCCTGTCTTTCTCCCTAACCCGCTCCTTCTCCATCTGGAGTGGATGAAGTCAGAGACCACATCACTGGTGTTTGGCCTCCAGTCTCTTTGATCCTCCCGCCCTAGCTTGGCACACACACACACACACACAGCCGTACAACAACATGCCCATTGTGCCTTTCCTTTCACTACCACCACCAGCTTGCAGGTACAAATATAAAGAAAGCAAAGTGAGCTGTTTTTGTACCATTATTTGATTTCTGCCTCTCTGGGAATGCTGTAATTTGCTAAGCATTTAGTCTATGCATGTAAGCGGGTATCATTATACTTCCATTAGAGGTTGAGTTGATCTGAAATGCAAATACTCATGATAATCCACTCCTCCCCTCATGAGCTTGATTGCTTGCTAGTCATTAAAGTGTGTGCGCATTTGCGGTTTTAGGGCCATATCTACAGTACATGTGTTTCTACTTGTGTGTGTGTGTGTGTGTGTGTGTGTGTGTGTGTTTGAGATCACAACTTTTATGTACCCAAACTCCTAATTGTGATTGTACTTTGCATTTCTGTTGAAAGTGTTTACTTACGGACAGCTTTTATAGGTTTTGGCATCATCGTGCTTGAAGTAGTATGTGTGACAGTCATTCCTCTGTATTCTACACAATAATCAGCTGATAGACCCCATAAAGCTTTGCTGCACAGCAGGCTGCAGGCCATCTTGCTAATAGCATTTATGTTCTCACGGCAGGTGTACGCACCATCTCCAAACTCAGAAGACTTCAACAGAGATTCACCGTCTTATTCTCCTCCTAAACCCTCCAGCAGTATGTTTGCAAGCACTTTCTTCGGTAAGTTGAAAAGCAAGTTCCCATATTTACTCTGCAGGGAGTTTAACACCATGTTTTTAGCGTTAATGCCCTCTTACACCACAGTTTTTAAGATTATAATCTTCTATTATTTTCTCCTCTAGAGTTGGTGTAGTTTGTGTGTTTTTGTCTGTATAAGATTCAGGCCTGTGCATGTTTTTAAATTTGTGATTTAATCATCATTCTGGCTTTTGTGGTCGTTTTCACAATAGATACTGTATTTTGTACCAGCCACCCAGATTCAGTTCTTTTGGCAATTTCTATTTAGTCATATTGCTCAGTATTTATTTTAGTGTGATTGACTGCCAGATCTAGACAGTAAAACAGACCACTTTGTTGGTTTCAGCTTTGTGTCATCTCAGCTGTGTTCAGGACAAGGATCATGTTTCAATCCCAAGGAAAAAAAAACACACTCTTGGCTGTGGGTGACCCCAAGTTTTAATGGGGTTGGAGATCAGCCGCCGTCTGGCACTGTGTCAAAACTAAAGTGCATGTTGTATACAATAATATGCTGAAGTGATTCTTTTATGATCTTTAGATGGTACCCACAGTTCGTCTGACCCTTGGAACTCGTCCAATGGGATCAGTCAGCCCGGCTATGGGGGGATGCTCGCAGGATCTTCATCTCACATGCCACAGTCAGGAAACTACAGCACCCTGCACTCACACGACCGTTTGGTAAGCAGCACCTCTCAGCTGGTGATACCTCAGCATATACACAGGTGATAAATGATTGTTAGTCACTCTGTTTTGCATCACACTTATGTAAGAGATCTAACCGTGTATTGTTAAGCACACACAGCACGTAAATTCTTTTTTTCAGCCCCCACCCGCTCAGCGCAGATGGAGTGGGTGTGTGCGTCTTAGGTTGTTGTCTGGTTATTATCAGTGAAGACACTGCTGACCCTCTTTGTGTCAGTGTTTGATCTGGTCTTGTCCGCCTGCCTGCCTTCAGCTGGCTGGGCATCACAGAGAGCCTGCAGATGCTGCCTGCCCTCTCTTTATCTCTGCCCCTCCCCCCACTAACTTTTGCTTCATCACAGCCTGTCAAAGGAGAATATAGAGTTCAGAGAATAAATCAGCTCTGTCTTGCACACATACACCCACACAAAAACGCACAAGCACAAGCACATGCACATTTGGGGCTGAAACTGAAAATAGAGTGCTTCTGTTTTTAATCTTCCAGAATTACCCTGCACACTCAGTCTCTCCAGACATCAATGCCAGTCTTCCTCCCATGTCCAGCTTCCACCGAAGCAACACCAGCACTTCACCATTCGTCACCGCAGCGCACACCCCGTCTGCCAACGCAGCGGATGGGGTCATGGGTACGTTCTTGTGTTAACAGTTCAGCTACCTGTTTAGAATGACTAATTCAGTGCCCCCTGATGTAATCATTGCTGACAATCGATTCTGTAAGAAGTAGTGAGTCAGGCAGTTGGACAGCTGCATTGTGTACCGTGACCACTCTTCATTTGTCTGAGTTTGCTATTGCAAAGCCTCCCTCTGTGTTTTCTTAGCTGCTGCAAATCGGGGGAACGCCACTGGAAGCTCACAGACTGGAGATGCACTGGGCAAGGCTTTAGCCTCGGTGAGTTACAGCCCCACATTTAACTTGGACTTCTGTTTATTTTACCACGCAGCCCTGAGGAAAGTGAATTAAGGATTTGGATTTGAGAGTTGCCATCCACTATATACACTGTATGAAAGAGTGCCTTTCCATGGGCACTTATCCTGGTTTTGATGTTATAATGTTCAAATGGAACAACAAAAAACCTGGTTATTCATATCCCTGTATACATGATTCTAACACTATCCAAGTTTCTCATGACCCGTGTGCAACTTAGTCTTGATTTCTCTCCATCTTGAAACCTATAAACTATAAAAGCAACACTATCCTGGTTTCTGTTGGAGTGCTCCAGCTCACATATCCAGGTTCTGAAACCCGATCATAACCAGGATAGCCACGTAAACACACTCAAATTACACAGTCTCCCCTGAAGTCTGACCTCCTCTCAACGTGTGAAACTCATGTTTAACTTCTGTGCTCCCACACTCTCAAAATCATTTCTCTGCAAAATAGAATAATGGCCCATTTCTGTCTCTAAAGATGGTGACCTCAGTGATCATGCAGGGAATTAAGTGCTATACTGACTGCTGATTAAAAAAGCCCAGAGGACATGTTTGTAGTTGTTTTTTGGCCTAAGCCTGGATAATTGTGGGCTTAAACTAAGAGTATTCAAGAAAGGACATTGTATAGTGAAAATACTCCTAAGGCCAGTGGATTACACTTCACTTTGGAATAACAGCCCTGGATATCTGTGACATCCTGTAATGTATTGTAGTAAGTGTTTAATTTGCTGTAGCTCATAGAGGTTCACAATGGAAAGAAATACTTCTGACAGCTGTACACATCAGCTGATGGGTAGACTGTTTTAGGTAGATTCAGTTTCGATCACATAGGTACTGTGTAAGAGAAACTGTATTTAAGATGGCCAGAGGGATAACATTGCCTAACTTGGGCACAAAACTCTATATGATTGAAAAGACAACTTCACTCAGTCTTTGATTTTCACCCAAAAGAGGAATTTGTCCATTAAATGGAAATTTAAGGGAAACCATTCAGTGGTTTAACGTTTAACCTTGAGCCTAAACATTCAGTGAATGGGCAGATGTACGGTGTGGAGAGCTGAAGCGCAGGGAGTCACCCTTTGAACTGAACACAGTGGCAATGACTTGAAGTGCATATAATCTTAAACATAATGGGCATTACTTGTCCCAGTAATTCCCCTCACAGGTCCGCACACTGTCCAACTGGAATAATGTTCTCTCTCTGGGATTGTCTTTGCATATACCAGATTGAGTATTTCTTTCAAATTCTGCTTTATTACAAGCTGCTTTTGATTTTTACAGCATAAAACTTTTCAGCTAAATCTCCTTAAATACCGTTAAATATTTTGCCTCCACATCATGTGTGCGTTGACATATTGGTGTTTGGATTTTGTTCAGTTTTAATTTCACATGCCACAGCACAAGCTATACGTGCAGAAGGAATATTTCTCACCAGTGTACGGACAAAATATGAGAGTTTAGGGATGGTAATAACAAATTAAGTCCTTTATATTTGCAGACTCAATACTATTAGCATGACAAAGCTGGAGTGAAATGGACACGGTTGGACTGGGGTGGGGGTAGGTGGCTGGAGCAGGGGGCACAGGGGAGTTTATAACTGCTGTGGCTCAACTCCACGGGCCGCCCTTTGTAGAGCTTTTGTTCTCCGCCCTTTTAAATTGGCCGTGCTTATTGGCCCCACGCCGCCTGCGGGAGCGTAACTGATGATGAGGCGGAGCTTCATTTATTCCAGTAAAATGAGCCATGTTTCACTTTGAAAGCAGCGTTAGGAGCCAGTGAGTGAAAAGAATAGAAAGTCATATATTGTCGGGTCAGAAGTCACGCTTATAAACAGTTTGCTTTTGAGAAACCAAGAAATATTTGGAGATTTGTTTAGAGTCCAGGTTTCCAGCAGAGTGCCAACCACACGATTAATCCTCCTTAGTTTTTACTGAATTGTGTATCTGAGAGTGAAAACGCTGAGCTGAGAGAAACGTTGTGCTCTCAGCGTGTAGAAAAGCATAAATAGCCGTTCCTCCCTTTACAGACCGGGCAATCCCTCGTCCTCCACACTCTGTGGCACACTTCAGTGAAGCCTCTATCCTGGTACTCCAAGTTGATTGAAAAACTAAAGCCCAGAGATCAAGATTGAATAAGGAGATTATTAATAATGAGTGGATTCTATCATCCCCATAGAAGTCAAACGGTTTCCTGCGAGCTCAATTTGATCTTAACTTGGAGGAGAAATCTCCGCGGATCTGCTGTTTTTTTCTCTGCTAATTAGTCAGGATCCACCCGTAATACCCTGAGTTCTTTCAGACATGTTCCATTATGGCACAATATCCTCTTATTACAGGGGGGGAAAAAAATCAGGGATGTGTTTGCGCTTTAATCCAGCATTTGTTTAAACAAATGAAATCCCTGTGGAAGTTCTGAAGAGGTAATCTCCTCGTTCCCCTGTGATAGACATGTCATCCTAAAACTCAGCGACCTCAGCGTAACCTAGCAGAGGATGCGTGGACACAGTAAAGTTACTGTGAATTGTCTGTTATTGTAGAAATGAAACTGTAACTCAAACTTAACTTGTTGGCAACAAGCAGAAAATCAAGGCATTCGTCCGATTTGTCCTCTTCATGCAGTTTAGAAACATGCAAAAAATAAACAGCAGTTGGATTATACTAGATTTGATATATGGTCCATGATACAATATCTGGTGCAGGCTGAACTGCAGCCCTTGAGATTTACTGTAGTTGGCTTAACGGGGTTTCCAGGTTGGGCGTCTGCACTTTCTGAAGCCACAGAGGAATAATAACTGTAGTGACTTTCAATACAAGTGAAAAACAAACCTTTCCCCATAAAAGATTTACAAGTAACTATTAGGATATGAGTCATTTTATGTAAAAAAACAGAAAAGTCTCACTCTTTAGTCTTGTGCTTTAATTGGAGCCAACACCGACCCCTGAACGACAGGCCATCTCCAGAGTGTGACCTTAATTCAACCCGTTACACTTAAGCTCGCTTGTGCAGTCATTTAGATGTGTCCGTTTTTAGATATACTTCTCCTTTCCCTTTCACTCTTTGTGATGAGTGTGATCATTTTGCTATGTAACACCACACAACACGTGAACGAGTCTATTTGTGATACATCTGTGCAGTTCATGCGAGGTGAGATTTGCATTCTGAATTGGTGTGATGTTGAATTTAGAAGTTAGGAAGCAGGGCTTGTATTTACTCATTTGAATTCCAGTTTTATTTCAGTGTCAGTGAGTTAATATTTTAAGGTACACACATAAAAGTGTAAGAAAATAAATAGGTAAGATTTAGACAAAAAGCCTTTTTTCTTTTAATTAGAGAAACGCAGGAGATCAAACATAGCCAACCATGAATGACAGATAGATATTGTTTCATTTGCAAAGTAAAATGTTATTGTCAGTCATTTGTGCTACATGGACGGCATTACTGATGCTGCTATTCAGATAAACCGCATTTGTCTCTTGGTATTAATGTTCAGACACACAATTGATTTACAGAGGTGGATTCAGAGCAAGACATCAAAGTTCATATTATTTATTGTTCATTTTGTTAAGGTCCTGCTCTGAGCAGAGGACTAACAGCTCACATGTATCCACTGAGCATTTTTATGACAGTCCTGGCAGTAAAATTCCCATAATTAATGATACATGTTTGGCTTGGAGATGGTAACAGCTGTAAAGAATATGAAGAAACAGCGACTTGGGAAGTCTATTTTATTTTTATTTAGCGCTGATGTTGGCGTAGTAATGATGAATCTTACTTTTCTCTCTTCCTTTACACAGATTTACTCACCTGACCACACTAGCAGTAGTTTTCCATCCAACCCGTCGACACCTGTGGGTTCCCCTTCACCTCTGACAGCCACAGCAGGTGCTGCCTCAGCAGGCACTGTGGTGACTGCTGCCGGCACCCCATCTGGAAGGCCCGGTAAGCATGTCGTGCACACCTATGCCGACATTAACAGTAGAATAGAACATGTACACACTGAAACCACTTCACAAGGACTTTTCAAGCCTGCGACAGACACGTCAGAATGTGTTAGACTTAGGCCTTGACCTGGAATAGCCAAGCTAATTAAGAGGCTTTCATGAATGCAACTTTAATTAATTTAATTACTTTTACTATGTCGTGCAGTAGTTGAATTAATTAAAGCCTAAGCAGACTGAAGTGTGGAGTTTCCCTAAAACTTTATTTAATACCCCTTTTAGTCGTAAAAGAAGCTCTAATCATTCTCAACTCATTCTCCGTGCTTTATCTATGCCAGGGCAGTTAATGCTATTTTTACATGAATCTATTCTAAGAGAAAGCTTAGTTTAGTCTGCGATAAGGCTGCACAGCCCTGGAAACAAGTATTGAAACGATACCCTGTCCTCGTGGCTGCATGGTAAAATAATTCTCGAACCGTGTAAGACAAACATTAATCTCAAGCAAAGGGAAGAGATGCTTTGTGCCAGATTTAGCCACTAGCTGCTTTTTATCTGCTGTGACAGCAGTTGCCCTGTGAGTTGTCCTAAAAGCATAAAATCAAGTTTATTCTGACCTTAAAACACTACCTGACTTGTTGGTCCAGTGTCACAACATGGTCTTTATTTTCGCTGCTCCACATCGACGCCTGGTGACATCACCCTCAGTTCTGGCTCTCAGCTTTTTAAGGGGGTCTTTGTTCATGTTGGTAAATTGAGATCTAGCTGACGAGTACTTTCAGAATAAGTTTCGACCGAGCCTGGACTTTATTTTTAAGTGATGGAACTGAAGTTTTAATGACAAGGCCCTGAAATAACAGTGTAAATGAAAAAGAGCGGGACTGTGGCTTTTAGGGTGCTTAAGGATTTGAAACTCGTATAATGAAAATGTTTGAAGTGGGTCTTGAATTGCATTTTTGAAAAGCTTTTCATATTTAGTTTTTTGTAGAACTGTTATCCAAGTTTTTATGGCTTATAGTCGTGGCTCATAGTGCTTGTCCTACTTTGTAATAAGACACAATTTGAGAGAGTAGATTTATTGTTACATAATCCGTTTTTCCCCAAACAAGTGCTTGGCACTGTGTGTTTTCCTGTCAGCTTGATTTTTGAGGACAGGCCAACAGGCCTTCCTCTGAACTGTACACCTAAAGAAGGTTCCTGTGTGTAATATACTGGGTTTTTAAGTGCAGTAAAAAGAAATGTATAAAAGAAGAATATGGATTGCCAGACGTGTTGACAGAGGCCAGAGAGTAAAAGGATCGGAACGAGGGGGGACAGTAAGGGAAAGCCCAGTGTGTTGTTTCAGCGGCCAGTTGTGTCATGTGTGGTAATGGAGTGGCGACAGCTGTCTCTACGTATGCCCCCCTCATCCTCAGCTGTTGCCCTGCCCCATGGACAGCTGTTCCCCCCAACACACACACACACACACACACGCAGTCAAGGCTGCAAAAGGCCTTTTTATCTGCCAGTGGGCGAAGGAGGGTGCCTGTGACTCAGCTGATGATGAGGACTATGACAGCATAGGGAGACCCCCCATTGTCCTATTTACAGTAGAGCATGCCACACCTGGCAGTATAACAATGTTAATTTACAGTCTGCTTTGTCGTATGTTTAAAAATTTGAATTGTTTTACGCTTTTATAATAGAACATTTAATAAAAACATACAAGTGCAATGCAGTTAATGCAAAATGAATACATTGGGGATTGTGGGAAATATATATGGTTTGGCCAATTATTCACCCTTATTACGCTTCTGGGCTGAGAAAAAGAACGATATTTTGAAATTGGCACAACATTTGGATCGCTGTTGAAAATCCATTCATCATTAGGATTAGACCAATATACAGCAACATTACTCAAGACTGCTTTGTTCAATTAGCCCTCTCTGGTGCACGTGGGGACCAGAGCCCCAGGCTAATTTTTCATAGCCGCCAGCCAGCACAGGCTCATGTGGAGTTCCTGTCTCATTCACCTGGGAGAAAGCTGAGGCCCAACAGAGGCTCTCTCATTTCCTTTTCTGAAGTCACTTTTAATAGTCTGTTAATTAAAATCTGATTTTTCCAAGGCTGCAAGTGTAAAGAAACATGAAAACTCAAATATAGAAGACCACAGACGTTTAATGAGACGTTTCATTGGAATGAATTAATGGAAAAACGTATTCTGAACAGTTTTTTGAGCCTAAGGGAGGTGTTATTTTTCTTGTGCTTGTCAAAAATATACATTAGCGTCTTACTCTGGTCAGTTCAGTGGTTTATTATGTGTTTGGTTTGACCATACAGGCTCTAATTTGTAATAACAAGCACTGAATAATTAGGAGTAAAATACTGCAACGGTGAATCTGCTCACAGATAAGACTCCTACACGTTGGAGCTTTTGAATCAATATTTTATTTTATGAATACAGTTTGATCCCAGTCACCACTGCAACAGCCCCTCTGCTATAAATGATCCCCCTCATCCTGGTCTGCATTTTTCATTGTTTTGCTATGATAACAAGTGGAGAACAGCACCCGAAATGAGTTTTTAGATACACCCTAAATGATAGACAACCAAAACAAAATCTCCATCTGTAGAGTGTGCTACAGTGGACTCCGTGTATGTCGGCTGGGTTTGGCATGCTTCCACCATAATAGACACCAGAAGAGTACTGAGAGCCCTGAGCTGGAAAGACATCCTATCCTGTAAATAACCTGGAAAGGTTCATTGTTGTCAAAGTCCATTAAGGTTATTTAATTGTATAATGCATCGCCTCCTGTTGCACATGGCAGGCAGGTTACTTGGATGATTGTGCCTCAGAAAGAGAGAGAGAAAGAAATATTGTGGTGGAACTGGAAATGTGATGAGCAGATGTGGACTCCTTTGTCCTTTGCACTAATTTACACCAGATCAAATCAGCATGATTTGCTTTCCTGCACTGGCCTGTAGATTCACATTTTGGCACAAGTAAATGTACAAAATCCACTGTGAACTTCTTCCAGACAAAGGTAAATTGTAATCTCTTGCGCAAAGTATCTTACGTTTCTCTATATTTAGATTTCATTACTAAAATGGGACATATTGGTATCAATGAAACAATGGTACTCAGATGTTTCCAGATGTGCTGTGAAATCCTTGAAGACAATCTGACTGTACTAACCAGTCAGATAGGTGCTTGACAAAAAACAACTAAAGAGAAAGATAACTCAGCAGTGCCAGCAAATGTAGTGGAGGAGTATGGACTTGATTGGACCCAGATGCTTGCCATATTTCCTTCATCAAAAACCTTGATGAAGGCCTCGTGCCAAGACACTTTCAGCCGTGCCGTGCTGATGTGTTTCTACAGACTCAAAAGTTGTTGAAGGAAAACTGTGTGAAGGAAAACTTTGTTTTTGTTTTGTTTAAAATCAGGCTTGTCAGTACTCATATTATTCTCCAGCCTCGCATGTTTACGCTTATTAATGTGCAGATGCAGCCTGCATTACAGGGTGGAAGTGGGCTTTAGACGAACCCTCCGCTGGCTCATGTGTCAGGATGCAGTCCAGCCATCAGGAAGTGATGCAGTTGAGCCCATAAAGATAAAAATATCCCATATGGAACAACAAGAAACCAGAAAATCAGGATGTCGCTGTGTTTGGACTGCGTGTTATTGTGTGCGTCAGTTAGCTTTTGCATTGGTATACTCAGTGGAACAGGATACAGCCATCAGCCATGTTGATATGAGACTGAATCATTTCTACCACTGACCTCCACTCCGTCTCTTTCTGTCTCATCAGGTACCAACCAGTGGCCTCGTGCTGGTGGACAGACCCCCTCCTCTCCAAATTATGAGAACTCCCTTCACTCGCTGGTAAGTTCCCGTCCGCATTACTTTAGATAATTTACCCATGAAGGACAGAGCTAGCATTACAGGGAGATTCTTGTCTGACAAATGTTTTGCTGGGGACGGTGGGGGTAAAGAGATAACCAAACTGAACAATACCTGTCCCTTGGGGCTTGCCATCTGTCCTCTACTCCGTGGGCCAGGACAGGGATGACAGTTGGGGGATGGGTTTAGTTAAGGGGGCTGGTGTGGCGGTGGCAGCTGTTTGCTGAACCGCATCTCCAGGATTCCTTCGCTACCATGCGAGCAGAGCCACAGATCAGCTTTCACCCAGCCTGCTACCTGATGCACATGTCATGCATCTCAATCATGCAGGTGTCATGCTGGGCAAAATGTTGACTTACAGAACTAATTATAACAGTACAAACAGCTTTTCATGATAAATAAAACTGTAGCCATAGAGACAAATAATACAAAGCAGTGTTTGCTCAAAATCATCAAAAAACACTGAGACAAATCTCATCTTGAAACCCATGTAGCCTTTGGAAATACATAAAATAAGTACATAGCCACATTTATTGTTCACCATTGCTCAAAACGTGGAGCGCAGTCATTCCAGTTGAAATCTTATCACATAGGTCCAGTCAAGCAGCCAAGTGCACGTGAGGACGATATTGAACATCACTATGTAGATGTCTCCTCCCACTCTGCCTCCAGCATTGTTTTGTCTCTTCATGGCCACCAAAGATAAGCGAGAGTACACAAGTGAAGTGAACAATAAAAGTGAATGATATCAGATAACATGAAAATTAGCTGCTGGTGGAAGTAATGCGAATACAACGGAAACGGTAAACATTGAGCCTTAAAGATGCTTAAACTTTATGCTCACGGGCTCCATATTACTTTCATTTTTAAAGATTCTATGACAGTTTTTAATGACTGAAATATTCCACTGTCAGCCGGTGAAGGAGAGTTCAAATGATGACCTGTCATGATTCATTTGGGAGTGTATTGAAATAAAAGCATGGATCACAGTTCCCGGGTAGTTGAATTTGGAAAGCCCCATTAGTTCTAGAAAACAGCGATGAACTATCTAAACACGCAAGATGAGGATTATATTCCAGTCAAAATGACTAATCTTGTTAGTGAACATGGTAAGTGAGCTACTGACAGTAGTTTATGTAAGGATAAGAGTTATCTGTATTTATTTCTCTAAAATAGCTGTCTTAAGCCCGATGTGATTTGGAAGTGACCCCCCAATGTCTCTGTTTCACACGACACGTTCATGCGGGATAAGCGAAGCCTGTATTTCACTCTTTACACTGTCCCCGGGATATGATGCCAAGGCTCTGTCCGCTTCCTGAACAAATTTGCACGGGACTAATATTATCACATGACCATTGTGTTTGGCGAATTGTGGTAGATAATTTGCAGTGAAATTTTTGCCATACGAATTACAGACATGGCAGATATACATGGGATTAAGCTCAGAGACAACCTTTGCAATTATTACAAATTACGTGAAGTCCCTGGGTGAAACTAGCCCCATGCCAAAAGGGCTTATCCACAAAACACGCCTGCAAAGTGGCCCCTCGCTTCAGATCACTTGGCGATGGCGAAAGGCACAGCTGGTTATAATGAATATAACAACACAAACTAATATTAGGCTCTATAATCGAAGGTGATATTAGATAATGGAGAAGGCAGCTTTTGCCAACGATGAGATTTCTTCCAACAGAGAAATAACAAAACACACAATTTGGGAGCCAACCGCACAAAGAAACTTTTGTGCATTGTATTAAATATAATGTGGAGGACGTGAACTTTGTGTAACACCTCCTACAATCCCAAAGAAAAGGAGACAAGACCAATGCTGTAGGAGTTATTAAATGTGCAAACAATGAACACTTTCATCCTTACAAAGTGAATGGTCAGCAGCTGTGCGCTTCCTTCCAAATCCTGCACTACTTGTCTGTGTGTCTTTGCAGAAACAATCTCTTTCCACTGTGTGTTGCTGGTATTTATAGATACTGATCTTTTTTCATAATCCTGTCCTATTCTTATTTGACTTTGCCAGAAAAACAGAGTTCATCAGCAGTTACATGAGCATCTCCAGGATGCCATGTCTTTCTTAAAGGATGTCTGCGAGGTACTCTTCCGACAGAGCCTGTACCCATTACGTGTTCCATGCGTCTTTCCTCATTTTACTTTTTTCTCACAAGTTTGACCTGTGGTCCTCATTCTTCACAGTGAAATGGCGTTTCTTTTTTATGCCTGTGCTGCCATATTGTCATGTTGTGTTGCCTGTTTTAGCCGTTTCAGCATGCAGTACTCATCTTAGGTGCAGATGTTAAATTCTAAATTAGTTGTTGAAGCACTCTAAGTGGCTGGTGTGCGTCTGTCAGGTTTTTGTTTGTTTGTTTGTTTGTTTCCTTTTTAATCACAAATGATGGCATTTGTTGACGTTACAACTCAAGCTGAAATGGCTCAATTGATCTTCCATTTGACTTGCTTTCTTTATCTTATGTTTCAGATGTTTTTGTGTCTTTTCAAGTCCACACCATACAATCAGTGTTTCCAATTTTTGTCCTAATGTGCTTATACTAAGCTGCTCTGTCCCTCTTTTCCTCTCTTCTCCCTCTCCCTAACCCTTCGCTCTCCAATCCCTCTGGTCCTCCCAGTCTCGAATGGAGGATCGTCTGGACAGACTGGATGATGCAATCCTTGTTCTGAGGAACCATGCAGTGGGCTCCACCGCCAGTCTGCCCAGCGACATACACAGTCTGCTGGGACAGGCGCAAAATGGGCCAATAGCAGCCATTGGAGCAAACTTCCCTGCCTCTGCATTGGTTCCAAGTCGGACAGCAGCGATGGTATGAGAACTTCAAGTATTTTGATTTATATGTATTCAGGATATTGCTTAATGTGAGAGAGAAAACATATTTCTTTGGTGCATTCCTATATGTTATTTGTCAAACTTGGCAACACAAGAAGCCTTGGCCACCTGTTCAACACAGGTCCACTGCCATGTGTAGAAAGTAGACATTCTCCACACATGAACAGTTGAATTCATCCTGACATATTTTCCATAAGTGTAATGGCTGGCCTAAGGCTCACCCTCCTCATGAGAGCGGCTGTATACACAAGGGTGAAAGAGAAATGAGAAAAGCAGGCGCAATGGAGTGAAGTTGTGCTTTGCTGTAGAAAGGTTTGTGTGTTGCTCTCCTTTTCCAGTTAAAGTGTAAACCTTTTGAAAAACAGGGGGAATGCAGGTCTCAGTATAAATCATGATGTGTTCACCCATCCTCCATCTGAGGTATTTCATTTTAAAGAGCCAAGAGATTTGAACACATCTGCAGTGGAAATTAAACTGAGGCGACTCGTCCAACTGTAATCCGGAGGTGTTTGGAAATAATTTGGGTCACACGCAGGGAAAAAAAAAAAAAAAAAAAGGATGCTGAATTAGTTGCAAGGAGTTCAGATTACTTTTATGGAAAGATACTGGATGCAAATGATGGAAGACAAGCCATAGACAATGTAACATGAACAGATTCAATGATATGTTTTAATATTTTTATTTCACTCATTTAAAGTCCTCGTCTGAAAATGATTCCTCAGGTGAAAATGATTTCCTCCAATGATTCACATTAAATTAGACATTACCTTCAGATCAAGACCAGACATCTATCTGCTTTTCCAGAAGTGTGTTTGTACTGTTTCAGGCTGCAACTAATAATTATTTTCATTATTATTTGATCACTTTGTCCGACCGACAGTCCAGAACCCCAAATATTCAGCTCATTATCACATTACCAAAGAGAAGCAGCAAATCTTCACTGCAACCAGAGAAGCTTTTCTTGAAATGTGACTGAAACAGTTCATCAGTGATCCAAACAGCTGTGGATTATTATTCTGTCCATCGACTCATCGGTTTAATTAGATGATATATTTATCTGACATGTGCAAACTTATCCCCACACACACAAACGCATATTAAATAGAAAAGAAGAATGAAAAATATTATTGCTTTTCATTTTGACAGGTATTTAGTTTATTTTTTCAGCAGACAGATTTCCCTGATGTTTTGTTGGCGTGGTCATCAAAGCTGCACTGTATTTTGGTGCAGCTTCTTATCTGCATTTTTTATGTCCCCTTCTGGTCTGTGGTCTCAGATCTCTGTTCCCACATTGATTCATCTTAAATTCACTTCTTGTTTTTTGTCAGGCTCAGTGCTCTCTGTCGCTGGGTGTTTTCACTCTGACGCTCAAGTTGTTGGATCTCATTTTGTCCCCTAACAAGAGTTTTCCTGTGGTTGTCAGATGAGCTCAGCTTGATGTATTTGTTACAGAGAGCTGGGTTGTGACAGTGTTGTTGACCGACTGCGACTGTGAGATATAACATACTGTGTCTGCACTAACACAGCACTTCCTGTGTGGGAAGACGTCCCCTCAGACAGAGCTCACCAGCCTCGGCACGGCACAGCCGCAGGCTTTTTACTCCGGCCGACACCCCACCCTCTACCCCCTTCCACCCCTTTTCATCACTTCTTTTTAACAACCCAGGAAATCTGAATCGTTGGAAACGTGTGTCTGAACCCGCGGCCTCCACCCAAATAGAAGTCTTCAGCTGTATGGTAATCAGGCCCAGCCATGAAAATGGCAGCGTTCTTTTCTTGCCAGGGCCCCGGCTTCCCTCCTCCTCCCCCAGACAAAGAGTTGTTTGGACACCTGTTGAGAGCGCAGCAAAGATTAGCGTAGTGCTGAGGAAGGGGAGGGTCTCAGGGTGGTGGGGTTAACAGAGGCCAACAGTGACTGGGGATCACATTCCATAAGAAAAGGGGGGAATACCCTCCACCCTCATTGAAGATATCCCCGCCTTTCGCTGGTTCTCAGAGGGGAAATCAAATAGCTCAAGAACATGTGGTAAACCTTAGGAAGGAGGGACTTTGTGGTACAACACGGTGGGAGTTTTTATGTTATGAATGTGGACTAAATAACAAGGAAATGGTCAGACTGTTGTGTGGCTTCAGCTCAACGTCTCTTGAAAGAGAACGCAGAAGGATTTGTCTCATTTCAGATATGAGAACCAGACGTGGTCTTAGTTGTGGTTACAGAAAGCTAAGTCTGAGAATGTCACAGCAGTGAGCAGCATAATGTAACATAAATAAGAGGTTTTCAGAATGTATCATAAATGAGTCCTTTTTTTTAAGTAATTGTGACACAGGTGGCTTTAATTTTGTGTTTTTCACCCTTGGTTATACAGTCTACAACATACTACTGTGAAGCAAATCACCAAAGCAACCCCAACTGGTGGATATGCCAGACTTGAATGACTTATTAGACCCTGAACTTGGGCCACACTCTTTTTCCAATAAAAAAGCTTTTCATATGAAAAGTGAAGTCTTTCAATATATAAAAGCTGTCAGATAACATCCCATTTAAATGTCATCAAAATGTCAAAAACTATTCCCACCCGGACTCTAGAAAAGTCGGGAGGCTGTGGAAAACATAAACACAACAAAATGTGATAACTTGCTGATCCTTTTTGACACATACTCAGGTATACAGTATAAAGACAATATAATTAATGTATTACCTGATCAACTTCATCGATTTTTGTAAATATTAGCTTACTCTGAATGTGATGCAGCAACATGTTTCAGGGTTATAGTATCATGATTGGGTATGAAAGGGGCATCCTGGAAAGGCTCATTCACAAGCAAGGATGGAGCGAGGTTCACTTTGTGAACACATGATTGTATAAAGGATATTAATGCATGCACTCAGGGACACTTTGTGAAACTGTTGTTGGTGAACAAAGTTTGTTTATAATTATATTTGGCATGTACTAGTGAACATATGAAAACATGCTGTTTAAAATCCTTCACCTCTGTGGATGTACCGTGACTCAGTATCCCTTATATGATACCTGAACTTCAGTCCTCCATGTTGGGCTCTTATCAGGCTCCTCTTGCTCAAAAATACTGTTTTATGTATCATCTCCAGAGAATATCTGCTTCCTTTCTTAACACTGTCCTTCCTGTCTGTGTTGCAGCAGGGTGGTGCCCATGCTGACGATGCTGCCAGCCTGAACAACAGCCATGGAGGCCTGGCCAGTGCCAGCTCCACATCCAGCACAGAACTCAGCCAAGTGGAAACATTCAGAGGTCTGATGCAGTCTTATCTTTTCATTAGATGCTTCCGCGGCATGGTATGGACCTGGCTCAGTTTATGCCTAATGTCTTACCTGCACATTCACATTGTCCACTGCAGGTCTTAATTCAGCCCTGGCTGGCCAGGTGCCCACCACCCTGGAGCTGAAGGTCGAGAAACCGGACAAAGATGAGATGCAGGATAACTCCCCTGATGACAAGTCAGATGATGAGACTGACAAAAACATGAGGACACCCAGAGCAGGCACACGCACAAGGTAAGAATGAATATGTCGACACTCAAACAAGCAAGATATTTTCCAGTGGTGAAATTAGGGTTCAACTAATATTTAGTTTGGTGTGAGTCAAAATATTATTTGAACTGACAAGTGTTTAATACCAGCCCAGATCTTGAGGACTGATCCTGTGGTTTTGGTTGAACAATGACTTCAATGTTTTCTAAAGACACTGCAGCTAGCACACAGAGAGGAGAAGGCCTGAGCAGGCCTGTGGATGTTTCCTCCAGTCAGTGACATTCCTCTGTGCAGACAGACCATAATACATGATTCTGAACAAAGTTTCACTGTACATACTTCAAAGGTTTACGCCTGTATGATGTATCTCTGTCAGTGACTGATTTTGATGTCAATGAGGATTTGAAATAAAAATCTTTGTGGTTAAAATGCTGAACTTACAAAAACACATTTTTTTAAGAAGGAATAACAAGAATGAGAAATATATTAAAGTAAAGTTGAATCTGGACAGGTGCCCTCCTCTTGTCATTAATCACGTAGCAGCAGCAATATGTAGGAAACCAACAGTTGAAACTGAATTACATTTAGCTCCAGGTCACACAGTGAACCTGTGTTCTGTTATATTGATAAGCTGTTGCCAACAGTAATGTGAGTCGTTCATTTTGCTTAATTAAATTGACACATTCAGTGTTGTTAATGTTGTTTTTACAAAGTGTGGTACTGTAGTACTCCATAATGTAGCTTGCCACTTGGCCCTCAATGTAATGAGTTCATATCATTATAGATCAGTCGCTAATTATCAGCTGTGCCTGCATGCAACCACAACACTGTTTCAGTGGACATAAGTTTCAGTTTTGTTAAGCTGGAGCACCGCGGTGGCCTGTGGATTTCGTGTCCCACCGTGGACCTACGTTGAATGTCTTTCCTGTCATCTCTCTGCAGTTGTCTTACTATTAAAAGCATTAAAGTGGGAGAGTTCTCTTCTTAGTTTCAACTGACTGTATTATCATCATCATTATTATTACTATGTGACATTAACAATAAAACAGTTCGTTCTCCCACAGTATCACTGAAGATGAGGACCTGAATCCGGAGCAGAAGGCCGAGCGTGAGCGCGAGAGGAGGATGGCGAACAACGCCCGTGAGCGCCTGAGGGTGCGAGACATCAACGAGGCCTTCAAGGAGCTGGGACGCATGTGCCAGCTGCACTTGAAAAGCGAGAAGCCCCAGACTAAACTGCTCATCCTCCACCAGGCTGTGGCCGTCATACTTAACTTGGAGCAGCAAGTCAGAGGTCAGAGTCCAGCTAATGAAAGCTTTATCCTTGCATTGTAGCGATGACTCAGATGTCAGCGTTAACATCAGATCAATAGCGATTCTTTAAAATGCTTCAACATTTTCACATAACATTCCTGCAGGCAGTGTCACATCCAGAGAGGATACTGTAAATATAAAGGAGTACTGCAGTAAACAGAGCTGCACTCTGATTTATAGGCAGCTGTTTCACTCACAGAGCTGCCAAATCTGGATACTCAGCCAAAATATCACAGCAGAGAAACTGCTGGGAAGCTGTTCAAGTCTGCTGTGGTAAAATGCCAGCAGATGATTATTTATAGATATTTAAGTCAGTGAAGATGTTGAAGCCAAACATTGTATCATGGTAGTAATAATAATAATAATAATAATAATAATAATAATAATAATAATAATAATAATAATAATAATAATAATAATAATGCACATTATTTACAATGGTCCAAAGATAATGTTAACACCTCCGGGCCTTCACTCACTCATCTGCTGGATCTTCATATCCCTTTTTGTGTTAAGCTCATACGATGTGCTATCATCATGAAAAGAAAACGAACAGATCACTATTTTTGTTCAAAGAAACCCACGTCTGTCTCTCTGACCCTGCAGAGCGGAATTTGAATCCCAAAGCAGCCTGCCTTAAGAGAAGGGAGGAGGAAAAAGTGTCTGGTGGCTCCGCTGATGCCCAACAAGCCCACACAGGGGTCCATCCAGGCCTGACTGACACATCTAACCCCATGGGCCACCTCTGAGGAGCACACAGGTACTCTCACCTCTAGGATTGTTGTCTCAAACAGAAGATGAATAAGCCGCCCAGCAAAGTATCTTCTTTTATCTCCTCTAATACTTAGCTGATGGATTTTTTTTTTATGAGTTTATTCGAATTTTAAACTTTTTTGATGTCATTTTGGATTTTATTTCAATTTTTATTCAGTATAAATGGAGCAAAATGTCCATAACTTCCCAAACTGCAAGGTGTCGTCTACAAATTTCTTGTTTTTAACGACCAACCCCGAGATATTTAATTTACAGTGATACACAACTTCTCTTTGAAGACGCTAGAGCTACATGATGTTTGGCACTGCTGCATAATAAATGACTTATATGTGAAAGAGTAGCAATAACACTTAAAAATCAATAAAGTCTTATGAGAACCTAAAATATAAAACTGCAGATAGACTTTGCTGTGTACCTTGTATGATTATTAATATTCACCTCTGGTCTGTGTGTTTCTCCGTTCCTCTGTCCAGATCAAAGAGATCCAGATCATTTCTGCCCCGTTTGAGTCGGTGACCTTGCTTCCCAGCAGTGACAGACAGGACTCACAGTTTGTGACACCAATTGGAGGAGACAGACCACTCGAAGCAAAACTACGAGACTAACACAATCCAGTCCTAAGATTGAAGAAGAACCAAGCGTCCAGATAATGCTCAGATAAGCTCCCTGTGACCAATTTCCACCTGCAAATTTCTCCCCACAAACAAAAATCAGCACATATCACTGTCTGCAAGAAGAAGTGTGTTGCTTCTGAACAATCAGAGACTTCGCAATCTCCTCCAGCCGTATGTGGAAATTGCCTCGTGCCTAAACTGAATTGACGAATGCATTGTAACAGCAATTGTTTTTGTTTTGTCTGTTTCTTTTTTTTTTCTATTTATTATGTTATTGAGCTATAAAGTGTATGTCTAAAGGGAAAGTTAAGCGAAATTCAAAGAGAAGTATGCAGCTTTTCACTTAATCTATAGTTTGCCAGTGTCACCATTAAAACGGAGCACTCCACCCTGTCAATGTTTGGCAAGTCCGAGATGAAGGGAAAGTATTTGAGTACTGAAAATATTAATTTATTGGCCGGTTTAGAGGGATTTGTTTTTATATACATGAAAATTAGCTCTTAGAAATAAAGATGTAAGTGCCCCACGTTGTTTTTTAAAAAAAAGAGGATATATTATTTATATTTCTATTTAATTCATTCTGCCACTGGCCAGATGTACCCAAAAGTTAGCCGTGTTTATTTCTGTGTAGATTAGAGCAGCGTTTGTGCTACTGACCAGTGGAATAATAGGCCCGACCACATTAGCATCAGCAATATTGTCTACAAAGGTGACAGACGAATGGCAAACTGTAGGTTTACTGAAAGCTCACATTTAGTTGTGTTTTTTTTGTTTTGTTTTTTTCCCTCAGTAGTGAGCAGTGAAAATACAGAGAGCAAACTGCGAACCTTAGCATTCCCTGCATATTTTTAGTGTCTTAACTAAAGGAAAAGGGGACTTCATCGCCCTTCCTTTGCCATATACTGTAGTGTTAAATGTAAGCAGCGACATATTTTTGCAGATTCTTGTCTTTGTGTAGCCTCCTGACAGTTACATGCTCCTGACATCAGCACAGAGGTGGATTTTTTTTTTTCTTTTGCCATTTTCACGCCACCAGCTGACCAGAGATTGCTCAATGAAGTACAAAGGACAAAACGACGACCACGCTTTCTCCTGGCCTGATGAACACATCACTTAAGTTTCTTTCTGCTCATATCTCAAGACGTTAAACTTCAAACGCAGTTATTCTGAGTAAAATTTAATTATGCCTATTTGTGTTGTAACACGTCATGTCTTTAGGCTTCCAGCATTATAATGCCCAGTTTCAGTCAGCCACTAAGAAGTCTAAGTTATTGTTTCGATCCAAGCCGTGATATACTCAGTACAATAAGACAGACTAGATATTTCATGGACTTTGTCGAGTATCATAGAACTGTAGCACAATAATGAACAAAAGCAGTTAACAGGATTTTCTTTTATGTTTCAAGACATCACTCATGGCTTTATTTTGTTTTCCCTATCAGTGTGCATGCTTTGCGTTTCTCCTCGTGTTATGTCTTAGGTCTTAAGACTCGCTTTGTATTCCATTTATTTCTTTGTATAGTCTTCTATCATTATCTACACCTTAAACAAGGCTGCCACGTTCAGAATGACTCTTCTGTGCAAAAAAAGGGACTTGAATTAGAATAAAAGACGCCACGCCGAGAGTTTACATTAAACATTTATGATTAAACAACTTTGTTTTAGTGAGAAAAAAAGAAACTGAAACAGTTTTTGTGTATTCTCTGACTGAATGTGGCCTTGTTCTTCATTTCAGTATTCATGAGCGTGTATTCATGCTGGCAGACTTTGGTTGAGGGTATGATGTATGCCACTTCCTGCTCTCTTTCCTTCATTTTTTTTTTTAATTTCCTGTTCTTCCTATATTTCTTTGCTCCTCTGTTTGCCAAGATAGACTTTGCTGTATTCCCAGATGCTTTCCCTTGTATAATATATGAAAAAAAGAAAATCAAAAGGAAAAAAAAAAAAACATTTGGCTTATTTTTCACTGTAGTTAGTCTTTTATACAATAATACTGTAAGAATATTTCTTGAATTCTAAATATTACTCTTTCTAGATTTTTGAAAGCAAATGTTTTGAGTAAAAAGTTTCTTACTTTATTTTACTATATTAGATAGTAAAATGTACGGTTATTTACGATAACCTGTCCATTATTACAGGAAATTTACAAATGGCATCTCAAGAACATAGCAGAATCGTTGCTCGTAGTCTAGGTCTTAAGAAGGCTTCATACGAGCTCCAGATTCCCAAAAGTGCGACCTCCATCTTCTCCTTCAGTGTCCGTTGTTGATTGGAAAAAGATTTGTTCTTGTGTCACATGAAAAGGTATTGTCGATGCACATCAAAAAAGGAAAAAAAAAAAAAAACAACTGCGGCAACGGGAATTTGAATTTTCTGTCTTTTTTCAACAGAAAAAAACAATGTATATAACATTTATGTTGCAATAAATGTGCCATCTTTTTTTAAACTCAATTGTATGTGCATTTATTTCTCTCACTGAGCAAGCACATTTGTTTCCGTTTCTTTTCTTCTCCATATTTGCATTTTCTCCTCTCCATAAAGTTTTATTTTCTGAAAAGACACAGGAAGGAAGGATGACACAGAAACATGGGGGTTCTTTTAGACTTCCTTAGTGGTTTTGTTTCTCGTTTTGTTTTGGTTGTTTTGTTTTTTAAGACATTTCTACAGTGGATTTAGGCCAAATGAGTGTTTTATAGTATGTAACTCATTTTTGAAAATACTACCAGTGGACCATTGTAGTCTGTATGAAAAGTGCTATGAATATATGTTTCTATTTTTAATAAAGTGTGATAGCAGCGTACTGTACATGTGCTGTGCTCCTACTTTTTTTTCCTTTTTTTGCCTTTAGATTTATGCACAATGAAGAAAAAGAGTGCGAAAGCCACTCCAGAAAAAAGGAAATGCATGAATATTTATCAACCGGTGAAATTAAATGAATGTAACTGTGTCTTTGAATATATTAATTCAAAGTGAATTTATATCTCAAGTATCTTCAGTCAAATAGAAACAGATGAAACTAAGGTGCAGGAATGAAACTGATGCAGCCATTATGAAAAGTCCAACCAAACAGTATTTTCTCATGAATATCTTTGGTTTAGGTGTTAGGTGTTCTGTACACTGTAGTTCGCAATCTGGTTCTTATGACTGAAGTTAATGAATCCCAAAAGTGTTGTGGAAAGCTAAAGCTGGAGGTCTGTTGTGCTGTATATCTCAGACCCTGCATCTGCACAGAATTAGCCTCATGCAGATGTGAGCATGATGAGTACTCATCACGTCCTGAGAGGTCTGATCCCAGTTCAGTTTTCTGACGGAGGTGACACCGAGTGGAAAACTGCTGACTGCTGTCCTGCCTGTGGTGAGCTCAGTGATGGAGCGTAAATCATGACTGTCCTCTTTCAAAATCCTCTGCAGGGAAAAGCAGAACGTGTGAGTGTGGTGGGCTGATGGTTGTGGGTGTGCATGTTTTCTGTTGGAGAGGGACCACCATGTCTGAAGGCTGACTTCCTGTCATGGCTGCTGGGCCAGCTGACACAAAGTCCTTGGCTCGCATGCTTGAAGCCCGACCAAAGAGCCTGCTGCTCCTGCTGCTCCAAACAGTAAGATCATCCGCCTCTCTGCTACTTTCAGGATGTATGCTCCACCAAGATGAGCTTTTCTTTCAAATACATTCCTATTTTCCCTGCAGTCTGTACCAAATAATATAGTTCCTTCAAGGAATTGTCCTGAAAATGATCATGAAATTCTTATAAAATCGAAGGCCTGTAACATAAAGTGTAAACTTTTAACTCTCTTTATATTGTCACACCTGCACCTCATCCTGAGACTACAGAAAGGTTTCATTTAAATGAGTTAAATCAGTGAAACAGTTTACATTAGAACGGAAGAGCTCTGCTTTAGGAAACAGAACCTGCACCTGAAACCTGCAGGCTCCTTTTAATGGTTTCCCATAATATTTCATTAACTGTGCTGTTGTATTTCGTATGATATCTGTGCAGAGGACTGTCTGTGGATTTGTTGTTGCTGGATTCTTTGGGCAGGTGTCACACAGCCTCTCTGCATCTCCAGTATGAGATACCTCTGTTCAGGTGCAGCATCCAAACCAGCAGCAGAGCTGGCAGACATGACAACATGTCACTGAAGGAGTCTGGGTCCCTTGCTCCTGTGCAGGAGAGGTGGAGGGGCCCATTGTCTCATAATAACAGCACATTGGTAATTCAGGCGTTAAGGACGTGAACGGCCTCTGTGTAAGTGCTGCTGAATGAAAAAAGTAAAACTCTTGGCTGACCTTTCTTCAGTCCTTCTGTAGTCTTCCCTTCCCACTTTAAAGAAGAGATCGTTACACCCAAGAATTTGTAGTTCTCCACCTGTTTCCTGACTTGTTATGGCCATTGTGAACACTACTTTCTTTGTTTTGGAAACATTCAGCTTCAAATTGTTGGCTGCATACCAGTCCACAAAGGAGGAAACCTAATTTCTGTAAGCTGCCTCATTTCTGTTCGAAAACAGACCCACCAATGTGTTATCATCTGCAAACCTAAACAACTTAACAAGAACGGGAGAGGAAAATACAGTCAGTCCTCCACCACATTGTCTTCAGTGGTGGCTTTCGTCCGTCACATTGGTTAAATTCACAGAACCTTTTCCAACATTTTTCCTGTCAAAAATCAACAATGGAAAAAGACGAAACTGAATGAGCTATAAGTGTGCGTCCATAACATCTCTGGTACATGTCAGTTTGTCCACTGGAGAGCCTGCAGTCCCTCTTATGATCAGGAAAAAGACTGAGCTGTGTACTGAGCATGTCCAGAGGTCCCAGCTGTGGCACCTCAGCAGAGAACAGAGCTCTCATTGTGTGCTGCTGTAACCCAACACAGTGGCACAGAGCTCAGATTAAAGGCTGTGGTGCTGCGCTGTCTCTCTGTGGACACAAATATAAACAGGGGGCCACTACAAAGGCACAGGGGCAGCTGGGCCTCCAGTTTAATGTAGTTTATGCTGCAGTGGGGAGATTTAGAAAAACAGCTTTGAGTTATCATGTCTTCAAAATCTCATTGTCATTGTCAGAGTGAGTATCATTGTCTGTGCTGCTAAGTACATTTACTAGAGTTCTGCACTTAAGTGCAAATTTGAGGGGTTTTTTTTATTTTGAGTATATTCATTTTATGCGACTTTATACTTTTGTAGTTAAAATTCACACAATCCAAACACCACAAAGTCCAGCCTCCAGAACAACCATACAGATAAATCAACACCTTTCTAACAGTGTAACCAACAATAAAAAGTTTTGTTTTTTTATTGTGACAGTAAAAACTGGATACAGGTGGAGGCTAATTTGGTCATTATGCTGATTAGTTTTTTAATGGTTTGTTTAATAAAACATTAAGGATATGACCCTCTTAAAGTGCTGTGAAAACCAATTTTCATCAGACGTTGTTGCTCGGTGAGATATTTTGCACGCACATGCTTGTGAAGATATTTATATCCAGCATCTTCCACAGTAGATCTCTCAGTGTACTAAAACTGACCGTAATCCTGCTCCTGCCTGCTTTAAGCCATCCTGGATATTATTTATCACTGCTCAGCGTTTGCTTAGTCCTGCACTTCCTCTCAAAGTACATGCACACCATAGACACTTTATTTCTAAAATAATATTCACTCTCCAGAACATTTTTCCACACTTCTTCGTCCCACTCAGCACAATACCTGCCTCATGCCATGTCCTGACGCTGTGATGCTGGACCCCCACCATCCCTGAGCATCTCCACACGCTCAGAGGGATGATCTGTGGTGATGCGTTTACTGCATCGGCTCTGTGAGTTACACACATGCACCACAGGGTCTCATTAACTAACCGCATTCAGGTCATCTTACTATCCACTAGATGACGCTCTAGGTTTTTAAAGACATGCAGCTTCAAATGGCATTTATGCACTGTGCAAATAATTAAACTTGAACATCGGGTTTGAGTCATACGCGTGTGTATTCTTCCAGGGAATTAAGAACTCATGCAGCCATTAGTTTGTACAAGAAACGAGCAGCCATTCTTGAACGTTAACATACGCAACCTGTTACTTTAATGAGCCAGTGTTTCTGAAATATTTCAGTAGGGCGTTTTTGGCTTATTCATACAGTATTTCTCCAAAAGCTACATGAGGATTATTATCTACAGGGTCCACCCATGTACTCTTTCTTTCTCAGAGCAAAACAGTGACTCAAACCTCCAAAGTTTTGAAGTCTTTGTGTGTTTGTGATAAAGTTATTTATGTTGGCCCAGCTCCTCCCAAACACAAGAAACGAGGCTCCCATCGCTTTCTCTGTCGGCCTAAAAATGATGTTTATTCAGTTTAATAGAAATGATATCTGTTTTATAATCAGCTGTCATGAAAGACGAATTAAGGGAGTGGGTGCCAGCTCCCACCTTCCATTTGTCTCCGCTGGTTTCGGAGCCTCTCAGGACCCTGCCGAGCTGAACCGAGCTGAACCGAGCCGGGCTGGGCTCGGCCGGGCCTGGGGGAAGTCTAACTAAGGTTTCTGGGAGGATCCATGTTGTGCAATCTGTTCCTGGACCAGCGGAGCCGGTGGTTTTGGGTGGGTGGGCGGGTTTGTGCGCTTGTTTCGAGGGGCGGAGCGGCCCGGAGGGTCGGACGTCCTTCTGACACTGTCCTGCTCTCTCCTAGAAAACAGCGCAGGACTAAAGAAGTTAGCAGGCTGCGGTGTGGTGCACTTTGCTCCACATTTTATCTTTTAAAAATAAATAAAATAAAGCATTTTAAACAAAACGTTTATAAGCTGCGATAATTGAACAAGAGCGACAGACGACGCTGGTGAGTAAAGTAGCGAACAGTCTCCGTTGTAGATGTCCACTTTGCTGTGGGAGCGTTAACAGCTTTAAACTCAATAAGAGGCAAACAAACTGAACATTTAACACCAAAAGTGTTCCTTTAACTTGCTTTAAACTGGACTTACTGGGGTGGCTCATGGCTTTGTGAAGTTTTAAAGTGAATCTCAGGCTGCTGTGTTTCCCACCACCTGTTGCACTGAGCACGAACTGCGTCAAACCAACCTGTCTGAAGAACTAACCCACTGTCCTCTTGGACATTTTGCTGTGAAGCTGTTTGTCCTTTGTGATTTACACCTTAGCGCCGTGTTTTAACTGTGTTTACACTCGCACCTGTGCGCTCGTGTTGAGTTTACCTGACGCTCCACATTAGTCAACTCCCAGTCATGTTACGTAACTTTTATAAAACTTTCTCAGTGTCAATCCTCCTGCTCTTGAGTGACTTATTCCAGATTTTGCGTTCACTCTGTGAAAACAAGTCTTTTTCCTGATGTCGTCCCGTGAGCCGCTGCAGCTATCAAGACAAACTGTGGTCTCTGTGTGACACAGAAAGCCGATCAGTTCACATGAGCAGATAAAAATCTGCTCTGTTAAATCTTTGCAGTCTGAACCTCCGCACAGATCAAAGCCAGGGCCTTGACATCCAGCCTGTCCTCTGTGCTGACCTCTCTGCTCCGCAGCACCGGGGTCAGTGAAGGCAGCACTGCCTCTAACGGACAGTGGGGCAGCTCAGTGAGAGATTCACTGAAAAACACAATGGGAGGAAAGAGGCTGCACACTTGTTGGAGCCCTTGTGTTTTGGATATATGTAACACTGAGGGTGAAAGATCTACTAGCTTTAATCTGTCCTCAACTGCACTCTTCCTGTTGGAGGGGACACTTTGCTGAGACCCTCTTCTTCCCTCCTGTGAGAAGCTGCACCATCCTCACAGACTGAGGCAGGCCACCATATCTGAAACAAGAACAGCCAATGTCTGCTTTAGACTGAGGAGGCAAATTGAATACCTGACAAATGAATGTGCTTAAACATGTCGATGCAAAACTTATTAAACAAAACATGCAGTATTACCATAGAGCTATCCTGCTTATTGATTGGCCCACAATGGCCTAATACAAGACAACGAGACAAACACTACGGTGAAGTCTGTGTCAGTTAACAAATGTATATCTTCTCAAGCTACATATCGTCATATCGCCCAACCTTACTTGGTGCTATGGTCTTTCTAACTAGGCTGGTCCATAGACCTGTCTGTACCTATTTCATGCTAATGTGCTGTGTCCTGCATTGTCTCTGTTGTCAGTCTTATCAGTGTCCTTCCTCCAGGCCCGCCTCGGTGCATCTTTGTATTGTAACACTGGGTAGAATGGGACCCTATCAGCAAGGCAAACAGGAACCTGTTAAAAGCCCTTTGTCCAGTGAAACACAGGCTGGCTGATGATGGCTTTGTCCTCGTCGGCTTCCCAGGCATAAATGTTTCTGAAGAATATTCAGCAGCTTACTTTAATATTTGTACACAGTTTGATATTTATTGCCAGCTGTGTTCTCACGATCGTGCTGCAAATCTATCAACTTTGACAACCCCGCAATTATTCTAAATATGACTAAATTGGACCCAACACGATTATGTCGCTCCCTTTTCATGGCGTTACCCATGAGCGTGGGCTGTAAATCACAATGACTTTGACAAGGATCAAGTACACAGTGTATGCACACACAAACACACGCATACACTGCACATTCACTCAAAACAGAAACCATTGACAGAGTTTGCACTTTCTCCTCCGGTCTGACTGACTCACGTCAGAGTGTTATCTTCCAATCCCTTTTTCTTCACCTCTTTTAACTATATTCTTTGTCATGCTTGGTAAACAGTCATTTTGTTATAGCATACCTGTTAGTCACGCACTGGCTGATGTTGACTCATATTGTCAGCGATATTGTGGCTTTTGAGATGTTGCAGACAGCACAGGGAGTTTATTGTCTCATTCTTCATTTGGTCAGGGCACATTAATCGAGCAGCTTGACAGGAAAGAGAAAACTGGGAGAAAACATCAAGAACGCTAAAACAAGAAAAGAAAATGAAAGTGGAAGGTGTAATTCAATGCTGCAAGGCTTTAAGTTTTCATTAGTGGCTGAGTGTGGAACTAGGAGACATTTGTTTATGCTGAATTATGTAGTGTCTCACCGCTGACTAATACAGCCTGTCTAAACCTTTGGTTTCAGCGGTGGGCCACCTGATCCAGGGAGAGGGATTTATTTTCCTTCTGCATTCCTGATGGAGTCCTACAGAGTGACTGGCATTCCTAACAGCAGACCACAGCGGGGCCACACTCAGCCGTCCCGCCCCTCCAGGCCCCACGGTAATGGAGCTGGTACATATGGTCTCAGCATCCGCGTACAGGGTATAGATGGACACCCCTACGTAGTTCTCAACAACCAGGACAGGGGTCCTCAGTCCTATATGGACCCTGACAGTAATGGTTACATCGACACAGAGGGCTCTTTTATTGAGAACTACGAGGAGTATGATTTCAGAGGAGGAAAGGAGGCTGGCTCTAACAGCCCCTTCATGGAGTACAGGTCTCAGAAGATGATGCATTACACTGGTCCTGAAAATGGCATCGCAGATTCACAAGGAAAGAAACCATCCTCCCTTCTGAACTTTCAGAAGCATCCTGAGATACTGCAGCCATATGATCCAGACACCAACTCCCTGAACATTGATGGTTTCCACAGCCTCCCTTCAAGGCCTCTGCCTCTGGCTGACACTGGGAACCAACAGCAGAGGTCCTCCTCCCGATCTGCTGTGCCGGCACCGTCCCAAACCAAGTCATCAAGCCTGGACCACAATAAAGCTCCTGTGCAGCGAGAGAAAAGGCAACCTCCGTCCCAGAGCCTGAGTGAGGCAGCCCTTCCTCAGCCGAAATCCCAGCCCCAGTCTTTGCCGCCAGCCCAGATTGCGCAGCCTCAGACCAGGACACAATCACAAGTGGCTCAGCCACAGTCCAAACCACGTCTCACCAACCTGAATACACCTCAGTCCAAGCCAGGCTCAAAATCTCAGCACCAACCAGTGCCTCCAGCCCAATGTCAGCCCTCCACTGTGTTGAGTCCCACGAGTGAGCAGAGCAAGACGTCATGTAGATCCCCCAGCTCTATGAGCAGCACCAACTCCAGCCTGGAGCGCACCCACCATGAGCCTGATGTCCTTCCTCTGCGCAGGACTGACTCCAGCGGGCCGGTTCTTCAGTCCTCTTCCCGCTCACGCCACTCCTCCTCATCTTCCACCTCTAGGACTCAGGTGGATGAACAGATGGAAGCGCTTTATGCAGACACCATCAACCGCCACGAGAACCGCCGCTACATTCCTTTTCTTGCTGGTTCAGGCAGAGACATTGACACGGGCTCCATTCCTGGTGTTGATGAGCTCATTGAGAAGTTTGATGGCAAAGATGGCAGCCACCAGCGCAGGGGCAGGGCGGGGCGCAGAAACAGGATCAATCCAGAGGACAGAAAGCGCTCACGCAGCGTGGATAGTGCCCTCGGCCTGCGAGATGACTCGAGCTACATGAACGAGTTCAGCCGCCAGAGAGGCACATCAATGGAGCATGTCCTGAGGCCCTCACAGCTACGCCTGCAGAAGACAGCCGGCAGTGAGGACTCCTGGCTCACGACCGTAGATGGTAAGGTCGAATCCAGGACTTCCTCTCGTGCCACCAGTGCGCCTGGCTCCCCCCAGAGCACCATCTCTAAAGGTGTGGGCTACATACAAGGTTACAAAAAGCCACAAACTCGTTCTTCGCTACCATTCAAGAGTAATGAGGGTGAGGATGGCGCCTCTTCAGTTGGAAAGGTCTCGACATCTTCGCTGTCAACATCGCTGTCCAAGCCTTCTTCCACTGCAGTCAAAAAGCCCAGCACGGAGGCAGATGTTCAGGTAAGAAGCCAGAGAGCCATGCTCTAGCACTATGATGGGATCTTATATTAGGAATCTGAAATGTCTTTGTTCTTTGTCTTATTTGATCGTGTGTTCAGTGGTATCAAAATGAGGATCTGTTAGGGACAATCGTACGACCTCTGTCATTTATTAAGATCTCCCTCTAATTTCCCGTCATTTCCAGGCGACACCGGATCTTCTGAAAGGTCAACAGGAGCTTTCACAACAATCACATGAAGAGACAGCTAAACAAATTTTGTTCAGTTACCTGAAGGATGGGTGAGTTATCTCGACTTTTCTGCTGTTTTCAATCTACGTTTTTGCTTTATTTGCTCATACTCATAAAAGAAACGTCACCAGTTGTGAAAATGTTATGGTCTTAATCCTGGGCTGTGAGAATCATGAACTGAGCTTATTGTTCGCTCTAAAGCCCAAATCCAGCTTGTTGCACCATAAGGCCATGCATCATGAAGGGAGAGACCGTTCTGTGGGAGCACATAAATGGTTTTTATCAGAGTTGAGCTGTTTGTGATAGAAGTGAAGGAATGTGCTCCTCTGCCCTCCCATCCAGGCTGTGAGTGATCCAGCTGTCTGGAGTTTGCTCTCTTGCAGAATCCCACTTTCTCTCCCTGCTTTGTCCTTGATGCAGCGTGAAGTGGGGAAGACGTTCTGTTTGCTTCTGTAATCAGACACTTACTGCCTGTCAACTCATGGAAAGGCATGTTGGGTTAAAAGGTTAAGTGCAGTTTAGGTGGAGTCAATTATGACGAGATTCTTGCATTCTTTACCATCTTTTAATGAAGGCAGCAAGTCAAGAATTATTGTTGGAGTTGAAAACTTATGACAGTTAACCTGTACTCTGCTGCAGTTGCATTAGTTGCACAGCAAGAAACAGTTTTCAGGTTTCTGCAGTTCTTGTGGTAATGTAGAAAGGGAACAGGAAACTGCTTGGGTGTGTCAGGCCACAGGTCAGGAGTCACAGGACAAAGGAAAGGAAACACAGATGGAAGTGCTGAGGCTGAAACTGAGTTACATTCCCAAGACCCAGAAGACAAACATTCACCTACAGGGCTCATAAAGGTTTAATGAAAATCATCTGTATGAGGAGAAGAGGGATTCGGGGGGGCGGGGAATTATTTATTGAAATAATATCTCACTGCTGTCATGTGAAAGTGTTGCAACTCCAGTTTTGTGGATTCTGGTGTTTTCACTTTAGCTGAAGGATAAAATGTTGCTCTGTGGGTTGAGAAAATCCTTCAATCTTTGGGTTTTCAAACATCTGGTGATAAACTCAGAAATGTTCAGTGTTTAACACTAAAGACAAAGCAGCTCTGCTCAACTCTTGAGAAGCAGATGTTTATAAAATGTAAGGTTTTTACTCACCAGAACAACACTGTTACAAGTTTCCACTTTGCTGCTTTAAGTATGCCACCGTCAGAGAGATGGGCCTGTGTGAAAACATGTGTGGGTGTGACTGGTTTTGTTACAAGAATCCAGGATTATTCAAAATAGCAAAACTACTACAACTACTACTACTACTACATTTGCAGTAAATGTTTGTATAATTGAATGCCAGAAGCAAGCAATCTGTATTTTTTTTAAAAAAGAAGCTCCTACAATCTCTCATAGTTTGCATTATGTTTGAGAGCATTTGCAGTTGAGATATTAACCCCCGCTTGGCTGCCGCAACTCTTCTAGCTCTGCTTCCTACTAATTTACACAGTTATGAAATTAGACCCTGCAGCAATCCCATTATAGCGTCTGTATGTTTGATTCTTCCGCTCATGGGCCTCATAGTTTATTGGACGGTGTAATGAAGCTGTGTGTGCTGCGAGGTGACACATCAAAGCAGCTTGATCCTGCCTGACCCTTTCTAATCTGGGAATGAATTAGTCCATTCCCAGAACAGCCTGCAATTGATTCCTGATCCCCCAAACACTGAGAGAAGTTTTTTTTACCTTTTAATAACCAGAGCGTGTTAACAAACGTGTGTGTGTGTGTGTGTGTTTGTGTGTGTGTAGAAACAACGACAGTGATGAAACGACGAAGAGAAAGGTCAACCTCGTCTTTGAGAAGATACAGACGTTGAAGTCTCGGGCCACAGCGAGTTCACAAGGCGACAGCAAAGTGAGACATTGTCATATCATTGTAATTTTTAAAAAAAATTCTCTGGTATCTTGTTTGATATGCCAGCTACATGTCAGACGGGTATCTTTAAATGTTTGCTTTGCACTGCAGACGCCTTCAGCTATTGAATGTTTACCCTCTTTGAATTTCAATAAGAAATAAGCAGCACTGAAATGTCTGTCTTCCTCTGTCAGTCCCTGGATTTTGCAGCACAGGCCAAAGCTCTGCAGGAGCAAAATGCTGAACTGGAGAAAGAAATGACCGAACTGAAGAGACAACTGGAGGTAACAACAGTCTAACTGTGACTGTGCCTCTGACACTAGCCCGTTTAAGTTGGCATGTCAGTTTACTGCTAAACGTGTTATTGTCTGAGAATATCCTTTAATCAGTGGTTTCTTTGAAAAGTAGGTCTATGGGATTACTGTGTAACTTGTTGAATTTAAAGAGATATTTTTTTTATATTTTGAGACTCCTGGTTGAATGTAGAATTAGCTTAGTTTAACACAAAGGCACATTTTCACGCACAGAGTAATACAATAAACAGGACAGTCTCTTTAAAGCCTGTAATGCTGTGTTGTGTGGGTGCTTCAGCAAAGGAAGCAGGAATTCAAAACACTGTTGTTTGCATAAAAAGTTAAATAATTGAAACTGGGTGCCACTGTGGGGAATGCATTTCCTTTGGGGTAAGATGGTTTTCAAATTTTTGCAACAGATTTTCCATGTAATTGGGATCTTTTGCAATATTTAAAACAGATCCTGCTACTAAAAAACACAACGCTGAAAATGACCATCAGTTCAGTCAAAATGCCAAAAGCCTGGAGATGTAAAATACTAGATATTATGTATCTACATTGGCATGTCAGCATGAACATACGTGTGTTTCACCAACAGAAAAATCAGGCTGACAAGAGGACAGTAGCAGGTTTGAAGGAGCTGCAGCAGGAGCTGGAGCGGAGTGCAGAGGAGTGCAAGCGTCTGAAGGAAAAACTGTCCAAAACAGAGACTGAGCTCCAGAACACAGTCGAAGAGTAAGCAAAACGACAATGACCAGGGATCAGCGTAGATCAATCAGCTAGCTAAGCTTTATTCATCATCTCCAGAATGTTGTGTTGGCTGTTTTAATGGTCAATGCTAAGTGTTTTTTACACGTTTTAACCCTGGCTAGAAGAACTGTACACCAAGTTCAGCTCCATTTACTGGGATCTCTGTTTTTGTTGTGTACTCCAATGAACACAACTGGCAGTTTTGTGGTGGGAAGCTGGTGAGGGATCCTGTAGCATGATCGTAGCATGAACCTCCTACATGTTAGGCCCTCCTGGTGAAGCTCCTTGAGAGCAGGTAAAAAATGTCTGTTGATGGAGGCACTGTTGATAGTTACTGAGGTGGTCACCATGTCAGTTCTTATTATACAGCCCTTTGTGTCCCCTGTGGTTCGTTAGGTTTAGCGTTCATCCTCCATATTAATGTGTGCTGGGTGACTGATTTACTATCATTCTGACAGCACTAACTGTCTAACTAATGGTTTACATATTATACAACTATTGTTATTTGACTGATGTGAGTGTTGCCACTATTCGAAGCTTGCTGGTGTCATTTAGGGTTCTCCACTTCCATTTCAAATAGGAATTGGAGGAAAGTCTTTGAGCTTGCTGTCATACTTGTGTGGATTTCAGTGCCATTGAATGCTGCGCTGTCTGTGTTGAGCCTTTACTGTTAACTGTACTGTGAAGTTTTGTTTCTCAGTTGATTGTCATCCAAAGTTTCAGCGTTACTGTGTTTCTTGGAAAGGCCCAATACCAAACATCACTTAGCCCCTATAAGCCTGTTCTTTTATTAGCATTAATTTAGGCATTTCTGCCTTCGCTGGACAGTTGATAGTGAGGAGGCGGACAGGACACGAGGCTGACAGAAAAGTTTCCAGTTGGAATCAAACCAGGGACATGACATGGTCAGCTGCAGAGAGCTTCTTCCTCTGTTCTCCCAGCAGGAATAGATGTTCTGATTCAGTCTACATGACCGTGTGGGGATTTGTTCGAGGTGCCTCACATCACTTATCACCCTCCCCCTCAGAGTTGTCTTGTAGAGGCGGTTTAGACATTATTGGTTTGCCATCGTTCATTTATCCGTTTTAACCTCTGTGCTCTGTGGGCCTCACATTCAGACCCAGCACAGGTGGTGCCATTTGTATGTGCGAAGGTGCAGGTGTGCTGGTGTGTATGTGCATATCTACAGCATGCAGAGTGCCTGCACTGTGTGGTGACGTGTTGTCTGGTTCGTCAGGCTGTTCCAGGTGAAGATGGAGAGGGAGCAATACCAGACGGAGATCAGAGACCTGCAGGACCAGCTGTCAGAGATGCACGACGAGCTCGACTCAGCCAAGAAGTCGGGCGCTGATGGAGAGAAAGACATCCTCATGGCGGTAATGCACAGTGTTCATTGATCTAGAAGGGAAAAAAGACATTCGTTTGGCTCTAAGATTGTGGGACATGTGGCTCATGGCAACCGCTCACCGTGAAAGATGAAAGCTTTTCTATTCTGTCTCATGAACACTGAAAGCTTGTGCATAAACACATACAGTAAAATGTATCTTTGGAGTGAGTTGGTAAGATTCTGTTTCACGCTGTATTCAAATGTTTAAACTCCAACGCAGCCAACGGAGAGACAAGCCTGTCTTGAAGGGACTCAATGATTTGTTAAATCCTATACTACAATACAATATTGACCTCAATAACAGCATCATATGGCGAAGGTTTCTTTCTCTGGAGACACTACAGAATAAACTCAATGAACCAACAAACAAGAGAATACAAATGTTAGATCTTCAAACAGTCTAGTGAATGTGGTTGCGATGAGAAAAGTCTGCTGAACCAAAGACGACAGCAAACAGCAGGGTCACCGTCAAACTCGGCAGGTCGCCTCCAGTCTCATGCTTCAAATTCTGAAGTGATAAAAAGTTACCAAACAGTTTGTTTTCTGCAGGACATGATGCAGCTGAAGCTGGAGATGCAGGAAGTTCTCCTTGCCAAGGAGGAGCAGGAGGAGATGCTGAGGAGGCGAGAGAGGGAGCTGACAGCTCTGAAAGGAGCCCTGAAGGAGGAAGTGGCCGCTCATGATCAGGAGGTGGACAAGATGAGGGAGCAGTACGAGAAGGAAATAAGCAGGCTGCAGGCGTCTGTGGAGGAGGCCAAGCAGGTAATCAGCCTCTCGTTTTTTCCCCTCCCTCCCTCCTCCCTCTCTCCTCCAGTTTGTGTTCCCTCCTCCTCATTTCCTTCACTCTCGTCCTCCCCCATTACAGAAACACACCCTGTCACAGAGGAGTGTGGAGATAAGCGCCGCATCAGGGGAGCTGTAACTGTGTCTGTGTGTGTTTTGCATTGCAAGTTGTGCCATATGTCAGAGGTCTGGGCGCAGCTTTGAAGTGCCTTTATTTACACTTCCGCTATCAGCATCAAAATACTGAGACACTGGGTTTAGAGCAGGCAGGATGTACTGTATCCAGAGTGAGTTTGGCACTTGAAATCAGTATCACTGTATATCTGTGGAAAGCATTTGCAGCAAGAGCTGGAAAAGGAGGCAAAGGGGCCCCGTTCCCTTTGAGGAAATGTTGAATTCAAGATGTTAACATACGATTTGTTGTTTCAGGCAAAGAAAAGTCCAGAAACAATAATTTCAAACATTTTACCATCCAACAGCGTGATTTTGCTTCGGTCCCGTTGAGTGAAAGCATTTCATGTCTCAGTAGTACCACTGTAGCCTTATGTACATGTTGAAAAGTAAGTTAGCCATTTCAGTGTTTACAGTTCCTCCCACATTTCTGTTAACCCTGTAAATTCCAGTTATGCTTGTTTGAGCATAGATTTCATAACATGAAACAATAAGCAGATGTTTTTTGTGCATATCTGCTGTGTTAGTCATAAAGCAGAGAGTCCAGTTCAGTTTTGCTGCCTTGCAGACAAATGCTGATGATCTTAAACGTCCCCGTTTTTTATGGTGATGTAATTGCATTGTATGAGCAGAATGGTTAAAACACACTGATCAGCATCGGAGAGCACGTTCACCTGCACCAGTGACTCGTGGAAATGAAGCTGAACTTGAGTTCACACACTTGAGCTGCGTCAACAGACAGACTGATAAAATGAAAATGAAACACTGTGTAACACTTAAATGTAGCTCGTCATCATTTTCCATGGGAAGTCTTTCTTGCTAGTCAAGTGCGGAGGTGTTTTCTTATCTCATCTTGCTCCTCTTGGGAGGAATGTTTTATAGGAACAACAGTGTTTGATGATAAAATTTAGATACAAATTGCATATGAAACTGTTGGGAGTTGACTTGCGTGTAAGATGACTGTTGTAGCTCAGTCACACTCTCAGTGAAAGACCTTGATATGCTCAGAAATTGACGCAGACACTGTTCTGTTTCTGCTACATTTGCAAAAAAAATAAACTGGAAAACTGCTTCTCAGAATTATAAATCTCTTTGAACCCTCCGTTATGAAAACCCAGAGAGAGGAAGGCGAGTTAAAATGAGACGTGCATGGCAGGAGACAAGACACTGAAAGGACTGAAGACACATTGTTTTCAGTAGGTCGCCGTGTGACTCACGTGTGTCCTGTTTGTCTCAAAGACTGGAAGTTGTCCTTGTTCTGGGCTTCCTGCAGGCCTGGTGGGGGTCCACAGCAGCGCTCTGCAGCAAGAGGCAATGAGAACATTTCCTTTTGTCGAACAGAGGTACTGCTCCCCCGAGGGACTCTGTCATCAGGGGTTTTACCCTCAGTGCTTTGTAAACACTTGGCAAGATGAAGTCATTGTTTGTTTCTCTTTTAAGATATGAAAGAGTTCTCGCTCATGGAAGCCTTTGGTTTGTGTCTTTGAATTAATGCTCTGTCCTTGGGTCTGACTTTGGGAGCCATTTGGAGACCAGAAGTTAAATCTCCCCATGAAACCTGATGCATTTTGAAGTCCACAATGTTCACAGCATGTGGACTCTAGTTTGAGCTGCAGGTTATGAGATAATCTGACATTAAAAGGGGAAACTGCTTATTATCTCATGTACACCACTATTTTGTGCGAAGCTGTCACACAGAGTTAAAATAGCAGCCAGGGTGAACTGGGCATTGTTTTTATTTTTCTGGCCTCATCTCTAACCAATGTGCTGCTTCCCTCCATTGAGTGGCCCAGTGCGGTGACCAGAGCAGCCCATGCGAAGAAGAATGCTGGAAACTGGAGCACTAAATTGCTCTGTATACTAGTTAATTGCAGTGGCAAGCCATCACTAATCTAATGAGGTGCCGTTCCTGAGCTGCGTTGTCCTCTCTTCTTTCTGTGCCCTGAAAGAGTGGGGGTAATTGCGGACCTCAGTCATTGATGAATGATGAGTTTGTTTCACACAATAATAGCAGCGGGGGTTGGGACATGCTGAATAAGTGGGTCAGTATGCTGAAGAAAGAGGGGATGCGTGGCTGACCCCCTGAAAGGAGCGGTAGGCCTGTTTTGTGTCTTAAATTGAAAGCTGCATTGTGTTTTCAGTCAGTTGAAATCTGTGGAATTTCATCAAGCTTGAAAAACTCTTGGTCATACTTTCTTGAGAAGATATGAATTTGCTTATTGTGAGTGTTACTTATCTGAGTTCTTAATGTTCCGTAACTGAAGACGTCTGCACATTTTGGCCGTGGATTTGATCTTTCGTGTCAGCATGTGCTGGTATGCAAAATATGTGGAAAGATGAGGTGCGGCGAGTAGAGGGAAGGGTTTGTTTCCAGGAACGTCGGGGTCAAATTGAAGAATGTGCACCCTGTGGACCTCCTTTTTCACTCAGCTCTCGCTCTATCTCTACAGCGACCTGCGGGACAGGCTCCGATCTTTTCATTTCCACCTCTTCAGGGTGCTGCGGTCGCATCTCCATCTCCGCAGCACTCCAGGTTCTCAGTGTTAGAGGCTTTAATAGGTCTCAGCCCTTCTCTCCGTTCCTAACTGTAAAGACAGAGCCTTGCGCTTATCACACCATTTCCAGCTCTTGTTATGTTTCACCTACAGCCCCGAGCCACAGTGTGCAACACGGCCACATTGTTATCACGCTCTCATCTGTAACCACAATCCCAAATGTTGGATTTTTTCATTTCCCAACTCCACAGTTTCCACACAAGCCTCCACAGTGATCTCCGCTCACTTAGACGCAGCTCATTTTCTGACCTGTGTCGTCCTCACTCATACGTATCTCTGCCTGCCTCTCCAGTAATCTCAGCCAGTGTGTGAACTGAAGTCTCCCTGTCTGATCATCAAACTTAGCAAGCCCAGAGAAGAGTTCCCCCTCAGGCTTGTTTTGAAAGTAAAGACTCCCGCATGAGTCTGTGTGTTTGATGATAGCGCGATATTTCCCAGCGTAGCTTCAGGAGCGATGGAAGCAGGAGACGTGGGCCAGTGAGGGAGAAAGGAAACGATGGAGAGACTTTCTGGATCTTCACAAAGATGCCAAGGAATTAGCCGTTTATCCTTGTTGAAATATGAGGTCTTCTAGGTCCTCAAATAGCTTTAATGATAACTTTATAGACTGATGACATTAAACACTCGGGAGCTAAACGCCCAGCAGTTCAGTCAGAAAGGTTTCAGTTCAGAAAGTGTTGCTGCGTGGCCATATGAGGGTCACATCCCTGTGTGCCTGTGAGCATCAGTGAGGTGACGTGATCCGAATCTGTCAAAACAACTTGCAAGAGTCAAGCTAAAATACTCGTCTTCTCTTGAGATGACCAAAAACATTTGACAACATTTGTCATCAAACAGTGTTTTAATGTTCTGCCATCTTCTAGTTCTCATGACCATGTTGAAATAATGAATCAGGATCTGACAGTCAGACTCTGTCTTTTCTCTCTCTTGAGACTTTACTGTGCTGTTGATTTGAGTTTTGGCACTGTGAAGCCTTGAAGTCAACGTTTGAGTCACAGTCAACTGACAGTCTTACAGTGCAAAAACTCAGCTATCAAAAATGAAATAAAAGCAGTAAAATGTGGGAAATATTACTTGGAAGAAAAAGAGAAAATTTTCAAACAAGCAAAAATATTTTGTCTCAAATAATATCTTGGTTTTAAGATTATTAAGAACAAAAACCTTGAAACAAGGGAAATGCTCTAATATAACAACTGACTGGAAGAAGAGAAAAAAAAATAAACATAAGCATATACTGCCTTTATTTAAGATAGTTCAGCTCACTTAGATGTCACTTTTTGCGGTGTAATTTTGATAAACGCTCTGTAATTAACGTAATTATGGTTAAGAAGTCTTACGGCTGGTACACCGTGTCCCATCACACGTTCTGCTTTCATGTCGCATGGCCCAGGTTAGCATGCAAAATGAATGGATTTACAGAGTGTTGCTCAATATTTTGACAAAACTGAGAGCTGTAGATGAGATGATCCAAAAGTTCTTAATATCCAGAAACATGAGACGAGATCACAGACTGCAGTTTGATCAAATCTGGTCCCAGGAAACCCCAAATTTGCTTTTAGATATAATTCTGCACTGACTGCCAGAAGTGTCTCTGTAGTCCTGTGGATGGAAGCAGTGAGGGACTGTAGTGGTGTCTAGCAAGTTGTTGTTTTACTAATCTTGTAAGTGCACTTTCATGTCTTTATCCATGCTTGTGTATATGGGGATTGCAGTCTTGGCCATAGTTGTCAGCAAAGTGTTTAGTGTTTGGTGTCACCAGCCAAATCCCAGCAAAAAAAAAGTGATTTTTTTCAAGACTCAGTTTTCTTAAATTCTCTTTTTATGTAATTCCTTTTAATCAGAACCATCAGTGTCTCTTAGATTATGTGCATGGTCACCAGTCTCTGTGAGTCCCTGTTATATCCAAACCCCCCCTGCAAGCTTGCAGCTTGGCTTTGCACAGGGACTCTTAAAAAGCAGCGTTCTGTTTCCAGTTCTCCAAGGACAAGACAAGATTTGATTACCGTCCTCCTTTGACCAAAGAGATGCCAATGCTTCTCAGCTGTCGCGTTTTAATTTCTACTTCAATCCTTCCTTTCAGTCCATGACAGGCCTTCTGTTCCAGCTAACCTCAGGTGTGGGTACCTTCTTTTATGAGCAATGCTGTTGTATTTGTAACACATACTTCGTGCTGGCAAAGCAAATCCAGGCTTCTCCTCTGCCAAAGACATTTTTTTTCTTTCTTTTCCTGATATGAGGGTTAAGTTCAGATAACGCGATACCATACAGGAAACAACTTGTACTCTGAATGACCTTGGGCAGTTATATTAAGTCATGCTTGGGTATTCAGCCCATTTCCATCCAAAGCAACAAGGTTATTTTTCCTTTGTCACAAGGCGGCTTCATCATTCCAGCTGTCTAAAAGCTCAAAACCTCAAAAACAGGATTTGTCACTTAGTTTTACCTCCCACCACCCACACAGTGAGCAGCTGTCTGGCCAGTAATCATAAAATACATGTCTACAACATTCACCGGGCTACTAGTCTGTCTTTGGACTTAACAAGGGTTAAAGGGCTTATTACAGCCTGCCACACATATTTTAGCATCTTTGGTAAACTCTAATCTCTTTGTTTAGACTGAAGTTGTCAGGGCAGGAGGTAAGTGCTTGTATTTCAATGAAAAGTCAACTCGAAACAGAAAAACATTGACATGATTATCCCAGTCCACTCCTTTAAAACATGAAAGTGTAACAGCTTGGTAGCATGCAGGCCATGGCTGTAGGTTACGATTGTTACTGGAGTCTGTAGATGCGTGCGGTAGTGCAGAGGCAGCAGGTGGATGATGAAGCTTCCTGTGTTGAATCAGTCGTACCGCCTGCAGTGGACGGTGAGTGGAGGTTATGGCTTGCAATGATTGGCCTAAAGAATCACACGTTTGTTTGTAGTACGCAGAGGGAAAGTTAACCAAACAAATATGTATGATGTATGAAATTTGTGAATGAGATGAGATTTGACAGCACGAGAAAGTGGAAATGTGTGAGTGAGGGTCTAAAACAGGAGGAGCAGGAAGGAGAGGGAATCCACAAGCAGTAAAAAAAGAGTGAAGAAGTGTGAGAGGAAACATTGTCCTCATGGACCTTTTGGAGAAGCTTCTCTCTGTATCAGCCAGTCAGTCGCTGTGGGTCAGTGTTTGTCAGTGAACGGTTAGCATGTTTTTACAGCTGCTGTAGAAGGAAGTCATGTGTTTCAGTGCATCCTGATTTGGAGTACCTGCAGCTGAGTGCACCAGTGAAACAGCTTGTCGTCTGTATAATGCATTTGTACACATCCAGCAGTAATACTTCTGACTTGAAGCGCCAACTGCTGTCAAGTGGCCGTTTGAGAGTTGCATCCAAAATATTTAAATCAACCAAATCTAATTTAAATAGTCATCACGTCCATTTGAAAAGTGTTTAGTGTAATAAGGATGAACAGACCATCACCAGGAGCATTGGCAGCCTTTGCACTGCACGCTGCATGTTGGGCGCCACTCTGTTGGTCTTTGTGGAGCAAATGTTTTCAGAGTTTGCCAGATGGTGGACAGTGGTGACAACATTATGGAAAAATACCTCCAACATGTTTTTTTTTCTTTTTTTTTTTTCAAAAAAAGAAAACAAAACACACGAAGAGCAACATCAGGACTGAGGAGGGGAGAGAAATGACAACACGTCTGTCTACAGTAGGGATTTTTAAAAATGTTGCATAGCTACTTTAATGACTTGTGGACTGCTAAAGACAAAACCAGGTCCATAGGTTTATGGTGTTTTTTAGATTACATCTATTATACCAGGGTAAAGGCAGTAATCTTGCTGGCACTTTGGGAGTTTGGGAAAATGATCGACACTCTGCTTGGTTGTGGATTTCTGTTGCTGGGAGCTATTTTTAGATCATTAGCTCTGCTGGAGGCTGATTTGATGGGAATAACTGAGAGAACCAAGATTTCACCACAGCACACAACCTGGGACACACTTCACTTCCAGCATTCATGTTGCGCTTCAAAGACTGCTCAAAGTTAGTTAATGTGCAACTTTAGACAAACAGTGTGAGTACACATGAGGACCCAGGTCACACTTTGAGTTCGGGCAGAGGGGGAAAAATGGACTTGTGGTTTGATATTACCAGGTATTCTTCCATTATGTTATGCTGAAACACTGAAGTGTGCTTGTGTTGTCAGTGTCTTCATTACATTTGTATTTCAAGAGGCGATAAAGAATTGTATTAAATAGACAAATTAAACAAATCATTGTCTGATAGCTGATACAGTGTTTTATTAGTACTAATCCTTTAGTATTTGCTAGGCACACTTTAACACGTTTAATGAATGATTAACTTTTTGTAGTGTGAATCAGTAAAAGACTAAAGTTAGTGAAGCCTTATAAGAAATTGAATAGCTTATTTATAATAAATTAGATGGCTAATTTCTAATGGTTCTCATAGAGGTGACATTCATGTGTTTGTCTTCCAGTTGAAGAAAAGTTGACCTTTCCATGAGCGGCTGTAACACGTCATCACTGCGTCCCCTCCCACCTCCTCTCACAGACAGCAGCAGGGTCTCCCTCTCTCTGGCTGGGTGGCTTTGCCCCTGTTTTTAACTCGTACGGCCCAGTGTGGGAAGTGGGACAGTGTGAGGGCTGAGCATGTTGTGTGTTTTGTTAAAATGGAGCACAGACACAGTCCTGACACACTCTGTCAGTGCTTTTCGTGAAGGCTGTGTTTAGCTCCACATCCCACCCAACCCCTTTTTCCATTCCTGAGCTTCCACCTTCAACACAATCACAGTGCAACCCAGACAACCACATGGATTACAGAATGTTTTACATGGATAGAAATTTTAATGTAAGCCACAGAAAATGACTTCATTTCAAAAGTAATTTCATCATAACAACATTGACAGATATCTGGGTCATTTTAGGTGGAAGGCCAGTTAACAGCATTAGCACAAACTGCAGATCAGTCCAGGAAACAGCTTATTTATGGAAATTATAATGTTCAGTATTTGTTTAGAGAGGTGTTGATTCAACTTGATGCTAATTTTGGAGGCTGTAGTTAGTGATGCTGCGTTATACTGAGAGGCGTTTCTCATCTTTACAGTAGTTTACCCTCTTTTATATCCTCAGCGTTTGCAGTTGTGATTTAGTTTGTGTAAAGTCTATTTTATTTCTTTTCATTTTGTTATCTGACATGAATTTTCTTTTGTTTGGCTAATCTTGAGAGGTGAACAGTGTTATCTCTGAATCTGGCAGTATGGAGTCTGTACAGGGCTTCTCGCTCCTGTGACCAAACTGTAAGACCCAGTGAGGCAGACATGAGGGCGGCTTTGTGGTGACAGGGGAAACAGGTCTGACTGGCCTGCCACCACTGAAGCAGGGAGGCACCCGTCAGCTTTCTGGTACAGGAGGTTCCTCTATTCATGCACGGTGATGACAAGACGAGCTGACCAACGAGTGCTTTTCACCTTAGTCACTCAGGGTATTAAGGAGTGAGGAGCAGTAGATTCCAGCAGAAACTAATGTGAATAAGTTACCACCCTCAAAGCCTCCTTCAAATTCCCATGACACTATCTACAAAACCACAAGTCACAAAACTGTAACTTTCTTTCTGCCGCAGTTTAAATCTTCCTGTTTTTCCTGATATATCACTTCACTGGAATCCATATTTTATGATTTTTCTCTTCCTGCTTATTTTGATGCAACTTAGCAGGAAGCTGATTTTTGCAGCACGATAACTTAGCAGCTGGTTCTTCCTCTGTGTGTGTGTGTGCATGCATGCATGCTTATATGCACACACACAAGGTACTTGGTGGCTTTCTTTGATGTCAGCAACGTGCTTTGTTAACCCTTTGACCCATTTTCACACCTTGAGCGTTGATTTAATTGAATTGTTCACCGGTTGCAGCACTGTCATATAGTGAAACGGTAACTATAGTTTGTGCAGACGTGTTCTGTTGTGTGTCCTCAGATGTCCAAACGCAGACATACCTCACTGTGCTGAGATAAAGGAAACTGTCAAACGGGTTTCCGAACATTCCATGTAAAAATCTTGTTTCTAAACAAACCTTTGCAAGATATTTGTCACCCTGCACTTCACTCGCTGGAAAGGTGTCATCACAACTGGAACGTGTTGTCAGTCATACGGATTGAGACGTGTGGTTGTTGTCAGTTTTCTTTGTCTTCGTCTCCTGTCACCCCACCCTGAAGTGTCAGAGCCAAAGCACACTCTTCATTCATAAATGTGGACACTGGCAGACATGTCCAAAAAGCCATCTTACAGCAGTATGAGGTGGAAAAACTGAATCTAGTGACACAGGGGACTAGCAGGTCCTCCTTGCTCACCTATTGTCTTTGTGTGGCCCTCAGTCAGCAGTAGCTAATGAGAGCTCAGATTTAACTGCCTCCATTTGTGGTTTATTTTCAAGTGTGAGAGAATTACAGGAGGACATTGTTACGCTGAGTCTCCACAGTAACAAAACTTCAACGAGAATCTAATCACTTTAAACAGCTTTTTGTTACGTGAGGCATTCGAGAGAGTCTCAAATGTACCATCGTGCATCATTGTTCCACTTTCTGTCGAGTGTCACACTCTCCTTCCTCCTTTTAACTGAAGCCTTGTGTCTGTTGTGATCTGCAGAGCAGCGCAGCAGTGGTCCGTGAGAAGGCTGAAGTGGAGGCAGCCAAGGGTGCAGTGGAGGGCCAAGCAGGGCGGCTGACCCAAGAGGCCGAGCGGCTGCGCAGGCGGGCACAGGAGCTGGAAAATGAGGTGGCCAAACTCAACCGCATCATCGATGAAGCCAAGCTGCAGGAGAGCAGGCTGGGGGACAGAGTTGGCCGACTGGAGGTGAGGGGTCAGGAAAGTCTCAGACCTGCAGCTGATGCTAGTTTTATTATATTTCTGTAGCATGTTGTGCTATATATGAAAGTCTTACTGTATATGACCACTTCACAGAGAGAGAAAAAACAATTGGAAGAATCCTTGGCTGAAATTAAGGAGCAAGAAGAGGAGATGTCACGTGCCAATCGAGCGTTGACCATTCGGTTGGAGGATGTGCAGGTGAGATCAGTAACACTGCGCTCAACTGCATGTGGAGAAACGGATTTCTGTCACAAGCATCTTTAACATTGTGTCCTTCTGCAGAGGAACTTGACCAAACTGAGCAGTGAACACAAGGAGTTGGAGGAGAGGTTACAAGAGGAGAGGACTCAGAAGGAGCAGTTCAAGAACATGAAGAACAACATCGAGGATGAGAGGAGGTTGCTGGACCGCACAGTGGAGAAGCTCCAGAGGGAGGTGAGTGCACTCGAGTCTGGAGCACAGTAACATTCATCCCAGCAAATGCTCTTCAGCTTTTTCTTTGTTTTTTTTGAACAGAGTTTAGCTGTAGTTATGAAACAAGAAGTTATTTAAACAATGTAGAGTGCTCATTCAGTTTCACGTACATTACGTCCAGAGAATGTCATCAAAGAAAAGAAAAGGGAAGGGGTATGGGAAAAGCTTAATCTCAGGCATGTTGATTTAAAATGCCAACTAGCAGAAAAAGGAAAAGCCAGATTTCCTGAAGAACATTTTCTTTTTGACAACCACTGAAGTATTTCACTTTTTTTTAAATAAAGCCTTTGAAAGGATTGAAAGTCCCCTTTCATAGAAAATATCAAGATCAAATGACATTTAAAAAATGCAGAACAAATGTTAGTAACTATTATTGCACACATATAGAGGAAAATGGATCTTCTTTTTCACATTTCTTTCTGCCTTTGTCTCTTTTCTCCATCTCACTGTGCCTGCAGATGAATGATATTGTGGATGCATCCCAGTCGTCCACCCGAGAGCTGCAGGAGCAGATCGACATTTACAAAGAGAAGAACCGTCGGGAGCTGACGGAGCTGCAGAGGCTCCTGAAGGAGCGAGGACAGGAGCTGGAGAAGTACCTACAGGCCACGAAAACCCTGCAGGAAGAGGTACAGTGGGCCATGTCAGACTCTTCTAACGTAATGGGCACAGATTTGAATGCTGACACCACTTTCATGGCGAGAGTGGTCAAATAAAGGGCATCATTAGTCAACCCAGCCGAGGACTGCCATGCAGAACAGTGGATGATGAGCCATTGTTCTGACTCAACCAGCTAAACCCCCTCCCTCAACATCGTCCTCTCCTTTCAGAGAGAGATGTCATCGCTTAGGTATTTCTGCTCCCTGCTGCCCTCTCAGACCCAAAACATAATATTAAAGTGAAGTTGAGTCATCCCACAGAAAACCTCTGCTCTTTGTTCAAATCAGTGTTTACACTCTCAGCTAGAATTAAAATGGAAATGTGGGGAATTGCTTTATAATGCTTTGATGTGTGGCCATAACATCATTGACCACTCTACATTGTTTGTTCAAGTAATTTATCCTTGTCAGCGCTCTGGAATGTGAAGAATGTTTTTTGTTGGCGGCAGAAATAGATGAATGTGAATAATTTATGTTCGAAGGAGGGTGGCTTATGTTGTTTTATTTATCTGTCAAACATTTATTTAATGAGGTGGGGCGGTTCAGATTGTGTTAACGGTGACCACGCAGAAACAGTTTTATAGTTCAGTGAAGGCAGAAAAGCCTTCAGGGCATTGTGAGATATAATGTCGTTTAACAGCGCTCCTACTGGGTTAGCATCCACCTGCAGTTCCCTGAGACCGTGTGAGTTACAGGGTCTGTGAAAGAGATGGAAGAGCTGCACATCAAATCTAAACTTCACACGTTCAGTTTTTGTTGAGTTGGTCGTTTAAAAAGAAATAATATCAAACCATGTAGAGCTTTGAGCACCCGTGGTGTGATGAAAAAGTGCTTAGTTTTGTGTCGTACCTTCATGCACACCTGGACAAAATGCACACCATGAACACAGGGTTTGATGTGATGTAGCGAGAGGTGAGAGGAAGCAGTGTAGACAAGAAGATGACTGTAAGCAAGCAGATATAAACGATGCAGATTTAAAAAACTGGGGTTTGCAAATGTTTTATGATGTAGGAAATGCATTCAGCATGTTTGTTTTTAGGCCTCAAGGACACACACAACGTGACCTAACTCTAACTCTGTAAACAAAACCATGTCTGTTTATAATGAAAACTCTACCAGGTACCTCTAATAGAGGTTTTGGCAGGCTATGCCCTGATTTTAAGCTGAGGAGGCTTCCTGGTAAAGAAAAAAGAAAGTGTACCGACATTTCCTTCTGTGAGAGGAATCCTCTACTAGAACCTTTACTCATGACCGTCAGTCTTTATTTGACATACATAACATGCTGCACTTTTACCCATCTGGAAGGACAAGGTCAACATCCTTTTTTCCTGCCTTCCTCTGTGGTGATGTATCTTTGTCCAGCTGGTGTGCAGGAAAAGGAGGATGTCAGTGTTGTGATATCATTGTTGTTAAAGCTGCGCTGGCAGGATTCACATCCTCCCTCACTTCTCCTGAGAAACTAACTGTTCTGGACTGGGCCTACTGAGTCCACTTTTCCAGCTGCTGTCAAATACCCCTGTCCGTCTCCACCCATGCACTTGGCAGACTGTGTAAATTACAAGTATATGCCACATACAACCCTGATCCCAAAAACAAAATATTAATTAAACTGAATATGATCAATTTCTAATCCTTTTTGACACATACGCAATTGAAAACAGCACAAACACAATATTTAATGTTTTACCTTGTTAGCTTTGTTGATTTTTGGAAATCAGGTTTACCACAGGTGAACAGGTTCATTGGTAACAGGTGATAGAGAGAGGTTCATTACTTTGTGAACACATGATTGTATAAAGGATGTTGCCACATGGGATCAGGAACACTTTGTAAAACTGAAGTGTTTTTGGCTTTCTTTAAAAGTCCAGCCAAGAGGCCAGAGCAGCTGTAGGCCGGGTTTCACCATCTAGATCTGCTTTATTCAATTGTTTAATACAGTAATTTATTCATATCCAAACCTTCGTATTGCTATTCAGGCCCTGAGAGTGGATGATTATCCCATTACACCTATTATTAAGGCTTTGTATGCTCAGCTTCAGCTCCATGACTTAAATTAGGTCTTACTTAAGTATTTACATGATGAAACATGGAACAGTTCTGCACTAATGACCAAATATTTGTTCTGGGTGAGAAATAAGGGCAGATGATGAATTTTCATTGTCTTAGCGTTAAGCAATGGGGGCAATTTTCCAGCTGTGGAGGGCACTGCTGCTGATTGAACACAGGGGGAAACACTAAAACACGAGCTGCACTGGATTCATTAGTCACTCATGGGACCATATCATCATTTCCCTAAGCACCAACTAAATTGTTGGTCATTGCTACAGCGGCAATACTCGATAAGATGCGAGACAACATGTTAAAGAAGGAGATGGACTTCCATTAGGAGGGCTGGGTTTAATCCACACTTGCCGCAGAAGCATTTATAACATGCTGAGGGTCCTTAACTGAGACACTGAACCCGTACTAGCTGATCTTCAGGAATCCCAAATGTGTCAGAAGACATTTTTTGTGTTCTAGGTATTTACACAGGACAATAAAATGTGTACGCAATAAGCTAACTTAAGCTAATAAGTATGTTGATGCATGTGGTTTTAGTTGTCACACAAGGAGGAGGACCTACGACGGTGTCAGAGGGAACGAGATGAAGCTGTGCTCAGGGAGAAGACGCTGGAGAAGAGGGTCTGTGATCTGGAGGTGGAGGCTGAGACAAAGGTCCACAATAAAGAAGACAAAGCTCGACACATCAAACTCATGGAGGTACATAGAGACGGCACAGAAAGCCACCGATAAAGGTTTCGCTATCAGTGGACATGATAAAAGGCCTTTAACATTTAGGATACCTGCACACCTCAGTAAACCTTGTCAGTGGATAAGCTGCATTCAAATAGCAACACTCACCGTACGGATGTAACCACTTGGTTTTGCAGGACAGGATTGCTCAGCTGGAGCTGGACCTGGATGAGGAGCGTCAGAGTGGAGACCAGCTGATGGACAGGATAGACCGAGGAAGAGAGCAGGTACAACACACACACACACACACACACACACACACACACACACACACACACTCAACACACTGTCATTATCAGTGCTCACCCGTGTCAGTGACCTGCTGTCCATGTTCACGTTAGATCACACAGATGTGTCTCTGTTCCATCTCAACCTGTAAATGATATCCAGATCTCCTGTTGCCTTGTCTTCCACCTCTAACATCATGACCGCAATCACTAATCTGAATCAAACGAACACATGAACTCCACAAAACAGCTTCAGGTCTCAAACGAAGAGTCAGTTCACATGATTCACATGCAGGCTGATGGGTTATATGAACGCCCTCTCAGGTGTGTGTGTCTGTGTGTGTGTGTGTGTGTGTGTGTGTCTCTTTACATCTAATATGCACACTCCACAATTTCCCAGTTTATTTCTGGTCAGGATAAAGTGGACAGGTTATTGCTTTGTAAGATGATCTTGCATAATCATTCAGGTTGGCGGCCTGCCAGCGTGGCCTTAGAGCGTCTGTCCAATTTTCATGCATCAGCCACAAAAGATCCCTCTTAACGCAGCGCCCGAGCCAACACATGCGAGCTGCCAAATGTCTCAAGTTTTCAGGTTGCTGGAGTTCACTTGGAAATTACGCTCAGTAACTTCATCTCAAGAGCAAATCCAGTTCTTGTGCTTGAAGTCAGTTTTTATGTCCTCGCAAGCAAATGCTCCAGTTTTCCTTCCTCGCTGATAAAGCTGCTGACGGAGGCACTGTGAAGTAAGATTTAGATAAAGTACATGTGCTTTTAGGTTTGTTGTTTGTTCGTGGGAGAGTGCTTACTAATCAGAGGGAGGATGTCGGTGCTGGAGTGTTTGAAATAATACTGCTTTATTGCAGCCCCACTGAATTTATGCTAATGTGTATGTCTTCTGTAGCACATACTGTACAGCGCAGCGGTCAGAGTTTCAAAACTGGAGTGAGACTCGGCACAGTCACGGGTTCCTCTCAGTCTGGATCCGACACAGATTCAACGATTGTGACCAAAATTTGACATAAATGCCACGTAGGGGCATGAAGAGTGGCTTAGTGTGGTTGAGTAGAGTATTTAAATCTACGGCTTCCCTTTTAAAAAATTCCTGGCACTGAGAAAAGAGTGGCATTGTGACAAAGTGGCATCGGTTCAGCATGAGGCTGAGGTCGGTTGTCAAGGCAACACTCGAGCTTTGTGCAGTCAAAGTGGAGTAGGTTGAGTGTGTGTGTGTGTGTGTGTGTGTGTGAGTGCACACACACACACACACGTATGCGGGTGAGTGCTGGTGTGTGTGCCTTAATGTCTGTGGGGATGAGAGGGAGTCGGGGGTGGGTGTATGGCTATGGGGTGGAGGGGTGGTGGGGTTGCAGCAGAGGCAGCAGGAAGAACACCTGCGTCTCTCCTGGCACCAGGTGCTCCTCTCCTGTCTAAATGAGAGTAATCTCCCCTCTCCTCTCTTGCCGTCTTTCACAAAGCAGATTAGTTTCGCTCTATGTTCCAGTCTGCTGATTCAGCTCCCTCAAGCACTGTGCTGGCTGCACCAGTTATAGGGGCCATCGTTCATCAGAGCAGCCCACTGTCACCCACTAATTGGCATAAAATATCACCAATTCTAAGCTTCCCTCACAAAGAAAGAACTATCACCACTGTATCGATTAGTTTCAGCCTCCCTTCTTTTGAACGGGGCTATCGCTGAGCAGTCATGTTGATGCAGTGAGGCCTGTCTGGGCTCATTCATGTTCAGTGAGTGGATGTACAAAGACAGATTAGCATTAAAGGATTTGTTTTTTCATTCATTTTGGGATAAACGCTTGTTCACTTTCTCGCTGAGAGTTTGATGAGAAGATTTATACCGCTCTCATATCTGTCTGTTAAATATAAAGCTAGCAGCCAGTTATCTTAGCGTAGCATAAAGACTGTGTGCAGGGGGGGAAACAAAATCTGCCTACCAGCACCTCTAAAGCTTATAACATTCACGTAACCCTGTGTAAAACCACAGTTTGTCTTTTTTCTACTTCAGTTTTTGTACAAAAGAGATGTAACTTGTTTATCAGTGAGCTTTAGAGGTGCTGCTAGGTGGATTTACATCTTTCCAGTTTTTACGCTAAGCTAAGCTAAGCTAAGCTAACCAGCTGTAGGTGGTATTGTATTGAATACTGAATGTTGTATAATCACACACAGCCTCACACAAGTGTTGCCAGGTTTAAAAGCTAATATTTAATATACAGTCTGAAATCACACAGATATATTTAATCTACAGAAACTACAACCATGTGTCACACAAGCTCTCAACAAAAAGTGGAATGCAGCCGAACAAGAAAATCAAGCTCACCAATTAACTGAGGACCTTTGAGCATTAATCTTCTATTGTTTAGCATTTTGACTCACTGAGCACTGCAGTGGTTTCTGTTGCTGAGTGAGACTCAGACAGTCTCTGATAATAATTGTCATCAGACTGTGTGGGACCGTAGCGATGACAGTGTCTGGACTCGGCTTGACAGGTGGAGCAGATGAGGAATGAACTCCTGCAGGAGAGGGCTAGCAGACAGGACCTGGAGTGTGACAAGATGGCTCTGGAGAGACAGGTACACACTCTCCTGTCTGGAGGAAAACAACTACACACAGTTACTCCACAGACTCACAACGAAGCACCAGCTCATTTCATTCATATGTCTTTTCATCATTTTCATTTGATTGTATTCATTCTCACATCAGTTTCAATTTCATATTCATTGGTACACTGACATGATTCTGGTATGAACAGACATTTATATGTGTAGCACCTCAACACTTCTCTCTTCGTGACCTCCCTAGAACAAAGACCTGAAGACCAGAGTGTCTTATCTAGAGGGCTCCCAGAAGTCCAGCAAAGAGGGCCTGGTAGCCCAGCTGGAGGATCGCATACTGGAGCTGGAGGAGAGGCTGGAGGGGGAGGAAAGGTGAGACAAAGGCTCCGATTGGGAATAGAGATGAGGTGTGCTGTGGGTAAGGTGATGGAAGAGGAAAGCTTCAGAGGGAAGGTTGACTGAAAAGTAGAGGTTCATTAGTTTGGGTATGACAGGCAGGAAGTGACTTCTAGCTTTCAGATGAAAGTTAGTTTATACTTGGACACTGATGGATTTGGGCTACAACTTTGGAGCTTATGTAAGAGCTGATTCACAGGAATCATCCGACTCTGCGTAATCAAACCCTGTAGAGACTCTGACCAGCTCTTAATTCTGTGAGTTTAAAGATTTATGCCTGTCAGAATGATGCTGTGTGTGTTTCAGGGAGCGTGCCAACCTGCAGCTGGTAAACCGCCGTCTGGAGAGGAAGGTGAAAGAGATGATGATGCAAAGTGAAGAAGAACAGCATTCAATGCAAGATCAAAAGGACCAAGTACGTCATAAAACACTCAATGCTCAAACAGTCTTTAAACTCAATTAATTACAGACTTGTTGATCTTTGTTCTTAACCCTTTTAATCTTGTGCATGTCAATTTCTTCCTCAAGCTGAATCTGCGTCTGAAAGCGGTGAAACGGCAGATGGATGAGGCTGAGGAGGAGATCGACCGACTGGAGCACAGCAAGAAGAAGCTGCAGAGAGACCTGGATGAGCAACAGGAGGCCAACGAGCAGCTCCAGAGCCAGCTGAAAGCTCTGAGAAGTGAGATCAGGTAAACAGCAAGAGCAGAAAAAGGAAAGGCTTAAAGACGATACAGACATTCTCAGTGTCCTCGTTATAATGTTGTTGTGTCTCCTCCAGGCGTAAGAACACCTCAGCCCCGCTGCTCAACAGTCTGCAAGACGAAGATGACGACGACGACGACATTAGCACCGACGGGGAGACGTACTTCAGCTCATCATCGGGCTACAAGCGCTCTTCAAGTCAGGACGACATCCTGTCCACCTTCACTTTGTAAAGCAACCTTGAGGTGGAGGACAAAGCTGCTGTGTGTTCATCACTGTAGGACCAAACGGCTGGCGATCCATGCCATGTGCTTTTCAACAGAATTGTAGCTATTCCTCGAAGCGTGTGTGAGACTTTCTCGCTAATATCCAGATAATTTGAAGTATTTTTTGTGCAAATCCACACATAATCCGCACATAATGCTCCGGGATATTAATTCTGGGTCCAATCTCAGTGTCCATAAAGTCACTCAGTATTATTTGAGCAGCTCTGACATTAATGGATGAAATCATGAAAGTTTTGATGTTTTAGCCTGGACTGTAGAAACTGCATGTATATACTGTTCAATCTGGTCATTTTACATTCCCACATGTAGTCTCTATTCCTTTATTAACAAATGGATTACACATGCCTGTCTATGATTTTCCTAGCATTAGTAAACTTGAAAACGAACTCTTTAATGCACTGTAAAACAACGCAACCAGCACTGCCTTTATGAACAATACGACGTTTTTAACCCTTACTTTTTTATGCCTATCAAACATGTTAAATTCAAGTACAGTATCTTAATTTTTGTATCATTCAGTAAAATAAAATATATTTACCTTTTGTTTTTTTTCTTTTTTAAAGAATGAAGATGAAATCGAATATATGAAGCGAGGAGTGTCAGGATGTTTTTATTTTATTTATTCAAGGTTGAATATACAAATCCTGACTCAGTGATGGCTTTAGGGAACAGAAAATGAGGGAACTTTGTACACATCCATTTTTATACAGTTTTATATGGTTTGGTGTCAAGTAATAGGTCTATGAAAATGTTACAGGCATGTGCTGTCATTTCCTCACACAGGTTACTATTAGTATATAGTAACATAGTAGTGACATCACGTTATTGCTTATACAACTACAGGAAGAGGCTGCTTCATGCAATCATGTGGAAATACCTAAATTAACCTTCTTTAGTCTTTTCTGTGTTTATTGATCCTGAATATACATCTCTAATCTACAACTTCTGACAGTTACAGCAGCGAACAAAGCCAAACCGTTTCATCTCTGAAGACAGTTACTGTACTGAAAACACTTTGACTTGTGTCTCTGGTGATTTCTCTCTGAAGGGGAAAGTGTTGATACTGAACTTTTTGTTTAACCTCATGTGTATTTGAAATGTGCCAGCGTGTACATGAGGCCTGTCAGAGAACACGTGTGGACCTCTTTAAATTCTCCTTGAACAGAATGAGGGAATTTCTTCACTTGAGATAAACTGATGATGTTTTTGCTACACTGTGATGACTTGCACTCTCTGAATACGCCCAAGTCCGATGCCTGTGGAGGGAGAGTGGATTGAGACAGATTCCTGCCACTACCTCTCTGTACACATTTTTATGTTCATAAATCCTGCTGAGACTAAAATAAAGTTGCTTCCAGTTACTCTCACATGGTTTGTCCTTGTTCTGTAATTTTCTGGTTTTAACACTTAAAGATCCCCTCCAGGCTTGTGTTATGATGTATGAACGTACTCTGCTTTGATTAATAATTGGTGTCCGTTCTGGTTTTTCTATAATGAAACATTTTCTATAAATGAAAAATTAATCTGTGAAAATGCAAATAATTCATCAAGCAGAAGTGGTCATTTAATGTACAATGTTGAATATTTATCAGGTATGTCTGAACATGTATGATAAGACTTTAATGATCCCATGCCAGGGAAATTCAGTCATGACACTATCTGAATGTTACCTGATGAAGGTGGAGCTGATAGCTATTAATGTCAATCATATATCAAAATCTGCTTTTTTGTTTCTGATTTGTTACAAGAACGGTCCAGAAACATCAAACAGAAAGAGGACAGAATTTCACTTTATTCTAGAAAATGTATGAAACTACGAAAAAGATTCAAACAGGTTGGATTTAACTCAATGTATAGGCAGATTTTTCCATGTTTTAAGAAATAAACCTTTAGCGCTCAAAAATAGATACAAATTACTTATGAAGTGTGAAGTACAACACCTGAGTAACTGTACTTCCCAGCGGTGGTTCTGGCTGAGATGATTTGATCTGTCTGGTGATCACTGACTTCGCTCATCCTCCAGTTGAATCTCTGTGGGGTCAAAGCAGCTGTGTCAATAGCAACTCTTTATCTTTAATTTCGTGCTCAGTGGGTCTGTATATTTCCTGCTGGAACAAATGAAGCATATGGATCCCGTGTTTGGGCCTGATCATCTTTCAGGGCAGCCTGAGCTTTGACCCTCAGTCTCTGGGGTTTAAAAAAAAAAAAAAAAAGAAAAGAAAGAAAAAGATTGATTCCTGGTGCAAAGCTGCAGCACACGGTTGAAAATGTATGTATTTGTAATAGATTCAGGCCACAGTGTAGAGATCTGTTTTTACTTTCATGTTAAAGAGTCTTTTTCTGACAATCAGTGTCCAAAAAAATGTCCTTTTTAAAAATATTTTAAAATAATAAAAATGAATTCTGTCCCAGTCTTTACACTGGTGTCCACAGCTGACTGCATCAGACGCAGGAGCTGAATAGACTGGTTCTTCTTACTCTCACTGGCTGACAGGCTATTGTTGGCAGGGCATGACCTTCAGTTGTTGCTGTTCTGTGTGGAACAAACAAATCAACCTTTTCGAGTGCCACGGCATTATCTCTCTCTCTCTCTCTCTCGTGTCAAACCAAGCAGTAAACTAATAGGGGCTGCAGCCTGGTCGGCTTAAGAGGGAAAAGTTGTATATGCCTAACAAGGTGATCATTCTTGGGATTCCTTTGTGTGCTTGAGTGACTTCAGCCTCAGTGACCGCTGAGAAATAAAGAGGCAGACAGCTGGGAGAGAGCTGTCTTGGAGGGACGGACCTGTGGGTGTTTTCTAATGTGACGATTTAGAGCTCTTTCACACAGCTCTCTATTTCACTCCTCTGAATGCGAAACATACAAGTTTTACAAGTCTTACAGGGATCTAGAAACAACTCTGGCGGTTCAGTGGAAGCAGACAGGAAAAATAATAATTTTCTATAAAAAAAAGTCACGGTGCCATGCTGCCCCCTAGCTGTAAAAAAGGTAAAGACAACAGGATTCATAGCTGTGAAAGGTGATGAACATCAGAAAATAAACAGAGAAATGCATATTAATAAAATGGAGATCTCAACTTTAAACTGAGGTCAGACAAATAATGTGAATGTGTACATTCTGAGTTTTGTGAGTTAAGAGCTCTGTGGTGTAAAATGAAAAGGCCTCTTTCTGTGTTCCTTTATATTTCCACAGGCTTGAGCATTAATAATGAGGTGCTACATAGTATTTTATTGTATCATGCAAATGTTCAACAAAACATCATCAAAGTATCAGTCACCTTAGGCCTGATCTATACAAGAGATAACAGACAGGGGGAATCAGATCATTCATCATCATTATGCTGTATTGATCTTGAAGAGTGGACAGTCCCTCGGTTACTGCTGTGTACATTCAAATCCACTGGTGACATATATGACACAGAGGCATCAGTAACCAACTAGTCCATCCTGTCGGGATGAATCGGGTCACATAGATCACTCAACAAGTGATTTATCAGAGGCTGTTATAGATCCATGAAGCTGCTGTCATTTTCTTTTATTTTGAGCCTTTCCACTGGAAAAACCTATTTCTCTATCTAACAGTAGAGGGTTTTTCAAGGATAAGTTTACATTTTTTTCAAACCTCATTTTAATGCATTGAGTGTGATCAGGCTATACACTGACAGAGGAAATGGCAGCTGTAATTGTCCCTCATGGTCATACTGGCTGCAAGGTGAGTCCTTCTTAGAGCGGGGAGCAAGTTTGACATCCTCGTAAATTTAAATCTACACTCCCGGCAAAATTAACAAGGCTTCAGCATTTATATTGATCAAATAGAGATACTCCAAATTTACTGTGTTTGTAGAACCATATCCCCGCTTAGCATTACCACCCCTCCACCACTGCTCAGCAGGGAAGCACAGTTGGTATTTCACAGTAAACAGACTGTAACTTTTGAAGATTCCCACTCGGTCTGTCTGACTGCTAAAGCTTCATATTAGCTTCAGCTGAACTCTAGGGGTCAGTTTTACACAGTTTGTCCCATGAAGCATTGCTGTAAGAGCAAGTCTCTTACAGCAATGTTTCAACACAGTGCTCAGAAAAGACATTGGTTCAGCAGCTTTGATCTATGTGAGTAAATGCCTCCTTCCTCTCCAGCTGTACTTCAACAGAAGTTAGATATTTTGACCAACCCTTAAAACAACAAATGTCAGTCACTTTTTAAGATTGTCACACATTGCTGTAAACAGTGTGTCATAGTAAAGCTGTGTCACCTTCGTCACAGACTGCACGTTCATCTGTCAACAGTTGTATTGGTGCTTTTCCGTCAAGCTGTCATTGAAACACAAGTCAACCTGAATTCCCTGCTGCAGGGATGTTGAACAGGCAACAGCCATTGTTGTTGGTTGCAACAACAAAATCATGCACAAGCAACCGCTACCACACGGGAGAGAAGCTCCTGTACTGCAGCCTGCATGCAGCAACTAACACCTCACACAGTTACTGTGACACAATAAACTCCCCATTTAAGTACTCAGATGCATTCTTAATGCATGTCTTCTACTTGTAATGGAATATTTTTACTGTGTGGTACTGCTACTGTTGCTTAAGTATTACTAGCAAAATGTACTTAAAGTATGTCATAGCAGACAACTATCCCCTGTGGTTGTTGTACAACTATATTTGACATTATTAGACTGCTAGTGCTGATGCAATAATGTGTAAGCAGCAGTTTAACTGCTGCAGCTGGTCAAGGCAGAGCTAATGTTTAACTAGTCTACTCAAAGCTACAACTAATGTCACTGTTCATCAATTTACTGATTATATCCTCGAAAAATCTGGGTAAATGTATTTAGTTACATTCAGAACCTGCCGTCTCCACGTTGCTATTTGTTGGCGTGAGTTAAGTCAACATACAGGAGAGCAAAGTGAATGGAAAATGTTGTTTCTTTATCAGTCGCATGTGCTCCGTGTGCATGTAGCCGTTCCTGTCAGACCGGCCCCAGAGAATTAACCCAGCACTGAATCAAGACCTGACCACAAAGCTATGAGAGCACAATCAGGACAGATGGTGGATATGATATCTTTATGAGAGAGGATTTCCACATGTGTCTCCATGTGACGCTGGACTGGACGGAGGCCTGGCTGTGTGACCGGCTCACTGATTGCAGGAGTAAAGCAACACCATTTGTTTGATGTCTGGTTACTCATTAACTTCTCTGGCTTACCTCTTATACCTCTTATATTGTTCTGAGATATTTTCTTTACATACTTAGTGACATGTTTTGACGTTGACTGACAGCAGATCTTCTAGGAAAAATAATGTAGCGTACAGATTGTGACTTGATTCTCGAGTTTCTATTAAGAGGGAGTGACTGCAGGCCATTCAGACAAGGAATGTGATCTGGCTGTCAGGGTGATTGTCTCTATGTTCCTTAAAGATATTAGACAGGATAACGAAGCACACACATAAATTCATGGAGGGTGGAGTTGTGAGCAGAAGGTAACATTAAAAAATAATGCTCGCTCTTTCTTTTCATCACTATCCACTATCAACAGCATCAATAATTCACTGTCTGAAGCAGCTCCTGTGCTCTGGTCCCTTTAGCCAGTTTCTGACTTTGTTGGATTAGAAGTGAAGTTTTCACACTCACAGTAGTGTTGGGAATAGTCAATAATTTACTCAAGTAAAAGTGACAGTCCCACAGTCTCATATCATTATATAACTGGATCATTTTAATGAGAAACTATTATATTTACTGTGTTCAAGATGGAAACTGTCAAGACATATCAACACATGACAACAATAGATTGTTTCACATTTTGATCATCTTAAGTGGCAGACAAAGTTGATTTTCTTTTAAAAACACACAATAAGTTCAACATTCAATGGACACTGAATGGTGCTAAATATCAGATTGACACTGGATGAATTAATTTCATGATTAGTTCATAAGTCAACATGTGAGCAGTGCTAAAATTGGTCAAGACGGAGCTCATTTTAAATACTTCACAACAAACTCCTGAACTGTGCACAGTAGAAGCAGCTCCTCCTTTATAAGCCCTCCTGCTGATAAAAAGTGCTCCACCTGTTCCATCCCCAGTAGGAGGTCCCGCCCTGTCAAAGTCCTGCTCTCAGTGCAGGAGGCACAGACCAGGTAGGCAGCTGAAATGTGGCCCGACAGGTCTGATGGGAACTCAGAATGAGAGAGAGGTCGGGGCGAGAGAGGCAGGGAGATTGCTGAGTGACTGACAAGTCTGTCAGCCAGGAGCAGTCCGGCAGGAACTGAAACAATGACATTGCTGTGTTTGTGTTGCTGAGTGTGGAACTGGATTGCACCTGATCGTTTCACAGACCTGAGAGGGAACCTCGGGGGCCCCTGTGGACTCCCACCAGCAGCAGCCTCAGCAGCAGACGTGACAGAGTGGAATTTCCCCTCCTCTCCCCTGGCTGGAGCCCGGGGCAGATGGTCGCTCTGACAGTTTGAGCAGAACTCAGGAAGGAGAGTGAGAGGAAGGGTGGGAGGAGGTCTGGAGAGGCAGAGGAAGAGAAGCGAGGAGTGGACAGAAAAGGAGACATGCATCGCCACGCTTCAGGACGAACTGTTTCCACCACCACCACAACAGAGGACTCTCCAGAGTCTTTAAGTGAGGTAAGAAGTCGCAGAGAAGTCAAGAAACTCTCCCTCCGTCTCTCCTCTTTTCTCCCTCCATTCTGCTCTGTGTTTTGCAAACACTCCTGTGTTTTTCCCCCCACCCACTTCTGTTTGCCCCTTGTTGCTTTTAACTCTCTGGCCACTCGTGTCTTCTCTGTTTCTTGTCAGTGAGATAATTTTTCCCACTCCCAGCTAGCACTTTCTGCCCCCTGATCATCTGAAAGTTCATGTTTGTTATAGGATGTGTTCACTTACAAGAGCACGTAATGGGAGCTGAGTGTGCAGCAGGCAGGGCTGTCATGTTTATTTGAACAGCTCTCTGATAAAACAGGCCTTTGTACTGAACTGGCCTTTAAAGTTGTTCCATTGTTGTCTAAGGAAGAAAGAACTTATTATCATCTAGTAAACTGAGTATGATACTGGTTCATTACTGCAGGCATGTTTTTTTTTCTTGGGAATAACAACAAATTTATAATGTTATAGTATATTTGCTTGTTTTAAAGCCAGACAAAGCACTAACTGTGGTGTAAATATTTTAACGGATGTGTTCATAGCACTGCATTTACATAAACTTTGCAGCTCTGTGGCCATAGTCTATAAATAAACCCTGGTGGTGGACTGTTGAGGTCTGTGAGATTTGTCAACCACTCCACCAACTGAGCTTCAGTGATGTTTTAATGTCAGCTCCTCTCTATCCTTTCTCATGATGACTTCATGCAAAAACTCACTTTCCTACTGAACATCTATTTCTTTTTTTGCCTTTTGTCTTTGTGTTGTTCACAGAGGAGGATCAGACGTCTCAGGTTAACCCTGCACGCCGGGGAAAATGAAAACAACGAGCCAAAAACCGCAAACTCAGACACAGTGAGTTTAACATCTCCCTCATTGGAATTCCTGCAATCAACCATGCTACACCCTGCCTATAAGTCTTTCGTGACAGCTCTATTTAGACAGGCAAAGGTTTAATGAGTGAAGTTTAATTAAAACTTAAATTCCCTGTTTGACTCAACAAACCAGCTGCATGTTTGTGTTTCTCTCCAGCTTTAAATGTGCAACCACACACACACTGAGGCACTCTTAAAAACAGAGATATGGAAGAATGATAAGCACCTAAAACATGAATTCATCAAAAATATATAAATACCTAGAAAGAGAGCTGGTGGAGCAACTGAGATTTATCTGTTTCTTTTTTGTTTTTTTATTATCTTGAGCGGTTACATAATACTGGAGGGTGTGTACGGCTGATAATGCACACACAGCTGTTTCACATTTACTTCAAAGCTCGGCTCTGATTCTAAATCTATTTCTTACAAAAGAAAATATTCAAAATACTTTTGCTGAACAGACAACATCTAACAAAGACACCTGAGAGCTTAGTTGACACAGCACTGACTCCAACCCGAGTAACCAAACAAACGCGACTCATTAAAATGGCCTTTACTTACCGAGGAGCAGAATTACACTCTGCACAGTATTCATATCTGTTCCTGCACATCGTGACCATGTGAATATTATTGTGAGTACATGCTGCAGGCTGTGTATGTGTGTGTGTGTGTGTGTGTGTGTTTGGCCCTGCCTTTGTTTGTCTTCAGGATTTGTGCTCCAGAGGTTGATGTTTGAGTTTGAGTGTGAGAACTGAGTATGACTTCACTTATTGTTGGTGCTTAGAAGCGTTTTGGTCTTTTTAACTGTGCATGGAGAAACACTAGGGCTTGTTTGTGTGAACATTGGCCAAGTAGCATGCTATTCATCTAGTTACCACACCTCCTCACACTCCGCTCATAAAACGCTGCCGTAATCTCTGAATGTGGTTTCCATTGGGAGGGTGTGACCGCGGCCATTGGAGTCAATGACAGCCTGGTCAAGAGTTGACACAAAGTGGAGAATAGCACACGTGGGCTCGGTGATGACGTGTGCTTCAGTGTGTGCTCACTGAGGATGAAATCTTTGCAACCCTGCAACTGTGCAGCTCATTCTCTAAAATGGTGGATAAAAAAATGAAAACAGAATAGTGACAATGGCCTGAGAGGCATGATAACATTTTGGGGGATTTGGTTATTCACTTAGATGATAAGTTTAAAAATGAAGCTACAGCCAGCAGCTTGCTAGCTGCTTAGAAAATAAAGCTGCACCTTGAAAGATCAGTAATTGACAAGTTGTATCTTGTTTATTTAATACATATTGTAAAAAAATGTCAATTTATTGTTTTATGGCATGGGTGTAATTGGCTTTAGAGGTGTTCACAGGTGACTTTGTTACCTTTGGACAGAGCCAGGTTAGCTGTTTCTGTTTCCAGTCGTTGCTGAGCTCATATTTACTGTACAAACATGAGAGTGGTATCAATTTTCTCATCTCACTCTCAGCGAGGAAGTGAATAAGTGTATTTCCCACAATTACGAGCTATTGCTGTAAGATCCAAAATATGTCAGCCTGAAAATATGTATGAAGTTATGCACATGACTGCAATGGTGTCCAGCTCAGTGGAATGGTGCAGGCCTGAAAACGGACTCATTTTCACTCAGTATAAGCTAATGTCAGCAAGCTGATATATAATTTGCATGTGAAACTACATGTAGTACAGTGTGGAGAATCATCACTTTGAAGGCACTTCAGGGCAAACTGAAGAGTTTTAGAGGTTAAAAACTCACCTCTCTGTGTGCTCTTCATGCTTATTATGTATTCAGTGCTGAGCCCAGAGCTCTGCACAGGTGCTGCTTTAATTGCTGTGAACTGTTGTTGTTGCAACAACATTTAGTTCAAATACCAGCACAGTCTACACAAGTGACACAGAGTTCAGCAGACCTGATTCAACTGTTTTTATTGCATTTCTTTAGTCATGAAGAGTTCATGTCTTTTTTTTGCCAATACACTTAAACATGTTTCCACTGAAGTTCCTCTGTCATGACTGACTGATGAAAATCAATGAGGAGGAGGAAGGAAATGAGCTAAACATGCTCTGCCCCAGATATCCAGAGATGTTATGTTTCAGCAGGAACGCTGCTTAAAGTTGTCATTCGCCATAAAATTAGAAAGGGTGTATCCTGCAACCTGACACATCACGGACACAATCCAACCAGCGACTATGGCCTAGATGAGATATAATACATCTGCCCCATGACACACACAAAGAACTGAGGCACAGTTGCAACTTACGTATGTCTCTATACCTACATCATTGGATTTCATCTCCACAATGGCTGAAAGTCTCCTCAGAGTGACCAAGATTCAGCCCAGCGAGCGACACGAGGGGATCTTTGTGTTGTGATGTAAAGACAACTTTCATGGCGGTGTCGGAAATAAGGAGCTAATCCAGTCAGTCAAGTCCTTCACAGTCATATGATACAGCTGTCAGTTTGTGTGCGGCAAACAAAGTAAAATGCTTGACAAAGCTCTGACATACTGCTCTTTCAAAGTGGAGTCTTTAAGTTGTTCTTAGGTCTTAGCATAATCCAGGCAGTCGGTGAGGCCTGTGACGAGGTCGTGCTGCTCAAGGCAGCAAAACAAAAGAAACTCAGTGTGCTTCTCCCAACAAATAGACAGTTTCAGCTGCAAGAAGCAGGTAAACATTGTCCACCAGTGTGGTCAAACACTGGCACTGTAAAATTCAAAGCTGCACACAGAGCATTGCTATTCTGAGCCCTCAGTGTTGTTAAAACATAAAGATGTTGGCTGTTCTTCCCTCCCATCTGCTGGAATTCATATCCGCCTTCACCATTTCTCAGCGGCATGTCCTCTGTAGATGAGGTGGTGGAGAAATGCGAGGCTCGGCCCTGTCCTCGAGACAACACTGGCATCTTTGTTCCAGATCCTCCTCGCTCTTATCTCTGCGAGATGTTGAGACTGACGCCCCTTTCTCTGGATGATATTTGCTCACTGAATGTTGAGTTTGAGCAGAGACAGGAATCTATCTATCTATCGATCTATCTATACGATTAGCAAATTATGTAACATATTCAAAGTGAGTCAGGATGAAGGCAAGAAACAACCAAGCAAAGAAAAAAAGACAATAAAACGAGCGAGCACCTTTTCTACATGTGACCACAAACAATGACAGAGTGTATTACAGCAACAGAAACTCTTCTAATTAGAGGGTGTCCATGCTGTAGGATGTTATGATTGCACTTATCTTGAAATTTTGTCAACTTTACAGGGTGAATATTTATTTGTTTGTTTTTTCCCTGTAGGCTGAGAACAGGAAGGGTGTCAGTGGGGCATGGATGAAGAAGAATGGGGTGATCCAAAGAGAGAGGCCAGCTGGCAGGGAGTCACCTCAGCAGGTACACAGCCACATCCACCACATTAACAATAGGCATGACGCTGTGACGTGGCACATACTGCCACTGCTTCAGTATGTGTGTCACTGACATCTTCCTGTTCAGCAGGTTTCTGTGCATGCACCCTCAGGCTGTCATTTATAATGTAGCCATGGATAGAACAAGCATGAACAAACCAATGCTTATAGATGACAGTTACAAATTCCATATCTCACCTCTATCTATCACATGTGTATGCACACATGGACACACACACACACACACACACATATATGCATTGGTTGCAGCTTTCTAATTTCTTCTTTCACTACAGCACTTAAATATTTATTGAAATTGAATCTCTATTCTTCAGCTTTGTAATTTATCTCAGCTCATGACTATAATTGTTATTTGTTATTCTGTAGCATTAAATTGTTTAAAGTGCTGCACGTCTGTGCTGGTGTGCATCTCTTTTCATTGGGCGCCCGTGTGCTCGAGGTACAATAGGCAGAAACGGCAGCAGCTCATGTACTGGGTTGCAGAAATGTGACACCTTCAATACACTCTGCACTTTTTTTAGCTGTTCGTTCCCAGCCTCCTGTTTCCAGTGCTCAGCAGCAGTGGTTCTGGAAATACCTGATCTAATGAACATATGGAGGCATCTGAATCCACACACACACACAAACAAACACATGTTCTGCACCCGCAAGTGTGCACGTGTGCACACATGCAAGCACATAAATACAGAAACACAATGATGATATAAGTCAGCCTCAGCGGAGGGTGGCTAAAGAAACCTGACCGGTGCGATCCTGTCTCCCTCAGCACCTCGGAGACATGACCAATGGGGCGCCAGAGACCTCGCTGCAGCATCATGGGCCCAAAGTGTACGGCGTTGTGCAGAGGGCGAGCTCGGACAGACAGCAGGAGGTGATGGCGCGTGAATGGACGTTCAATCACCTTGAGGATGAGATGAAGTACATCAGAGAGGTGAGTGGAAACTAACAAACATGCAGCTGGGCCTTCAGGTTAACACTTCTCTGCTCTAACATCACGTCGTCTGCTGTATGCGAGGCTGTGGGGGATGTGTGGATCATATCTGTATGTTCTGCATACAGGTGAGAGACTCTTTGGAGAAGGTGAGAGAGCGGATGTACGGGCAGTTTGGAGGAATGCAGCAATCAATTCAGAAGCTTTCACAGGAAATCAAGGTAATGAATTATGTAACATGATGTGACTTCTTGTCAAACTCCAGTCTGTGAGGCTGTGAATACATCTGAAACTGCAGTGTACATGTGTGTTTGCAGGCTGCCAATTCACATCGCAGGAGTCTGGAGTCAGAGGTGAGGGTCCGGACGGCAGCCATGGAGAGCTTTGATCAGATGAATAGCTCCCTTATATCTGCAAACATTGACCTGCAGGTAATCAAATCAGTGTCACTGAACCTGTGAACCTGCTCCCTGACGGCTGCATTCCACCTCGGAAAAGGCTGACTTTATAAGTAAAAGAAGTTTCCTTTGCAGAAATCCCTCCTGGAGAACTGCCAGAGCAGAGTGGACAGGAAGGAGGAGGTGAAGAGTTTGCGCAGCACCTGTGAGAAAGCACAAGAAAAACTTAGAGACAAGGAGAGAGAGCTGGCCGCTGTGCAGGCTGAAAACCAGACTTTGAGACTGCAGGTAATCCTGTGCACACATCTATTTTCACTCAGTCATGTCAAAACATCACACTGGTGCTCTGGCACATTAATTGAGATACTGGTCACCCAGCTGGTGTGGCAAGTGGGCGCTCAAATGGCCTGTTGCAAAATGGTCTGATGAGTCAACAGCAGTGGAGACGTGTGGGATGGCGTGACAACTACAAAACAAAGAAATATGGGAAGGCTTCACATGTAGAAATTTGTATTCTCTTCCTTAAACCTTATCAGTTTTTCACCTTTTCAGTTCATGCATTATCTGCAGTAGGTTCTTGTAACAATTAAAGGTAAAAAGCAAAGCTACAGTTCCAGTCTGTCTAAAAAATAAAAGGTTGCTCTTCATTAGAGAGCAAAGCAGACTGAATCTAACAGATTTAATGACTGATCATCTCACCACAGTACAGTAACACATCTGCTGCATCTTCTGTTCTGGTGTCAATAAGGAATAATCAGCCTCGCAGTCTAAATTTCTGCTGTGCTGTCAAATGTTCAGGTGCAGTCTTCGCAGGAGGCCAATGCTCAAGCGCTGCAGGACCTGTCGGCAAAGCTACAGCAGGAGTACGAGGAAAAACTGCAGCAGGAACAACAGAAACACAGGGAGGAGATTGAAAAACTACAGGTTTTTACTCCTTATTCGTTAACTTTCACCATCGCACACCACATGCTGTTTCAATGCCAGTGGAAATCCAAACTTGCTACATGTGTCATAACAACAAGATAGATGTGTGGTTACTCAACATACCCCAAATGTTTTGGCTCATTTTGCAGAGATTATGATGGATTGTTCTCTAAAGCACATTCACACGATCATTTTAAAACCAGTCCAACATCCAAACAGAAGTGTATTTCTATCTGCGCAGGCCCAACTCGATGAGTACATCAGGCGACTGGAGGAAGCAGAGAGAAACATCAGGACTGCAGAGGCCAAGATTGCTGAGAGGGACCAGAGGATCATTGAGGTGGAGCGCCTTCTGGACTGCATGGGAAAGGTAAGGCAAATTTTATCAGAACAAAAATCACATCTACACTTTTTTCATGGAATAAACTTTCTGATGAAAATGTGTTTTACAGGAAAAGAGTCATCTCCAGAAGAAGCTGCAGGAGAGTGAACAGCACCTCCGCCTGCTGGAGCTGACTGACACAACGGATGCAACTGTAGCCAAAAGGTACAAAAAGGATGTCCACATAAACAGAAACACCACGATGACAGAACAGTCCCAACTCAAGGTCCACTTAGTGGCTTTTCCTGTGTGCTTTTAACTGTATCACACAGTCTTCATCAGCAGGTGGAGTTTAGGTTGTCATTGTTCAGCAGCTCACCTGCAGGACAGACACTAGTTACTGAGTGGCTGCAAATCAATCAGTGTGCTGCAGTCCTTTGTCTCCCTGAAGTTTGTTATCCTCGATCTGAGAAGCACTTGACAAGGCTGCATGTCTCTAGAAAATGCAAGAGGATCTCCTTTTCACCAGCGTAATGTAGGTTTCACTGGCTCCTGTTTAGGTCCAAAGAGCTGCAGTCTGAAGCTGTGGATCTCCGTGAGAGGATCAAGCACTTGAACGACATGGTGTTCTGCCAGCAAAGGAAGGTCAAAGGAATGATCGAAGAGGTGAGGAGAGTTTATCTATCCGTGTACGAATACTCTTCCACTGTGCATTCAGGTCTTCTGTTCTACTTGTGTTTCACCGGGTTAAGTTTGTTTAGCATCCAGAGTGTGGATGAGTGGCACCTAAGGAACATAAAACTTCCTTTGGCCCAGAACAAAAGGTGGCCCACCTTTCACTGACAGGATGATTCTGAGTGTTGCGTGGATGTTGCATACTTATGGGTCCGTAATTTATGAGTGATTTCCAAGAAATCCTGGAAATAACTATGGAATTATGTAGCAGGGGACAGTCTTCAAGTGGTACACTTCTAATCAACCAATTCTGATGAACTGCAAGTGTGTTTTAGAGAGTCTTGTAATAAGTGCACGGCAGGTCCATTGAACATTTGACAATGTGAAATTTGTCTACAGGCAAGTTTCCAATAATAAATGATTGATGAATAAATATCAAGTTTGATTTCAAGTGACCTTTTTTGTAACTTCGTATTCCTGTTTTGCCTATCATTAGCACTAAATCACACAGAGAGTTAATTCCAGGAAACAGACTTATTACGGGGACCATATTAGATTGAGTTACTGAGAAGAGAAAAGATCTGACTGACCCGGGTAATAATTATTTTTATTTAAATGCTGTCTTCTTTCTGAAGGTTCAATCACTGCGAGGTCAAGTCGCTCAGAAGGATATGTTCATCTCTGAGCTTCTGGACAGAATTGCAATAGTGGAGTGTGAGGTAAGACAACTACATTACTGTGTTCACTACCTGATTTAATTCGGGTGTGGTGTCTTCATCTACTGCTGTCTAAGAATGATTTCCTGGGCTGCTGATTGCTGGATATCCTGAGCTTTCAGCAATGTCTGCTTGATTTCCTCGTGTCACTGTACCTATCAAATCACTTTCAAGTGACTTCAGTCTTCTGCATGTATCTGATCTGACAGCCTTGTTTCCTCTTTTCCTTTTCCTAGAATAATGAATTAGAAGACAAGCTGAAGTATTTTGTATCCACACAGAATAGGCTAAAAGAGGCTGTGGAAACTAGGGAGATTGGAGTAGGCTGCGATCTGCCCCTCAGGTAAGAAGCAAACTTGTAGCATCAGGTCATATGTGGGGCTTCATTTGGAGATGGTTTCTCACTCTAATGTCTGAATGTGCTTCTGCAGACATGAAGCACAAAGGCGTGATGTTGAACCTCCTGTTCAGTGTGAACCAGCTCATTTCCATCCCATTCAACATCCACCATCCCTTCAACCTCTATCACCAGTGAAACCTCCATCACCCACTCAACCTCCATCCTCCACACAGCCTCCATCCTCCACACAGCCTTCATCCCCCACACAGCCTTCATCCCCCACAGAAACTCAGTCCCCTTCATCTCCCACTCAAAATCCATTTCACTACCTGACAACACCCATCCAGCCAAGGACATTTAAGTCTAATATCCCTCCACCCAGCAGGCTGGAGTCCAGTTTACTGATGTACACGCCTCTGGAGTACAGCCGCATCCTGCGGTCAAACCCCTCAGCACAGAGCGAGAGGTTCTCCAACACCCGTCCGACAGAATCAGAGCGTCCCGTGAGTCCAGTCCAGTACGGGAGAGATGAGGTGGATGCGGAAACAAACACAGACGCAGTGTCGTCAAGTCCAGAGGAGTCTACTTCATCCTTGTACCTTTCTCAGCCAAGATCAAGAGCCCCTCAAGTTTATTCACCCTTCATGAAACTTATGGAAATCACAGCAAACATAAACATAGACTGATCGTGAAGTCATAGCTTGAAAAAGACATGTTCTCATTGAGAGTTTGATGAGATGTGCAATAAAAGTCATTTTTGATGGTAAACATGAAGCTACAATTATCTTAGCTTAGCGTTAAGACAGGAAACAGGGAGAAACAGCTGGCCTACAGGCTTTGCCCACAGGAGACAAAATCTACCTACCAGCAGCTTTAACGCTCACTAATTAACACAATATGTCTCATTTGTTCCATCTGTAAAAAGTGTAAAAATGACTTTGACTTCCTGGTGGATCAGCTGGCGACTGGCCACCATCAAAAACTATTCTGGCGCATATACCTCGGTAAAATGCAGATTTTTTTGCTGGAAGTTTTTATACTTTGTTTTTACACATCAAATAAACAAGATATACCATGTTAATCAGTCAGCTGGCGGATGTTGTTACCTTTAGACGGAGCCAGGCTAGCAGTTTTTCCAGTATTTATGTTCAGCTAACTGGCTACTGGCTGTAGCTTCATATTTAGCAGACAGATAGTTGTATTGATCTTCTCATTGAAAATTCTCCTAGAAAGTGGAAAAACATGCAGTACATCTCAAAATAATGATCTATTCCTTTTAAACTCAGTAGGTCTTATTTTCACCACTGATTCTCACTCCACTCCTGTCATCCTCTCAAGTGAGCCCCATCAAACAGTTTTTAGACTTCTAGTTTTTGTTATAAACCAATTTAACAAGTTAGGCCTAATTACTGAGCTTCAGAGATGCTGCTGGTGGATTTTGATATCTTTGGACAGAACTGAAGGCCGCCTCCAGTCTTTATGCTATGCTAGGCTACATGTGGCTGCTGTTAACTTAGCATAAAGCCAATGTACATCATGAGTGTATGTTAAACTGCACAGTTGCACGTTGCTGCGGTTACAGCTAAGCCGACTGCAGTTACATATTCAGTATACAATCATGAGAGAGACATTTATCCTCTCTGTAACTCAGAAAGAAAGCAAATAAGTGTAATTCCTAAAATGTTGAACTATTCCTTTAAAACTCAGTCATCTTTGGTCTTATTTTCACTGCTGGTCGTCTTTTTTTTAAATGGCTGTTTGTGATCTCATTTTTTTAAACCGTCAAAACTTGATATGTGCATATTAGCTATACGGTGCAGGATATGATTCTGCTTAATGACATAAAACGTCTTATGGAGGTTTTGCACGTAGCACTCTTCATGATGATGATTGCTGTTGGGTGTAAATAATGTGATGCTCTGTAAAGATATTTTGTAAATAATGTAGCTTACTGAAGGATTATGTTTGTTTTGTTTACAGTGAATGTAGCCTTCTTACGTATGCTGCTCATGGAGCTATGAGCATCCAGTCCCAGAAGAACGTTGATAAGGTTATTGCTTGTATTTTCTTATTGTTTTATATTGGCTCTGTACAAATTAAATGAATATTATTTTCTTATTATTACATTATGTACAAAATATTTATTAACATGCTTTGTGCCTTTGCAAACAGCCTACTATTTGATACTGGTGGTGGGAATGAATCTCGTTAAATTGGCAACAGGGTAATATGATATAACGTGATATAAAGTACATTTCTGTGCTAATGATGAACTGTTGAATCACTTCAAATATAATGAGCTAATTGAAGTGACTGCCATTCCTGAGCCACAGGCACAAGTATTATCCAGCTGTTGTCTGCACTGCCACAACTGTGTTTGAAAAGGTTTTATGATGTGCCTTTTCCGTATCGATACATATCATACTGCGACTAATGATAGGAGGCCAGCGTTTGTTTGGATAATAAAGACTTTACTGTTCAAGTAACCAGATGTGTGACTGTGTCAATGCCACACACATTCTTCTAAAGCCTGATGCATATTTAAGACTAGTTCATTGTTCAGTGATGTGGATCACAATTTAGCATAGCTGACAAGAAACACAAAAAGGACTTTTAGAAAATGGTTTGTATTTAGTGTGCAGATAATGTTTTTGCAGGGCTGTTGTTGCCTTGCATTTACACTAAATTATACTCACAGGCTTCATAATGTAAATCTATAGTTGCCTGGTAATAACTAAGCTTTTCCACTAAACCAAACAGTGTTTGTTACTGTAATTTTCATACTTTGTGCAGTGAAGATAGACTCATTCGGAGCGAGGCAAGACTTGGTGTTAGAGCAACTGTTGATGATATTGCAAGAAAATTTGTAGATTCACAGAAAATCTTTCCAACATCTCCAAAGCTGTGTGTAGTACATGAAAATAAAGAGGTAAAATTAAACATTTGGAAGAATTAGGATCAGTATTAGAAGGACAACACCTAAAGTGTGAAGTCAGCGATATTAATAAATAAAGTGCATCCAATCCTGTGCCTCACAGTACCTTAAAGTACATATGATACACCTGTTTCTATTAGTTTATAGGATTTTGATTAGAAGAGAGGTTGAGGGTACATGTGGAGAAAACGAGAATGCAGAAAGTTGCAAAAATAATACATCAAAAGAAAAACATATTTTTGGATGAAGTCTACTGAGATTTTATTCCAGCTGTACAGCTGCAGCCAAAAGTTAAACTGTCTTTGAACTCTGAGAGGGAATAGAAAGGACACAGCTGTAACCCCTTGGTTGAAGCTGGGTCATTGTTCATTGAACTGAGAGAGAAATAGGTTGGCACCGTGGTGGGAAACATCCGGATAGGAAATGCAGCTATGGAAAATCTGAGACTGTGAAGCCTGTTTAGACTAACTGTCACAAGTTGGAAATAACTGTCAAACTCGTTGACTTGGTGCTGATGACGACATTTGACCTGCAGAGGGCAGCAAATCACCTTCATTGGCTGTGACGCGAAGAAAAGGTGCGTTACATTGTCCTGTTCACTGGGGGCGCCAGAACTACACTTCATATGATTGATTCCCGCAGAAGAAGAAGAAGACGAAGAAGAAGAGGGAGAACCCCACTTTGAAATGTTGTTTGGTGTTGAAGAAGTGTATCTGCCGCTTGTAGAAGTTTCTAAAGCTTTTCAATCATTCAAGACTCAGTTAACAGATGACATTTTAGCCAGGGTGACGTATTGTTAGAGTTTGTGTGTAGCGTTAAGTTACACCGTTAAACTGAGACGTTGTCTCGTGCTGTTTGTGAATGGCTGTAAGCTAGCTGTCACTAGCTAACAGTGATGTCCTCGGCGTGGACAGGGCGCCAGGGACAGGTGGGAGACCTGAGAAACCACAGCAAAGAGGAACTCCAAGAACTGCTCCTGCGACAGCAGAAGATACTCTCTAACAGGTAAGTTCACTCTGTTAACCCCAGTTTCAGCCTCCCGTCTATATATGTAAGATAACGTACAGGCACAAACTGGCTCATACGTGACTCAGTGTGGCACTTCCTGCCATACAACCACCATCAAAGTAGCTCTGATGTACTTTGATTATGCAATGTGACAGAGGAGACATAAATAAGATTATTTGTAAGAAGAGCTACTTTATCATGACTGAGGTAAGCCACTCTGTTGCCCGTCAGTGTGTTCCTACAAAGAACGAATCATCTCTGTATTCAATACTGTCAACTCACTGGAGTGTTTTAAATATGCAAACGTCCACGACATATGTAAATGCTCTATGAATTGTAAGTTACAACATTTATTATAAGGTGGTTGTAAGGTTATGTCAGTTTTTTGGACCAAGGGATGGCAAACGTGTTTTAGAGAAAAAAAGTGCAAAGCTTTACTATGTTCATGAGTCACGGTCTGCACTACCATGCTGATGAAACAGCTTGGATGCAACATGTGAAATTATTTAAGCCAAAATACAGATGGGCACTAAAGCTGACAGAAAGCTGAATGGAGAAACATAACAAATGCACAGCAGTTGAAGGGATATGAGTGACTCCACCACCACAGTCAAAACACCAGATTAGAGAATAACTAGTGGAACAATGGTGTTCATCCCAATCTGTCTGCATTTAATGTTGTTTTATGTGTTTGATGTCTTCCATATATGTCTTGAATGATACTTTAAATATAGCATGGACTGTGTTTGTCTTGTTCGCAGTCGGTTAGTACAGACTCTTCCTGACAAGGGGAAAAAAATCAAAGAATTTGTGGAGAACGTGCGTCTTGCCATTGAACGCCATGATGAAGAGGAGAAGAGACAGAGTTTGGTGTCTGCTGCCAGGACAGAGTTACAGTCCAAGTACCAGCAGGCTTTCACTATGCAACAACGCACTACAGTCAACACACGAGCAGCCTCACACCAGGACAGGCAACATGAGGCTTCTGCAGGTGATGTGATGCAGGAGAGGGAGACCTCACCTGCCTCAGCCAACGTGCAGGAAAACAACACTTTGGACGACCAGCAGGACCAGTTCATCTCCACAGCGGCTGCTGGTGAAACCATGGAGACGGCTGCTGCTGGGGCCTCTCTGAACTCTGATCAGACAAAAGAGGGTGACCTTGTGGAGGCCTTGGAAAGGGTCAGACTGTCTGAAACTAGTACTGGTTTCAGTAGTGAGTCCAAAGACCCATTAAACAGCACAGCAAGAGACAATTACTTTCTCAGACAGCAGATACCAAAAAAGCCTCACTATGTAACTGTCCTGGAAAAAACAGAGAAGACTTCAGCTCTCAGGAAGCAACAATTCAAACCAAATCAGTGAGTGGATTTTGTTTCATGATGTGACGATTGCTTCTGTAAACATCAATACTTGTCATTTTGCTTTCTTTATAGAACTTATCCATGTGAATAACACCTTCTCAACTGTGTTTCCAGACTACCCCACAGAAGTGACGTCTCTCCCTCAGGATCCTCCTCACCCAGCCAGTCTTCTGAAGGCTCCTCACCGCTCTCTGCACAGGCCAGGAGGGAGCGGGACAGAAAACACCTGGATGACATCACTGCAGCCAAACTCCCTCCTCTTCATCACAGTCCGGCCCAGCTTCTGTCTCTGGAAGAGTCAGCTGCCCTCCTGAAGGAACAAACCACGAAGCAGCTCGTAAGTGCGGCTGAGTCCTCCACACAGTACATATTTACATACAGTACATATATTAAACTGTGGACAGACTGACAGGGTCAGAAATTTCCACATGCCAGAGCAAATTTTGTCTTTGAATAAATTAATCGCTGAATGCCTTTCTGACAATCAGGCTTGGGGAATTACAAAGATTTGGTGGGCATTCAGACCAAGTACAGCCTGGTGTTAAAAAATACAAGAAGTGGCACTGGTGCCGGTGTGCTGCTTCAGGTACTGTTGAGACATGACATTAAGGTCCAGGAAATCCAGTTTGGGTAACAGATATATCATTTTGAGAGCTCATCTGATGGCAAAACACTGCACAGTGTTTATATAAAGAGAGAAAATGTTGCTGCTCTGTTACTCACAGTATCTTTATTAGCATCTTTTTATGTCCAGTTGCGATGTAAATAGGAGAAATGCAGTGTTCACATATCAAAGTAATAATTAGAAATATGCTCTAGCATATATTTGGCAGGTCACCATTGCACCTTACTGGATGAAGTTACATTGTGGTCAAACTAAATTTGAGCAGGTTCCCCTATTTTGCCGCACAACCCTGTGTGTTTTTTTGCTGGAGCCCTTATGCATCGACATTCCTGGACTGGCCTCATTCAAATGAATGAGAGCGCTGCATTGTTACAGAGCGCTAAAGTGGTTCTGAACACAGCGTTAATTTTATACAGTAAACAATGTATTTGACCAGTGATAAGTATTATTTACAGGTCTTTATCTCATCTCATCAAATGTGGCATTAAGTCCATGTCATATCCCTCCATCAGCTCTAGGGGGCAGCGTTCAGGCAGTGCAGGCATCGAGTATCACTTCACATCCAAAGTAATGACTTAAGAGCCAGACGTCAAACAGTGTGCTGTTGTCAACTGTTTAGCTTATTGTCAGTCCTACTTTTGTTGAGGGTTTAACAGCTATGGCTGTGCTGCTTTATGATAATGTGCTTGTTTTCTGTTTACCAGCCTATTCATGTCAACTTTTTCTCTGTGTTGTGTTTAATTTCAGGAGCTGCAGGCCAAGCTGGCAGCCCAGAAACTGTCTGAGGGATTGAAGATTTCTATGGGGAGCTGCACTCCTGACAGTGGCCCCATGGCTGCCTACAGAGAGGTTCACGATGAAGGAGCCCAACTCTCCTCAGAGGAAGACTGATCCTGGAAGGCCAGAGCTGGGGAAACCAGTGTGACCTTGGCCCTGAGGGAACCAGGCTTTGGACCTCGCAATCAGGACCCATCAAACAGGATTTTCCCTCCAAGGACATGAATTCTTAAGAGAGGCAAAGGGTCTTTGCATGGTGTGAGGACATAGTTGGTAACCCAGACTCAGCTCAGGAAACTGAATGGCAGGTTGAGAAACTAGCTTACTTAGTTGTCATTCAGTTCGTATTGAGTGCAGTTTTTTAGTGGCCTGCAGGAATAATAAGACCTGCTGTTGACTAAGAGTTTTAAATGCTACATTTTAAGCTTGTGTCACAAGGGAATGTTTCATGTCACTATACAGAAACTGATGATGTTATGGCTTTTTGAGCCTGAGTGTATTGTGCTTTGAAATTTCTATTTGAGCATGTTAATAATCACATGCACTTAAAGCTCATCAGAAAGTGGAGCAGACTCTTTTGGCACTATTGCAGTTTTATGCAGAAAATAAACACAAGCTTGCAGACGTGTCAGAGTTTACTGTCACAGAATTTAATAAATACATCTGATTTCCAAAACGGTTGTGTTTGTCAAGAAGACAATCCTTTTCCAGAATGGTTGAAAATGGATCTATAAGACATATTCTTTAGGTTCTCCTCTCTAGTATGAAACGGCTCACTCATGAGAGCATTAGGAAAATGGTCATCCAGTTTCTTCAGCACAGCAAGCCTCAGGTTAGCGTCACTGTGTATCTCACAGTCCTCTGCCGGCTGTAACCAGTGTGCTGGTAGTTCTAGTGGCATCGTGGAGACATATATATATATAAAAAGGCTTTTTCTGCCGCAGGACTGAGCCTGCAGGAGAGGTGAGTATGAGGGCTGAACTGAACCCTTAAACTGGAAAAAATATAAACCGCACAGCAGAAAATCTATCGTGTGTAACAGCACAATCTCTGAATTGGACATCTTCATGAAATGTGAAAAATGTGCATTGCAAATGTGTATTATACTGTGTCATATTTAATGAGCTCAACACAACTCTAAAATGTGAAGTCTAAGGTGAGTAAGACATACTGTTCTCTGCTGAAAGAGATTCAGAGTGTCAAGTCTAAAATAAACGTAGAGCTTTTAATGCACCACAAAATTGGGCTTTAAGTACAGCAGGAGGTTATGTTCTGTTTCCTCGATGCGGATGAATTAAGTTTCACTCATTTCTGAATATCAAATAGAAGCAAGCTCTTTTATTAGTGAAGCCGTGGTCAGCTGCAGGCACTGGTTTTCTAAAATCCTGTGAGATGTTATCAAGCAGGGGTCTGTGACACACTTGATAAGATTAATGCAGGGTTAGTGAAATATTGAAGCTTGATGGCTGAGACATCTGGACTGCATTTGGGTCGTGTTGTTGCTGGGAATGGCAGGCGATGATGGGACGGCAGCAGGCTAATGCAACATGGCAAATACCATTTCTCAACTTTGTTAATGGTGTGGTAGATAAGAAGTGCCAGCTACGTTCAGCATCTTTCCAAACTGCCTTTCCCGTCATCTCTCTTCAGGCCGCAGGCCATCTTAAGTCAAACGGCCTGATTCCGGGATTTTAATGAGGAAGAGAGAAGGCACCGAGGCACGTTTTGGGGGAAATGAGGGTGGGTTCACGTCGGTCAGAGTCTGGTGGTAGATGCTCCTTGATAACCTTTGGTAATTTTTGCTGAGGCATTGGTGGGAGATGTTTTTTTTTTTTTTTTTTTTCAAGCCATCTGATTGCTGTGTATTTAGACTCTGTATCTGATGGGCTCCAGAGTGGCCCTGAGGTGACGTCCAATAACAAATACATGAGCACACTCCGCAGAGGATCCTCATTGCGCTGGGATTAATTACAGCCTACCTTGCTTACAGAAATTCAGAGACTGTTACCAATTATGGGGCACATTTTTGCTGTAGCTTTTCTCTGTGGTATCTGGCGTCAAACCTAACTCTGAACGTATGTTGATGTTGTTGAGGTGGAACCAAGCACACACTCTACAGTCAAAGCTTTTTTGTGTTGTCCATTGATGATGAGGTTGTTTATACTTCAACTTGAATCCCAGACCCCTGGTCTCAGATTAATAAGCTCCTCGTGAAGTAGTCTGCAAGTGATTTGCTCCAACTCTGAGTCCGAAATCACACGTCTCGCGGGAGTAGAAATAATTTGCTGTTTGGGAGGGGAAACTGGAATGTGATTTCAAAACTGCCTCTTCAAAGAGCAGTCAGCTCGGCCTTAAATTAGATATACAGCATGATGTATAGACTGGCGTTAAACTCGAGTTAGGCCCTCAGCAGAATGATTGGATTATATCTGCCAGGTTACAAAGTCTGAGGTCATGCTTTTTCCATTCTCTGATGTTTTTGTCATATTTTTCAGGGTACATGAAGAGATGAAATAATGCCGCACACAGCAGCTTTCTGCAGATACGGTTACAGCCTATCTCCTCATCCCAATGAGAACCAGCTCTCCCTCCTCTCACTGCGCTACAGCCGGCCGCGGAGCAAGCACTCACAAGACGGCAATACAACAATATACAATTCAAGAAGTTAAGTAAAAGTACAGAAGCATTTTCTTCTGAATGAACTAAAATATCAAAAGTAGAAATATTTGTTTGTGACTGATATACAGTATTATTATATCTGATACTATTAGATTGTAAGCAACATTTTACTGTTGTAGCAAGTTTTAGCTACTTCATATACAGTTTGCTAGTTTAGTTCAGTGGTTCCCAAACAAGGGGTCAGGCTCTCTTAGGGGTCACTAGAAAAATCTTTATTTTTAAAGATTATCATATTTTTTTTTATAAGTGTAAAACCTTAATTTGAAAAGTAACCAGTAAGTCACTGTTAGATAAAAGTACAATATTTATATATGAAATGTAGTGGAGTAGATCTACAACGTAGGCTAGCATAAAATGAAAAGACTTGTACTTGGGTATAGTACTTAAATAAATGCCGCAAACTTTTTAAAATATACTATTGGTTGACATTTTTAATGTGTTTTGTTAAGGTCAACGTGTGGAGGACAAACCTCACAGCAGGCTGCAGCAAGTCAATGTGGCTCATTTGTGTTCATCTCAAGTGTGAAATCTGAACAAATGTTTTATATGCAAATGGCGTGAGCTGCGAATGAGAAACAGCTCGTGTGTCTTCAGCTCATGTGGATGTTTTGTGTTCTTTTGACGCGACGACGGGGAAAGTAAATACCTTCCTGACAGGACTGTGCTGAGGTCTCCAGTTATCTCACCATGAAACGTGTGTGAGAGGAAGCTCGCACATAGTTCATGTCATGGCTGTCGACTGCCTGAGGAAGCATGATATGTGGCTGCAGCATTCAGAGTCCTGCAGCTGTCTCACCGGTAATGTAGATAGGAAAATACTCACCGACTGTGGGTGAATCTGACAGAGGTGTCTTGAAGTGTCATAAAACATGGTCACGGGAATGATTTATTGCATTTCTACATTCTTCAGATTAAGTTCTCTTTCTTTCTTTTTTAACATTCATAGCTGTTTTTTGTGACATATGACTGTGGTTAGAGTATTTTCTGTGATTGCTTGTCTGTTAAATACTCTACTCAGACACTGGCGTTACAGTATATTAGAATCAGACCATGTTCTGTTCACTGGAGGCTGAACTGTACCAGCTGTGTTACAGAGATTTGGTACATGCTGGTGTGGATGCTCACCACAGATTCACAGAATTTTGCAGATTTGCAGACGGTGCATCTTTGCTTCATATTTTTAACTCTATCTTATCTCACCGAGACTGTTGATGCTAACATTTTCACGTTGCTGGTGCCGCTCCACAAAAACTGTGAGTGGGCCTCCAGCAGCAGAGAAGTCACCCAATCAGTATCTCAAGCTGGTCAGTATCCCTGTTCACTACAACACCCTGCTGCACAAAGATACCTGTTAGCTCCATACACTATTCCTTCCACCACTGTTACCAACTCATACTACATAACAGTAGTTATTACCAATTACTACACAGTAGGGATGGTTACAGTATTTTTAGAGACTGTGCTCAGGTGCAGCACTGCAGTAAGTGGACTTTGTTACATTCCACGTCTGGATAAGGAAGAGTCCACATACCAAATGTGTGCTTCATATGTGGTTTATTATAAACAAAATCATTACTATGAATATGCATAAAGGTAACAGTTTGCTGTCCATTTCCTCCACATACCAGCTTTCATCAGACAGTCTCAAAGTTCTCAGTTTACGTGTGTGTTATTGTTTTTACACATGGTAAACTGTTGAGTGTGAAAGTCTCAGCCACCCTGCCTTATTTCACACTTTCAAATGTCGTTTAGAGGAAAGGCCCCTGTTTTACATCCTTCTCAAGAGACTTTTCTTCATCTCCATCCTGTCATGATGAATAGGATTTAATCGGTGTAATCAATAAGCAGTTGAGTTTCTGTTTCAGAACGAGAACATGTGCTTCTAATAATCTGAATAGTACAATAAAATGCACATGCACTGTTATGTCATTAAACACTCTGCTGTTTTGATGATAAGACAGAGTTTAGTTCTTGTTTTTCCACCAACACTTTCTTCTCCTCTGCTTAACTGACTACCAGGTTTAATGTAACAGCAGTAAAGCAGCGCTCAGAGTTTCAGTGACAAAAGAATGTCACAACACAAGCGTTATGTGTTTCCTTTTCCTTGGCACAATGTTTACAGTTCAAAAGCCATAAAACTGACCACAAATGGAAAAGGCATGGTATAGCTGTAATGAGTTATCCTTGTGTTGTTGCGTCTTGTAGCAGATGGACTGCGTGTTTATTTTAACTCTCTGCAGGCAGTACTCATGGTCCAACACTGGATGGCAGTAGTGTATCTTTGTTCTTTGTTGAAGCAACCTGACTTTTTATTCTCATGACAAGTTCTCATACTACATCTTTAAAAAGCACTTTTAGGGACATAACATCCAGGCTGATACTCCCTTCTATGGATGCAATTTGTCATTGTGTATATTATCAAACTTATACTGGATTTTATTGCTAGAGCCACTTTTTCTGAGGACATGTGAACGATCAACAGCGATCAGCACTTATTCATGACAAAGAGCTAAAATTACTTCTTGATTCCAGATAGTGAGTCTCTGTGTTTCAGTCGTAAAAGTCCCAGGTGAGGCCACCTGGCTGCTCCACCCAGATAACAGCAGCTCTCAGGTCAGTCCTACAGTACATCTCTCCCTGCGACCGGAGATTGTACAAATATGATTTGGATACATCTGTGCCTGAAAGAACTCCCACATCTCTGCTTGGAAAGCTTTGCATAACAATCCTGAGGCACTTGGAAGAAAGGGCGGAGAGAGGGAAAGAGAGCGAGAGGAGGGAAACTAGGGGTAAAATGGGTTGAGGCCCGTGATGCATGGTGTGGGCCAAGAAGCTGCCAGCATCCCAGCCGCTCCATGTCTGGCCTGGCACAGCATTAAGCAGGCTGTTTTGGGGCCTGTCAAAAGCTCATCACGGCAAGGAAGCCGTCTCTGTGGGGATGCTGCGGGGGTGCCAGGGCACGGCAGGGGGGAGAAACCAGAGACCCTGCCTGGCAGCTTGGTCATAATGAGGAGGAAAATTCTTATTCTTGTATCCCCATTAATGTTACAACAACAATGCACTTTTGTCCAACCTTTTTCCCCCGTCCCTCAAGCATTTTTACACCACACATTTTCTTTGTTTGTGCCCCTCATTTTGCATTTGGTGAAATTTGATCCCTAAATATTTTTTTGGTAAATTATGTCACAAGCATCCATATTGAGATAAAAGTATGTCTTGTACTAATTAAAGTTATATATGCTGATATGTTCTTCCTTCCTTTCCCATTATCTGATGCACAATTCCAGTACAAGTGGAAAAGACATTGATTATCTCTGTGACGTGTACTCAGTTATCGCCTGGTGGAAGGATCATAAGACATGTCAGCTGTGGCAATCACGCAGAGCACCAGTGTGTTAAGGTATAATTTGTTGGCCGGTGTTGTTTGTGACATCAATCCAAAAGCTCTCCAAAGACAAGGGTGGACCAAAACAACATAATATTGTCTTTCATTGCTGCTTGAGTGAAATCATGCCTCTTGATTTGAAGTAACAAGCACCAGAAGTGTAAATTCAGCTATTTGGAGCTCTGCCAAACAAAACCTTTAAAATATAAAAAGTGTTGATGCCAAATCTCTTTTTTTGTGTTGCAGGTATGAAATAAATACGTGAAGGTGTTGGAAATCACTGGCAGCGAAAGCTGAAGGACAGCTCAGTTTGCTTCCCATGCCAACCAGGCAGAGTCTCACAGCCCTGGTGAGTCAGTGTAGTGCAGCTTTCTGGGTAATTCCTACTTGTTTGTAAAATTATGTTCATAAAGTCTGCATTGCACAGTTAAGTTTGGCCCTGGGTCTTGTGTCTTACAACAATAGTAAAGCTGTGCAGTAAAAAAAAGAGGCAGAAATCCTCCCCAGTCCAACAATTATGGGGCCTCTATATGGAGTAGTTGGCTCGTTTATATGCTGTAATGTTGTGACCATTCCAAGCCCAGAGGCCAGGTGTTTTTGATTGCACTATAGCACGTTGGAGCGCAGACTCTGCAGCGCGGCTCTGGCCCCACAGGATGGTTGGATAGGAGTATGATAAACCGGAGAAGACTGAGTGGGAGTGGGAGGCCCAGACTGTTTTCCTTATTTATTCATTAATGTTTTGTTTTCTCTGAGAGAAGCTGTCAGACAGACAGGCAGCTCCACCCGCTTATTAGATGACTTCCTTCACTGTGTAAATATCTTCCAGCTGAGATTCAACATTTTAGTGTGCAAAGTGTTTTGGATGAACTACAAACAAAGACAATGTGGGACTTTACTGCACAAACAGACAAAATTCTGCTAGAATCGGTATAATCACTGTTCCAGGCACAAAAGCATAGCAGGCTAGACACAGCAATAACTTCACACACTGTTCTAAACACTCTGTACTTTCCAGTTTTGATTGTTGGGGTGTTTCCGTACACCCTGCCGTGAAAATCCTCCGCTAAACACTTTACAAAAGTAAGAAGACCCAGTGAACGGTTAACAGTTAGTGTTAGCTGTGGGGAGACGATGTGATGGTGTCGCCCTCTGGTGGTGGCCTTTCTTCCTCAGAGAGAGGTGGTTTAAACCCTCCATGTAGTTAGAGTAGAAAAGAACAAAATAACACAAATAGTCAAAGAAACACACAAGCTCCCAGTTTTTATTATACATCCAAACCACAAATTTACACATTAAACCGAAGTGAGCGCATTGATCCTAACAGTTCAGTTATGCTTCTGTTGCCCATCCTGTGTTCACTGCCAGTGAATTTCAGTGCATGTCTTTGTAAAAAACATTGATCAACCTTCATTTCAGATCTCAATACAAATCCTTTGTTGAGCACAGCTACTCTGAAAAGTAACCCACAGTAACTGCACCATTTTATCCTGAGGCAGCGAAGAGATAACCCCTTCATTATATATATCAGTGTAACAACATGTCAGTATATGTGATTCTCTGTTGGTGGAGGGCAACTGTATGCAGTACAGGCTTAAATGAATGATGTCAGTGATGCCGTCAGCACACCTCCAAACGACAGAGCAGTGGGTGCAGTGGGTGTGATATTTGTCATCTCTGAAATGAAAACTGAAATTCTCTTTACATCACAAATGTCCCACCAAGTTACCAATCAAACACTGAGACTCAAAACAACTTGACTCCATTTACATTTCTCCTGACATAACAACGCATGTGTGATAGCAGGCAGAAGAATATTAACTTCTATTGAGGGTACAGTGTCATCTACGCAGTCACTCAACTAAATTCATAAAAGCTGTTTGTCTTCCTGTTGCTCTTTCTTCTTTGTCAGCATAAAACATAACAACATTACAAAGAGGACCATGACCAATGAAGAATGTATCACACTCTGGCAAACATGTCCAGGCTGCAGATGGTCCTGGTTGACTTGTGTATACGTCCCCGTCTCAGCCGCTACAGGTGCCACAGCACAGACTAATGAAAAGCAGAGTGCGGCGGAGAAGAGGATGCAGGGAGAGGTAGAGGAGAGATCAAGGCGGCGTTGCTCTGTGACATGTTTTACATGCTGCTTCTTCAGGCAGGTGCTGGTAGTCAGACTGTAGCTACAGTATGACACCCATGCTCTCCTAGTTCTTTTTAAGTTTGCTCATGATTTGGAGAACACACACACACAAAATATTTTTTTTGCAGCCACTTTTTAAAATGCTCAGACTGATGATTTTCTCATGTAAGTATAAAAATCCTGCAGAGGTTAATATGTCACTGACTTCATGTCAGAATCAGATTCAGGTTTATTGCCAGGTACGTTTTCACACATGTGTCTCGGTATATTGTTGCATAAAAATAAACAGTACAAGAAAATGTAAATAAAGATGAAAGCAAGTACCACAAGTCAAGAAGCATAAACAGAAAACTGGCAGTAACGTGAAAAATATTATAAAAACAATATGTACAATATGTGAGCTGTGCAGTTTTGTGCAGGAATGTGCAAAAGTTCACAGTCTCAAGTTTAAAGAATATTTACACACAGCAAGACAGCGTCCAAGAGATGTGTGTGAATGTGACACTTTGATTCAAGTGTGTAGACTGACTGACGTCTGCTAATTAAACAGGAGTTTTTTCAACTCATGGTGATGGCAGCGGTGGGTAGTGGTGTTGTGCTGGACCACATTATATCAAAAGGTGTATCCAATATTTTGTCTTGGCCTCATGTAGGTAGGTAGGTAGATACTTTATTCATACCCAAGGGAAATTCGCAATGATGTGTAAATGAAGGCGTGTCAACAAAAACTGAAAACATGAAGTCATGGCAGCGCTGTTCTGTTGGATTGTATTAGATTTTACAGTTGTGCCCAAAAAAAGTGGCCAATGTGTACAAATCTTGTTTAGTATGCTGGGTGATCTTTAATGGCTGATGTTTAGTGCTTAGTTTAGTGCTCACGTTCAGTGCTTAGTCCTACGTTGGATATATGAAGTTTTTGAAACGCCAGATCGTGACAAACTGCTTTTATTAAGTCTGTTTTGCTTTTTTGAGTCAATAACTAATAATGCAAAAACGTCTTTTTTATGAACTTCATCTCACGACAGGTGCTCTGCTGTGCCAGTGCAGCTCTGGAGGTGATGACTTTCAGGTCTGACACATGCTGGGAATAGGCCGTGAATGTAACATGACTCAGCTTTGTCATCACCTTTGTAATTTTGATGTCACCCACTTCAAAGTCCTATTTCATGTGTGCGTGTTGTTGTTTTTTCCATTATTTGTTCGTACCTTATTCCTCACACACCGAGTCACTGGTCATGAAAATGTTCTGGGAGTCATTTCTCCAAACTCTAGGATCTAAGTCTCTCAAGACATTGTGAAACATATTTACCATGATTCAAGGCTGAATAGCCTCTTTTCTTAGATCTTCTGTCAAATCTAATGAATGTCCATATAAATGTAATACAGATATATAGATAAAGTCAAAATGATTTTCCGTGCGTGACATTACTTTAAAGGTGCAATGTGATATGGACAGAAATATTTAGGTCATAAACATTAAAGAAATGAACTTAAATTATCATCTGAATGTCTATGCATTGTGTGGCAGAGGTACCTACTGAAGTTCGCATGCTAACCAGCTAGCCCCCACTCGTCCTGTCTTGTAATACCACTTTGTACCTCAAGAGGTGATAACCTGATAGTACATGCCTGTAGTTTCAGCTGAGAGATGTATGTGAAACAAAGTAAACTCAAAAAATGTCAAGAAAGTAAATATTCTAACACTTTGCTTCAAGTTTTCACCCTTTATTGAACTAAGACGAGCTTCACTGCCTTATTAACTCATCGTAAAACACACTTCGTTTTATGTTTTACGTCAAAATAAAATAATTGACCCAGTCAGCTAATAGGATGCGAGCGGCACAGTAACTGAGCTAATGAGCTCAGGGCAGCGAGTAGCTACAGCCAAAGATCACTACAGCAAAGTGTATCTCTGGTTACTCTGGTGAAATGCTGCCCTCTGTTTGTTTGCAGTGACCTTTGACAGGTGGTCTTATCCTACACGTTGTACCTTTAAAGGCTTTTAAGGCTAATGCAGGGTAATGCTTTTCAATATAAATATGATGGATTTATAAGTAAAACTGTATAACATTAACTAAAAAGATGGACAATATAAAATTAAATAAAGAAAGAACACTTTGTCTCCAGAAGGCGCCCGTTGTGAGGAATGTATACTGAAGGAAACCTCAGACTCACCCGATCTAATCCCAGTGGGTATCCAGTTTCCCTTTGGCCTTGCAGGAGCGATGCTCATCACTGCTCAATGGGCTCATATTATGTCTCACAGTGGTTTTGGACTCAAGGTGCAAGGCAATCACAATTCTATGTTGCCCAAGTATGATATAAGTAGGGCAGGCTCTCTAAACACACATTTTACGTCAAACTTGCATGTGAAGTGAGGCTGGTACGTGCTTGGAACAGCTCTACACTATATACAAGTGGTCCAACTAAGTGCACTCAGCAGCCTGATCTGCTCAGTCTCATTTCACTGGCATACACCGACATACTAACCCAAACTCCCTCAACAAATTATTATATTTCCTCCCTGTTTTGGTGTCAGGGAGCTTTTGAAAGAAAAGTTCTTTCAAGTTTCATTGATTAAGAGTGATTTTGTTTTCAGTATATTCTATAGAGATTTCATAAAGTTATCACACTTAATTCTTTGTTTTGACAGACAAATGGCATTTCAGATTGCACTGTATGATGTTACATATGATGTAGTGCATGTTATTCTATTTACATATGGGATTGTACTTCATTCATTTACTCACTAATCTAGATGTTTCTCACAGCACACGTAGGTGCAGTTAATGACATTAACGATGGCTGCGCTCCATTTAGCTGCTTCGCTGCCAGGGTCCTGCTATTGTGCATGCTGGCTCGCTAGCATGGCTTACTGGGGCACCTAAATGGAACAGAGCCATCATTAATGTTATTAGTTACACCTGACAAGCAAATTGTCTGCTGTGAGAAAGATCTATATTAGTGGCTGTGATCATTTCCAGTTTGAGCTGCATGCTCAGTGCTGTGTCAAGTAGAATTTACTTAATGAACCTGGATTATGTATCGCCACTACTCCATTGACTCCACTGACTCCCATATGATCAAAACTGGCTCATTCCTCATTTGCTTCTGAGAAAAAAACAGACAAATTTACTGGCTGATCTATAGCTGACAGCAATCCAAAGAGAATAAAAACCTTCAAGGAAAACAAGATGTTATTATAACTTGGGTTTTATTAACAGAGCTCTGGCCAACGGTTCTGTCGGTTATAATAACACAGCATATATTTTCATATTGCCCATGGATCATATGACTAATAAGAGTTGCTTGTAGTGATCAAACCTACAGAGAATTATTATCTGACTGCAGCTCCCCTCGGCTCTACAGAGCTTTGTAGCCTCTTTGAGCTTGATTTGTTTTTTCTGCCCACAGCTTTACTGTTTTCGTTCCCTCTTACTGATCCCATTCACATTGTTTTATGCCCTGGTAGTCGTTTAACTAAAAAAAAACATCTAAAAACCAAAACAGTTGGTGAAAAATTTGCAGCATTTAGCAGCCAAAGAATCAGTCAGGCATTTTCACACAACTTCAAATGAATGCTAATGTTGCTATGTAGCTTTGCTACTCAATTTAGAGGTAAATCCAAAAGTGAGCTCTCCCATAATGTCAGTCATGATCTTTCAGTGCAAAGGAAATGCATGAGTGTGCACGACCATCATTTTCCTTTCAGAAATTGGCATTTAAAGAAACAATCAAGTTTTTCTCTCTGTCATTGATGTCATGTAGAGAAGAGGGATCTTTAGGGGGGAAGCTACAATACATTCAGGTTCATTCTCAGTGATACCAATCGGTACATGGGGCGCCATCATCGCATAGAGTTACATACTGTTTGCAGACAGGAGGCACATGCGATAAACACCCTGATATGGCTGGATGCTTTTTTATTTATTTCCATAAAGGACTGTATACTGTATGTCAGAGCAGTCATGGCAAAACTCCATGTACTGTAGTGTAAAGCCTCTGGAGGCTGGCCATTGGTCCAACCCAGCGCTGGTACTACAAGACCATCACACTAAACAAAAAACAAATGGCAATAAAGGCCCTGGCAAAAGGAGGGAAGCAGCTGTGACTGTGTCTGTGGCCCAAAGTATTCTTTAATCCTGACACCTGCAAGCCATTTCATCATGATTTACAGTGGGGGAAATGCAGGCTGGGGGCAGGGAGGCCACCAGAGGGACTGTTTTCACAACAAATGATGAGCAACACACTGTTGTTTCTTGCAGGCCAGGCATTTGTAGTTTGTTGTTCATACACATATGGGTATCTTAATCCACCAGTGAAAGCACTGACAGAAAATAGGCCTCTCAAGAGACTGTATGAATACTTATTGTGTTTGCTTGCACTTACTGTCTCGTGTTTGAGACAGGAGAGAGGAGGAGAGTGTGACTGAATGAATATGAGTGTGAGGGCGTGTGTGTGTGAGAGAGCGAGTGAAATCAAGGCTGGACGTTTTGGGACAGGATATGGAGTTCACAAAAATGATCATTAGCAGGATCTCTGCAGACCCGAGCGGCACTGTTTAGTGGCTGAAAGTGGCCCAGCTGCTCGCCCATGATGTCTTGATATTATGGTGTTGTTTACCTCGATTCACTTTCTCGTGTCATTGCTTGTGTGCGAGTTTGCCACATGCTGAATTACTTTAGGTCTGGACACGCTGAACGTGTTGTATTGTGTAATGTAGCAGCAGTAATTATCTGTGACAAACACTGTTCACATGTGGTGCAAGGATTTAGCCCAGTTGTCTGACCTGAACACATTTTGGAGATTGAAGTTATTCCCTAAGCCTGCGTGGACTTAAAGGTGAAGAAATTTCAAGTTGTGAAATTAATTTATTGAGCTGAGCTGCCATCAACAAAGACTGTTACTCATAATTACTGTCTCATTCATTGAAGTCATGAAAGAAGTTGAAATGTTTGCTGTTATTATTCAACTTTATTATTTTTCCCACCCACTTATGAAGATGATGACAATATTAGTATGTTGTTATTTACTGTTCAGTGTCTAAATTGAATTTTTCATAAATCCAAGTCAGATTTCAAATACTCCCTCCCACGTTTCAGCCTTTCAACCCATTAAGTCAGAAAAACTGTCAGCAATACAGCAAACAAAAACACACTGAGAAGCTGAATTAAGAGCTTTTCTCTCTCTGCAGAGCGCCATTTCATAGTAATCCCCAACCGTTACATTGACTCCTCCAAGTCTGCCCAGAAAAACACATCATGAGGAGGATCTTTTCTTTGCCCCTCGGCTCTCTCGAATCAGGGAGGCTGAAAGTGAGATCCTTGGGTTCCAGTGGCATCACCACCTGTGGACTGCACCGAGTGTGCATCCTTCATGCTGCCAGCTGCTTCAAGCTTATCTGCTTCAAAGACCACTTACAAAGTTCTAAAAATATCACGCGCACACACAGCGTCCACGACGTTACCCTGCAGTCTCAAAAAAAATACAAAAATAAAAATTATCTTAGCAAACTCAAGTTTTCTTTTTTCCAACCACACTGAGGAAGCTCTGGTAAAAATGAGGCTACAACTTTGATTCCAAAAAAGTTTGGACACCATGTAAAACGGAATTTAAAAACATCCTTTATACAATCATGAGTTCATAAAGTGGTGAACCTCACTCCATCCTTGCTTGTGAACGACTGAGTCTTTTGAGGATGCCCCTTTCATAGCCATCATGATACTCTCACCTGTTACCGATGAACGTGTTTACCTGAGGAATGTTCCAAACAGGTGTTTTCATTCCACATCTTCACCAGTCTTTTGATGCTTCTGTCCCAACTTGTTTGAAACGTGTTGCTGCGTCAAACTCAGAATAAACAGATATTTACAAAAAACAACGAGGTTGATGAAGTAAAACATTAAATATATTGTCTTTGTTTTCAATTGAGTTTATGTCAAAGAGGATCAGCAAGTATTTATTCACATGTTTTACATGGTGTTCCAACTTTTCTGGAATCGCTGTTGTAATTCTTTAAGCGAGCATGCAGTTTCTCATTGGTGTTAAATGATCTTTAAATCAGGCTTGTAGAAGACAGATGCATCTGTGCCCTAAATGTCAGTTAGATAGAGGACAAGAATATTGCCTCTTCACATCATCTGCTATGACGATGATGTGCTTCTGTACCTACCTGGAGCAGTGGACCACTGTAGAAACTCTTGTCATGTGTAAAAGGCCATCAGATTTAATATTGAAAAATTCATGTCATGTTAAGCCCCTTAGATGAGCTGTAAAACCTGACAACTTTCACAAAGGGCTGTCGTACTTACTGGGATATTGCACAAGATCACATTTGCTGTCCTGCAGTAACTTGTCAGTGAGAGCAATAAGAATATCATGATTAATACATGATTCAAAATGAACATCCTCAACATACTTATGAACCAATATATACTCACCTCTCCAGTCGGCCCATCCTTTCAGTATCAGAAAGACATTATAGTTTTATAGTTGATCAGCCAAATAACAACAATGCCTTCACCTCTCTGGGGCCCTCTCCCACAAACCACAATTACTGTGCTGGCACCCAAAACCCTACAAATATGTATATCCCAACATTGCCAAAAAATACTTGAAAAACACATGTAGCTTCTTCTGCCACATACAGTGTGTAGTAGTATGCTTTTATCCCATTATTATGGCATTATTATTACATCAGACTGACGATGACTTAAGATCTCTGATAGGTACTGATGTTTTCATTGTTCAAAGTAGTTTATCTATGAAAAGTACAAGGCTTTACTGCAAGATGAGTTGACTTTCAACCATGAACTCAAAGGGTTTAACAGTGTATTTGTATGACAAGTTACTGTAAGCTGTTTGATCGCTACAGCAGAGCACATCTTTCTTTCATTATCTGTTTGTCACAGACAAGCAATTAATTACACTGTGTTTGATCCAGTTAATGTGAAGTTAAAGCCGATGCTGTCAGTTACTAACTTTTCTTTCACAATTGAACCCCCTAGCGTGTGTGCCAGGTACATGACAACAACACATACATCACTTCAAAACATGAGAGAGGAGGAGCTAAGGAAGACAAGAAATGGCACTATGCTGTCTTTGGTAAGAAAAGTATTGGTTTATGGAGTGCCACTAAAACCAGGGTATATACTGAAATGAACTATTTAGGACAAAGTGCTGTTTGACCACTTTTAAAGGCAAAAGTGTTCAGACAGCAGTTCTGAATGGTTGAATGAAGGCAGGGTAAAATGCCATAGTAGCCGTAGTGGGGAGAGGCAAGTTACAAACAACAGCACAGACTTTTGGACAGTCTCGCCTCAAAGGCATTCATGGTGTTTCACTTATTTTAAAAGTTGTGTTAAATAACGAAAATAGTGCTTGAAAGAAGTGAGTAAGCTTGTTACATTTCTTCGGGGGAAATTCACACAATCTGCCAGATCCAGCCTCCCATTTCTGACATTGACACGGTGCGAGGAGAGGAGGTCACAGTTCAATCATCTGACAACTTCGCCTGAAGTACGCTGATGTCTTTACGCAATGTCGGGCCAAAATGACACTGTATCCTCCACAGAGTGGCTATTACCCAACATGGAGTGAGATGTACCAGCAGAATTTCTGTTGTCTATTTCCTCCTCTGACCTCTGGATTACAGGAGAAGAGCCAACCTGTCATACAGTCCTGCCTCCAAAATCCCATATGAGATGCTGTCTTTCAACTCTGGCAAGAACCTCCCCCCCGAGAAAGATAGACGGTGCCAAAAACCAAAACTTTGTACACCTTCTTCCTTTAGACCGTGCCATTTTGGCCCTTCTAACCCCACAAAATTCCTCATAGCGGACCTGCTTTTAAATTTTTTGATGCATTTTTAAGGTTTTACATTACAAATACCAAACAGTGAACAACAACAAACCACTTTTAAATAATTCAGAATATTGTTATGTTAAGCTATTCATCGAAATAACAGTAACAGTATGGCTGGAAACAAACACCCAGCTGATATCAGAAAGCCAAATGAGGCTCTGAGGACTGGTAAGAGTTATGAGTGTCATGTGTATACTTTACAGACTTACAGCACTTCAGCTCTAATGAGAGAAAAGCTTCTCAGCGCAACACTGGAGCTCAGATGGCGAGTTAGACAATCAGCGTGCCCTGCAAATCATTTGTTTCCACCACTCTTATCTTTCCATGCTATAATGTAGTGTTGCGTAAATCACAGAAGTGGGCTGGTATCAATCAGCCCAGAAAACGGATCCCTAACACAAAACAGGTTCAGGTCATTGGATATCTATCTTATAACCTGCAGAGCTTTATCTTGCAAATTACAAATGAGCTTGATGGCAGTACAGGTTATTTAATATCCATTAATTGGCAACTAAATCAACCAGAAACAACCACAAAGGACCACAAAATAGAGTTGATTCACCACAAAAGTACTGAATTGCAAAAGTTTGTGACAAAGCACCACAAATTTTACTTAGTACATGACAGTGTCAGCTCACGTGACTGTAGCCACATGTATGTGACTGATTTTTGTCTTTCTGACAGTCTGTAATTGTAAATCTGCTTTAATACCATTTTAGTATTATGTTGTAAACTTTTACAGGATTCTCTGTCGTTTTTTGGCCTAGAATCAATAATAAATTCATGATGAATAACAACTGCAAAAGAAAGATTGGCTGCAAAACTGTTTTTTGGCTTTTAGCAACAAGCCATGTTTCATATCTTTGTTTTGGCTTTTACTTCTTTGGTTGCTTTTGTTTGAGAGCAAAATGTGATTGTTTCTCCAGCTCATATTAGTTCATGTTTTTCTCTTTGTGGTTTTGTCATTGAGTTTTTTGGACATTTCACTTTATTTATTGTGCAGATGAACCAAATAAGTTACAATCTGACCACAGCAGCTCCTAAATAATAAATAAAACAACGGAAACTGAGCACATCTTATTCTACTCTTGATGCAATCTCTACTTGGCTCTTAAGTACATACTTAAATATGTTAGTGATATTTCCATCAGTTAAAAGTCCTTACAGCACCTACAGCTCGGCCTATTGTTTTTCCTCACACACTTTTTTTCTTCACTTTATGTCCTTTTCTCTCCTCTGCGCTCGCTTCCCAGAGATGACACTGTCATATTTTGAAACATCTCTCTCTCTTGGTTGGCACTCTCTGTTTCTCTTTTGTTAAGGACCACACAGAGGGATGACATGTTGGAGGCACATCCAGGCTGGGTGGCCCGGCTGCAGGAAAGATGTGGGTGACAGGATCAGCCTTCAACAGACTATGGGAGTAATGCGTGTAGACAGTGTAAAACCAGTCTTTTGGAGACCTGTAGAAAGAGCAACGCTGGCAATTCTGAATAAATGCACTTTGAAAAAAGGGAGGAAAAAAAGTTCTTTGGGAGCCTTGTTTTAGCTGCAGCCTCATGCACTGGACTCCCATGCACTACTAATGTCTCTAAACATCCAGGGCAATAGAAGCAACTCTAATCTATCTAACTTTCAGTTCCCACCGGTTTATTAAAAGAATCGCCTGCTGAAATTCAGCCTGTGCAGATTTCAGAGGTAAAAACCATAAAGCATAAGGCTTGGGAAAGTTTTGCTTTCACAAAAAATGAACCTTATTACCTAACATTTGTTGAATGAATGAAGCATTAGGTTTTAAAGAAGGTACATCGTTCCTATATTAACTTCCTAACATCCGTTACTGGTGTCCTTGTCTTTTTCAACAATGTTTATGTTCCATCATTTACATCAAGACAAACACAGTTCAGCAAGTTAATGCGCAGCTTTCTAAACTCTGTTCATATTTTCATTTAACATGCTCATGTATCTGTGTCAAGTAGGTACAAAGCATTTTCTGCCTCACTGGTGGGCTCATCAACATTGAACCGCTTCTGTGAAGTTCAAGGAGGCCTGAGAACTCCTCGACCCGAAGTGTTTCCTAACACATTATTAAAACGCTTTGGTTCCTGCAGAAAATGGGGAAGATCACCCCCTCGCCTGATAATCACCTTGTAGCATTTAGCACGTACTTAACAAAACAAATGGCCTGTGTGTGTGTGTGTGTGTGTGTGTGTGTGTGTGTGTGTGTGTGTGAGAGAGAGAGAGAGAGAGAGAGAGAAATCCACTGATGCTGGACTTTGTCAAGGTTGAGAGGCTGCAGAAAAAATAGATCAGAAGTGTCATCACGAACAGGCCCCCAGATCCCAGCGGCCCGACAGCTTCTACATTCTTGCTCCGGATGAGGAATGGTGCGACCGCTGATTGTTTATTTTGTTTCTCTATCTTGTCTTAGCAACCCCTTTTTTAATGAGAATGTGCAGTTGCACATCAAGCTCTGGTCTCCCTTGCTTTCTTGTTAACTTCTTTTGAGACTATGAGAGAAAGATAAACAGAAAATACTCTTTGGTTTTTGTCTCAGCACAGCTGCGGAAATGTGGGAGGCTGGAAATCTCATACGATAAAAAAAAAAAAAAAAAAAAAAAAAAACTTGAAACACTTCATTAAATATCACTTAGTTCTTTATCCAGGTCCAAAAGTCTCGACTTTGCACATTTGCTTGCAAATCTGTTTTCATGTTTTTCTTAACAACTGCAGAAATAAAGTGATTCATGAACATCCCAAGTGTAAACAAACCAACATGAACCGTGAATACCCACAGGCCTCGTATCTGACATATATTACAAACAGACAAAACATTTACAGATTATAATAACATGTCAGATGAGGAGGATGGAAATGGAGGGGTGGATTGTCTTATGAATGGAAAAAAGAGGTACAATTAATGAACACGCAGACTTGATAATGGATAACAGCTTTACCATTTCAACAAAACTGGGAAAGAAGTCCGCACTTCAGTGTTTTAAATAATCCTTTGAGCAAGCGGCAGCCTTTTACATGTTGTAATGTATGTGGTTTGGCATGTCAAAGTAGAATAAAGCACATTAACTCACTCTATAGGAGGGGGAGGAGAAATAAAGAAACATTCAAACAAATCTGCTGTCACTGGACAGATAAAGACACAATCAGCAGTGAGTGTGTGTGTGTGTGTGTGTGTGATCCCCAGGCACCAGTAGGCGGTCAGGTGGTCCTCTGTGCTCCCCAGTCAAGCGTCTCACCGCCCCACCAAGCACCCCGATGCCATTGTGTGATGCAGAAGCTGCATGACTGATGCGACAAAAGAGGAGACGTTGATCTTCCAAGACAAGCTCTGCTCTCAGCGCGCTGTGCTGTGTGGTGAGGGAAATGAGCTGATCCTCTCGAGCAGACCGCAACTAAGCTTTGCCTTTTTTTTCCCACTGTAGTAGCACTTAATCCACAGCTCCAGGAGGAGGGAAAACTAGGGAACAAAATAAATTGGTGTAACAGGCCTTGTAAGATCCAAGTAGACTGTGGTAATAGTCTTTAATAAAGACTAATAAGGAAATCCCAGGCTTTTACAAACTCAAGTTCAGGAAACTGAAATATGAATCTCAACGGCCAGATTTTATGTTTGCAGGAATACTTGACTTGATGTGAGGAGAAAGCTAACATGTAGCCCAGCCCATCCAGTACGCAGCACTGACAGGTGTGGCATTTCTAGTGTACCCTTGAGCATGGTACTTCAGCTCACTTATCACAGCTTAATTCAATTGCTCCAATAAAACAATCCAGCTGCATAAACATGTTACAGAATGCGTGAAATCTAAAACAGAGAGCATCTTTAATGCTCCCTGGATAACGCTGTCTGCTACAGGGGCCAATAAATCATTTTGCTCTGTAATTTAATGATTTAAGAGCTCACTATTTGTCACATTGTGGCACCACACCGGGCCAAGGTGTCGTTTTCTTAAGTGTCCATTACTGTGAAAATCCACTCTCCCAAATGGCAGAATGGGAGGCCCCATTTGGGGTGGCTGGTTGAGGCTGTGACAGCATGAATCTGTGCTAAAGGACTGGGCTTTTACACCTGTGTGTGACACTGGGGAGGTTCAGCAGTGAGTGGGAGAGTCAGCCAGCTGTGCTCTCTTGTGGTAGCTCCAGGGATAGCCTGGAAAACATCAAATGTGAAATCCCTTTTCTGTAAGCCACTGAAGTCCCTCTATCATAGCATAATTCTCTACACCGATATAAAAAACACTTTACAACTTCTGAATCACACATGTTGTTGTGACTCAGTTGTCCTGATTTAGCTGCATTTGGGCTCTTTTATGTAACCGCAGATAGACGATGAGTTTTGAGCGCTCTTTGCACTTAACATGCAAAGCATTACTTCTTGAGATGAGGTCACAGGATGAACACTTGAATGGTATTTTTTGAGGGGGTGGGGCTCATTGGTTTGCTCACCGCTGCAAGATGTAATTGCTCACTAAATAACCATCTCTCAGGGGTGGCCAGCCTGTCATTCAGCACAGGTCTGCACAGTGTCCCGTCCTGCTCTGAGGCCGGTCCAACACGTACAGTGGCTTTCCTCTGTCTCCCAGGACAGCTCCACCAGCCGCTTCATCAAGGCTGATTGCTGGAGACATTCCTCTCCCAGCGATAAATTCACCTGATGTGAAGCAGACCTGTGTCCCAAACACTTACAGGCAGGGAACAACGAGGAGTCTCCCTGCTGCAAAAACTGGAAGAGCTTGACAGCAATACTTTTCTGCAGCCATCAGCTCATAACTGATCAACTTGCACCCACAATTGCTCACCACAAACAGATACACTGAACCACGGTGGCACTCAAGTCTTGTGGGCCTCAGTTGAGCTAATCCTCAGCTTTGTCACTGTGAAGTAATACGAGCACCCCTGCCAGCCGGCTACACTTCAAGCAGATGCAACACTCTGTTTGGTTACAACGAAGGGGAATTTTTTTGGTTCTTATTCTTACGATTTGACTCCGGAGAGAGGCCTCTTCTTGTTTACACAACACCTAAAGTTGCTGTAGTGTTATTTATACAGAAACCGTTTCATCAGAGGGGGAAAAAAAAAAAAATCTTTATTTATGACCCCGACAATGACACAAGAATAAGTTCAAGCCCTTCTCCATCTGTTTGCAATCCCAGTGTAATGCTATCATCACCTGTTTCCATGGTCCCGGTCACATCTGGCTTGCATTACACACACACAAAAAAAAAAAGAAAAGAAGAGAAAAAAAATCACACAAGGTGCATTTTTTCTTCCCTCTTTGTGTGCGCTTTACTTTTGTATTGGCTTATATTTCTGAAATAGGCTACAACAACAAATTAAGATCTGAGACATGGAGAAAAAAAAAAAATGCTTATATCAAGCAGCAATTTGCTTTAAATTTCAGAACCAGACTCCCTGGGGGTCTGAACATATTAAACACAGGAGTTTAAGCACTCTGCAAGGTTTATTGCAATGTAAAGCTACTTTACAAAGATAACAAAGGGTTCGGTTCTCAAAGCTGGCAACGAATGACTCCAATTTGTTTGTAGTTAAAACCATTTACTTGTAAATGCAGTGGAATCCCTTTTAATGTATGTCTAATTTTAAGGTAGAGCTGCATTGTAAGTAATAGTACATTTATATAGGGAAGCAAAATGCATTGTAATTAACATTGTGGGAATGCCAGAGTCTTCAGATCTGATGTTAAATCAACATATATACATATATTTATTCAGCTGCAACATCATGCACATGTTTAATGGTCTTGTGTACTTGTATGTCTGTGGTTTAAGAGAGGGGCCACATTTACCATATAATACCATGATAGTAAGGACACACACTACAGAGTAGTGTACTGTAAGCAACATCTTGCCCAAGGAAATGTTTTTCCCTGCCTCATAACAGTCTGGAATTTGTGTATCCGTTCTGTCTCTCCCATGGACACCAGCTGTGCAGCTGGTGCTCGCTGGAAACTGCAGTGAGCCTGTAGTCAAGAGGGATTTTTAACACAATTCTCCCCCGTGCATTCGAGGAAGCAGTAATGTCATGCAATCGGGGCCATGTTATCATTGTGTGAATCCTGGAGAGTGATGTCAGAGGAAAAAGGAAACTAGCTAACTCCCAAACCAAAAGAGCAAAGGTTAGAGGCAGGTTGGCAGGGACCCAGATTGGCTTAAAGACTTTCCTTATTCCTTTTCCCTTTTGCTTTCCTTAAAAGCATAGTCGCTTCGTCCAAATGGCTCGCATGGACAGGATGCTGCTTCCTTTGGCATATCTGGTTATGAGCAGTGATTTATCATAATGGAGTAATAGTTGTCATATTGGGTTAAAGATAACAGCTCTTTTTAAATGGAACATCCGGTGAGATGGCTCTGCATTGATGGAATACACTGTTGTAAATGGATGAAACTGAGACAAATGGATGGACGGACAAACTAATTCATTCGCCACGTTAATGTGAGCTTTTCATCATCTGTAATGAAAAATCAACACCGCCTAATCTATTAGGTGAAAGATCGTTTCATGTCCCTCGGATGTTCGTGTTTTATCGCTCTTCTGGAGGGAAGACTTTTTAAAATTTGAGGTCTCGGTCTCGTCAGGGGAGTGTGTGCAGCGTTAATGCATCTGACAGAGTTTGCTACTATAAAATGTGCTTACAACAGCAACTCTTTGATCGCTGGAAAAACCACGCATGATGTATTGAAACCTTGCATTTCTTTCCATTTAGTAGCTTCATTTTTTGCTTTGTGGTTGCATGATGACTCATCCTTGCCCCTAAATGGTGACAGATAACCGTTTATGTTGGAATACTTTTTTTGGCTTGACTGCATTGTACCAAGTTCCGAATACGTATTACGGGAACATGACGTAATTGTCTTACGAGAAGAGAAATTTTAGTGATTCCAAAAGTGTGAGTGTGTGTATGAAGGAGTTTCTCACGTCAGCTGGACCGCTGCATCACGCATCAGTTAGCTCCCTTCCACCCCCCTGATATCCTCTGAAACCTATGAACTCTGATAGCAACACAACAAAGACCCAACACATCCTCATACGCATACATAAATGACAGAATAGGTCGAACATTGAATCCCAAAAGGACATATATGAATATTATCACTGTTGGAAAGCATCAGTGAAAAGCTTACAAGACCTGCGCCGTACTAAACCCTCGTTTATGTTGTGAAACACTCACAGTTTGCTTTCGTTTAGGCACCAAAACTTCTTGGTTAGGTTTATTTCATGGGCTGAAATAACTATGTTACTCTTACATACGTAACGTAACGTGCATTACACAAGTTAACAAACAGCAGTCTCCTGGATGAAAGTCCGGTGCTTGTTTGAGCCATCCTTCCACACCACCTTCCTCCATATGGAGACTTTCTTGCTCTTTATACCGGGTCACCTGATGTCTTCCTGTTCTCCCTTCATAAACACTATGGCCACTAGAGGTTGCTGCCAACAACAAACATACATGGGTTGATATAACTGGATATGTATATATATATTTGTTTGAGACAATATGTCAGCATAAGAAAGAAAATGCAAAACTGAACTTTAATTGGAGGTAATAAGCTGTTAGCTCAGAACATGTGCACCTGTATTACATTGAATGTACACTGATACTCTTAGTCCCAGGACTAGATTTCTGCTGGTTCCAAATGGCCCCGTAGGCTACAGGTTGGCCACGTTTTCTGTCAGTTTGTGTAATTTGATTAAATGCAAATTTGTTTGGAAAATATGATATCAACTGAAAAGACAGGAGCCCTCCAGCAGTACTGTTCTGGCAGAGGGTTAATGTTTGGTTCCTGTTGAGCTGCAGGCAGCATATACTGTAATTAGGCCATGTTCTTATCTCAGTTTTGTCCCATAAAAGGCTTCAGATGCTGAAGTTATGATTAAGCACATGCACAGTGTGTAGAGTAGATAGAGCAGTAGTGGTGGAGAGGAAGGAGCAAAGCTAGCCGTTATGTTTTACTTATTTCAGGTGTGGCAGAGACTTGATAACATAGATTTTAATTACTTCCTGATAACCCAGCCCAATATTGAAAACTTACTTCACTGAAAGGACATTTCGTGTGAAAAGTGCTGCTTTGTTTTTGCTGATTTAGAAGTCTTGGTAGAAGTCTGGTGTTGTCGGTGAAGCTAACAAAAGATACTGGTGTGTTTGTGTTTCACTACAGGATGCAGCCTGTCCAGGGATCACACACAAGAATCTTAGTGGTCTGTCTTGGCCGAGGCCACGTCCAACAGTCCTTGCTTGATGCCTTCTTGTGTTTCCAGCTTGCCCGCCTTGGAAATACAACAGACGAACACACAAAGGCTGAAAGTTACTGTGAAAGGCTGGTGAGCGGCAGCCAGTTCTTTTCTTATTCACCGTATGAATTTTATGTTTGATCGCGCCAGCGTCAGATCTATGAGCAAGAGTTCTTTTGTTTGGGTGCAGCTCTTATCTTTGCTTCATCAATAATGCCACCCATCCGGATTTAAAGAATTATTTTAGAGGAATCCACCTGCCCGGGCTGCAAAACGTTGCATTTCATTAGATAGTTGTTGATTTTTAATAAGAGTGTACCATGCTGCGTGTGTCCAGTCCACCAAAGATAAGCACATAATGTCAGCGCATGTCTGCTTTGCAACTGGCCTTCCCTTATTTGGTTTTGCTGGCTCACAGCTTGTTCTTGTGCTGTCCCATCTGCAAAGAGAGAGAGGATGTAAAAGAAAAAAAACTTTATAATGCTGTTCTATTGACCTTTAGTATCTTACAGTGCTCAACATTTCCTGTTTCTTTACTGAGCAGAGGTGAACCGCCACACCAGAGAAACATGCAGCGAGAACAATGTGATTTAGCAGATAATTTGTAACTTAAAATTTAGAATAAATGTTTTTGTTATGCATCTGACTCGGAAACCACAAGCACAAGAAGAACAAATACTGAAACCAAACTGAGTCTAAAAGCCGGACTGTGAGAAAATGACTTGAGAAACAGTGGTGGCACGTCCGCCTTCGCTTCTTCCGGGAACAGAGTTAAATGGACCAAATGGTGCTTTTCAGACAGCATCAGCTGAACGTCCAAATGGTTTCTGTCATTCTATTTATAAAACCATTCCTGGCTCTATAATACACTCCAGTAGCGATGTATTATGAATAAAACAAATAGTTCTGTGTACTAGTACCGTAAAAGCTCCGCTGGAGATCAGCTCCTACATGCTGCCTGTTGCAACATCCAAACATGTAAACAACACTAATTTGTTGTAAACATTTATAAGTTTCCGTGGGAGTTCAGTGTTTGTATACTTTGGTCTGAGGAGTTATTCTTTAGGTCGAGAGGATTTTATTTCACATCCAGAGTTAGACGACGCCTTTTCTGGCCTGTTTAAAAACTCCCATAAGCATTTTTTTCCACAGCTTTTGTAATGCTGCAGCCCACCGCTTTGTGGACTGTTTCTGGTAGAGAAAGTATTCTTAAAACAGACTTGATTGGCTGAGGGAGACTACTGGATATCTAAGCAATGTTTGTTTAAGGCTGACAGGGTAAAATGTCAGGACTGATACTGCTCTACTTCACGGATAAAACAATGTGGGTGGAAGATTTGGACATAATCCTCGACTCACAGGTACAAGACCAGGACAAGACTTTAGGGAATTAGGAAGAAAACACTGTTGTTATTTTTTGATTACTGAGTGGCAACTTCATAATTACAGGGTGCACTGATAATGTTTCAGGCTAACAAACAGACAAATTGGGAAAACTTGGGTTTCAGTGCTGATATTGCAATGGAATTAGTCATGATGTCATTAAGTCTACTTTTTGAAATTAGATAAGATATGGAGCACTTTTTTAATAATGGAATAATGGAAAATAAAAAACAAGCAGCTCTTTACTTTCAGATGAAGAAATGTATCTTGTGTATGACAGTGAGATGAAGTAATGAACTACATACATGTTTTGGTTTGTTTGTTTTTTCTTGTCTTCCTCAGGTATGAAGTACAGGGTAGTTTAAAAAGTACTTTAGTGTACTTTATTTCAAAGTCACTCCGATAAGCAAACGTGTCGGCTCCTTTATTCCCTGTACTTCTTCTCTTGTACTCACAGGTGAGTACTAAACATAAAATCTGTAATTTGTGGCCTGTCATCTAAAGAGAGGGAGAGAAAGAAAGGATCAGTAGCTGACATCACATCCATACATCCGTCTTTGACTCATACTTGATGGTATAGGCAGATGGAAACTATTTCTACATCATTAGTGACTCTGAACATTATGACCATTACACTGACATCACTCTGGGCTTGTGGTTATTTTTGGATGTCCTTTGTGAACAAATTGACACCCCTCCCAACTTTCATAAATAGTTCCTGATGATGTGAAATATGATGCATGCGATGTATCTGCACTGACACTCTTACATTTACCAGTTGGAGGATTTGTTTTATTTCCAAGGAAGCTAAGCCCACACAATCAGGCCTTTTGAGTATTGAAGCCTCCCCTCGGGTCAGTCTGACAGGCATCACCTTCTGCCTCTCTGCTGCCATTGTGTTGAAGAAAGCACTACTCAAGCTTGGCCACAGACACGGCAAGCACAAATTTTATGATGACATTCAAAGCTGCAATGTCACTATGTCATTTAAGTCCTTTAGGTACAAATGAGCCATTTCATTAGTCCCAGAATGAATTTGGCACACCATGGAAAACCAATAGATCACATCTGTAATTCTGCTCTGAAGGAAGTTATATCTCAGTGGTTGAATCTGAGGAACTGCAAAATTGAATCTTTGAGGCTATTGAGCAGAAGAAGATTAGCATGCAAATGGCTCCCATAGATCATCTTTCTGAGCATAGGGTAATGGCTGGTGAATGATACTTATCAAGCTCCATAAGTGCTCCTTCCAATAAATACATAGTCCAGGTCATTTGTATTGGGATTCAAGTGTTGATGGATATGGGATTACCACTTAACCTTGGAGTAATTCCAAGACACCGCTTAAATCATCCAATACATTATCTATCCCATAACGGCTTGACCAGTCTTTAAGGATATCACTTCTTAATGCAAAATATGTTTTATGTGATAAATTAAACCGAAGGTGTTACTGACCTATTAATCACATACACGTGACGGGGCATCACTGTCCTTTTATTTTCAAAAGGTTCTTACTGTATGTATTTTTCATATATAACAATGGTCCTGTGATTGTTATTATTTTGACCTTTGGTGAGTCGCAGCTTTACACACGGGACCTTAGACAAAGGGGAAACTTTATGTTGTCTGTTCAGGAGGCACAATGAATTTAGCAATACACAAAACCAGCTTCTCAAACATGTTCAGTCTTCTTCAGGTTAAACAGGTTTGAATCCGCTGGCTAACAAAGAGGACTCTGATATATGAAAGTCGATTATTGTCATGTGCTTCTTGTAAGAGGCTGGCTCTCATTTTTCCCAACCAACACTTGACCCTGACCCTGCCTACCATAATTATATTGAAGGGTTTCATTCCAAAACATTGTATAACTATTTTTTTTTGGTGGGGGGTTTGGGCGTCGTTCTCACACATGACCCCTCAGGTTTTTTATGTCAAGATCTAAAGTCATATTCTTACTTTAATAGTTACTCACAGTTGATTTAGGGTAGGATATCTCTTTCTTACGGGTACAGTGTCTCTTATTCTTACTCATATTCCATGTTAGGATGCGTGTTGAGAGAGTTATTGGTCATTGCAGTCATTCCTCCTCTACATGCTGGACGTGAAGAGATCCATTACAAGTGTGAATCTGGCGTTAGAGAAGGGAGGCAAAATCCACAGACCTCATCCTCACTCACTCTGAAGTTCAGCTGAAGTTGATAATTTCATCTTTTTTGTACTAAATTTCTTCTTTGTGTTGCCACACCCCCCCTTTACTGTATCCCTGTACTGTCCATGAAAACACAAACAGCAGAAACTGAGGCTGCACTTAGGCACTGCAGTGTGTTTAGCAAAATGCTGACATCAGCATGTTAACATGTTCACAGTGACAATATTAACTGATGTTTGGCAGGTGGAATGTTTGCCATGTTCGCAGTTTAGTTAAGTGTGTTATCATGCTAAGATTTGCTCGTTAGCACTCAACACAGCTCAGGATAATGGGGATGATATTATTTTTGCAGGTATTTGGTCATAAAGGGTTGACAAACGGGAATTTTGACCTGCTGGGGGTGCTAGATGAAAAGTTAAGCACCTAAATCACCAAGTTTTTACAATTCATCCTCTGGGCAACATGGACGCCTAAACCAAATTTCATGACAATCTATTTAATAGTTGACAAAATATTTCAATAAAAGCCACACATGAACCTAACGGTAGTGTTAAAGGAAACGTCAGGACAATCATCAAGATCTATAGGACACGTCCTCTGGGGACAATGAATGAACAGAATGAACAGAAATAGTGTGTTGACCAAAGTGCAGGACTGACCAGCACACTGAGAGTCATGCTGCCGCAGCTAAGCAGCTAGTTAGTTAGCTGCTAGGCAGCAAACTGATACTAGCAGTGCACTTTTGAATGTTTGATGGTTCACTCAGCAAGTTAAGGTGCAGGCGAGGACGTGTGTTCATGTGTGTTAGATAACTTCAGCAGGGAAGCTGATGTGGTTTGCTGTTCAGAGTCTGTGGCATTGTCTCTGTGTGTGTGACTGTCTGCTCTGCCTGTAGACACTGAGCGTATGCCATCGAATTACTGCACGACTAGGGACTGCCATCATCAAACCAAAAAAGATAAAATATAAATTCTTGCTTTTATTGTTGGACTTTAGGAAACCCTGTTTTACTGAGCGTGATTATGCTGTAACTGTTTTGCTGCTTTTACATCTTGTGTTTACTCCTTTTGCCAATTATAGCTCCTGGTTTCAGTCGTCCTGTCAAACCTCTAAATCCTCTAATAGCGCACAAAAAAAGAAGTTATTCCAGACTGTAGATTCACAGATTTCTGTGATCTTAAACAGTCTTGTCGTCTTTCTTGCAGACACAGCATCACTGTATGGAGGAGTCTCTGCTCTGCAGATCTGTTCACTCAGAGTCCTGACTCACACTACACTGGAATGAGAAGCACGTAAAAAGATGCTTGCACAACATTTCAGTGAGAAGAATCAGACCTCTCCTGCAAGCACGCACACAACACACACACACACACACACACACACAGTGCTACAATGCAATACATGTCTGTAAAATGTCTCTTAAAACAAAACAAACAGGGAAAAAATCCTTTTTAGTGGCGAATGAAGAGGACCAGATAACATCCCACACGATCAGCCAGACATAGAAAGATGTCCCTGTTTGGTCGGTCAACTCATGTGAGAAAATATTATGAAAGAGCAGATAATAGGAAAAGCAGCGCTATCTTGCTGGAATATTAACTGAAGCTATAAACATGGCTTTTGAGGGATAAAAGTCCATCTGGACAAAGGGTGAATGTCCCTGTCAGTGTGTGGTCTGTTTCCAGGCTGATGTCCTTAACTGTGGGGTTATGCTTGTACACACTAAGAAAATAAGGCTTTCTAAAGGGTTCTCAGGAGATATGGACCTGACTGGATCAATTTTTCTCCAAGTGCTTTTCCAGACAAGCTTTTTTTCCTTCTCAGTACTGAAAGAATGAATCCAGGAAGTCCCATGAACATGTTCTGATGACACCTTTGTCTTTTGCATATAATGCCAGTGATTTTAAATCATTTGTGATGTTGCAGTCTTGATGATAGGTTTATCATCAATGTGGACACATTTAAGGACGCTGTTACATCAGCTGTTAAAGTAGATTAAGAAGTGAACATGGCTGAAGAGTTAAAGTCCAATATAAGTATATTTGAATTAAGAGAGGAAACACTATATGTACAACTTGATTTTACTGTGGATTTTCTTGTGTATAAATCATTCTTGGTAATTCTGTAAATATGAGGGCGAGTGCAGCCTCATCCCAGCAGTCCTCTTTCTAGGAGAGACATAAAGGTTTGTGGCTGCACTTTTAGATTAAGAGTGTGTGTCCATAGTCTGCACAGACATTCCCTGTTGTGTTAACAGAGTGCTGCAATAAGGAGATCACTTTTTCATCTTCTCTTTGGAAAGGCTGCGGATACCAACTGGGAAGGGAATTGTGGGAAAATGTACCCTGATAATTCAAAAGCTGATTGCCAATGAAAGGCTCCAGTGTCTTTATATCTTTTCAGCTGAACACCAACACCAAGCAGACTCATATTTCTGTTGTTTTAGCCCCTCTCAGTGGGCACATGTCCTCATCTCTCTCTTTTAATAATCAAAGATGGCACCGCATGAATGTAACCTTGTGCAGCTGTTTGCTTAGAAACAAATCAAAATGTACGCTAATGCTCATGAGGAGGATCCTCAAATAAGTGATGCTGTCCCGAAAGATCTTTTCATACAACATACTGAAGAAAGGAGATCATTTGACTTTAAAGTGGCGCTATTTTCTCTGTCTTTAACAGTTTGTATGTTGCCTCTGTAGTTTAATTTCAACAGCATAATCCACACTTTCTGTAGCCTTTTTACATTTTAAAATCAACATGTTTCAGACTTGAAAAAGCAAATCCCTGTTTTCCTCAGTCTGACTTTTCATGGATGAGATTTTGACACTTCACAGGAGGCACAGGCGTAAATAATCAAATGAATGATGGCTGAATTCCATTTAGCTGCCTCACTTTGAGGGTCCTGATGTTGGCTCACCGTCACACTGTCTTACAAAAATATTTGTATTTAATCCTTTAATCAGTGTTCACGTTACCTATTCTCTTCACCATTCATTTGTATCTCCCACTCTTTAATTTTACAGTATTTGATGACTTTACTCAGTGACTCTCATGAAAACTAAATTTGGACACCAGTGCAGTGAGTTTAAAAGGCTTTAGGTCATGCCTGCAAATGTCAGAAGTTGTTATTAAGCAACATCTGGTCTTGGAAGTTGCTTGTCCCACCTCTCTCCCCCTCTATAGATCACACCCCTCTGCAACATGTCAGTCATTCTGATGACCTGTCTACTCTCTGAAGTACATATCAACCCATGCAGGCTGCAGAACCAACCAGACCCCATTGAGAAAATGCCCATGTCTCTGGAAGCGTCTTCTCTGCTGCATGTCGACCTTTGAATGATTGTTGTGTACTATTTTGATTTTGTGTTGCTTTTTAAACCTGTTACGCAGCAGCTTTTCACAGTTGAAAAAAACAAGTATGACTTCTAAAATTAACTCTCACTAATTGTATTATTTACACCTGTGCTTTTCCTACTGTTAGATGTCTTGTATAAAAAAAGGGCACAGTCCTGGGGTCATGAGTCTACCTGCCCAGTAGGTGGAGCTGACAGAATTTAGAAACTCTTCTACAAAAGGTTCTGCAATCACGAGATACAGATAAGAGGAAGACTGTTTGAGTAGTTAATTTACATCCCTTCAATGTGCACAGATATTTCAGTTATCATCTCTTTTGGGCCAATTCATTTACAAATGAAATGCTTATATGCAAAGGTGTGGACAATAAGACCCCAGTCCTGAATGAAAGTGTGAATTGTGTGACTTCTTGAACAGGCTGTTAACAGAAAGACCAACTAAAGTATGTAGTGAACACTCAGGGGAGAACGGTTTTCCAGTAAAAAAGCTTTTACTGAAAAAACTATGGTCATTTTATCATTTCATAGCATATGATTGTATAAACATAAACATAGATGGACATCAATGAAAATCAGTTACATAATGTTTAAAATATATCTACTCCTCTTTTAGCAGGTGAGAGTAAAATGCTTTTAAGAAGTTAAAATCTTCACGTTGACATACAGTGTTAAGTCATAGATGCTAAAATACAAACAAAGACAATTAGAAATCAATTTTAATGCTGAATTAACATTTCATCCATTCATATCTGAGGCTGACAACATCAGTGGTCTTGAATGAGCTGACATGCTTGCATGAATTCTGCCAAGACAATGACACATGAGGTTTTTGATGATCATACCGCACAGTACAAAGACAAACTGCCTCCCAACACATGACAAGTTGCTAGTAAAGGGTTGATTGCAAGTGCGGCGACTGATTCTCTGAGCATCCAGCATCTGGGGGGTCGGGTGTGTGTGTGTGTGGGGGGGGGGGAGTAAGGATCAGGCTGTAGCGGCTGGGAGGGGGTTTGTTATTGGGGTTTGCAGTCAGAACAGCCTCCCCCATCCTCTCTGTGAGTGCTTTAGTGTAGTTAGTGGAGGAGGTATACATTACGGGGGTAGTTCAGTCGTTGTCAGTTAGACTAGAGACAGTCCACAAACTCAAGGCAGGTGGAAGTAGCTGGACAGGGATTGGCTGACTGTCCGTGGCGAGCAATGCGGAGTTGATGGAGGAACTGGGAGGGCAGCGAGTGGTCACAGCCTGTAGTTACCATGGAGATAACTAGTTTTGATGGTTAATGTGGTTTGCCAATGTGGACGGACCGACGAGAGGCGGTGTCAGTGATGAGGAAGACGCTACCTCCTCCCAAAGAAAAGCGTGGTTGCCTTAAGAGTTCTTGGCGACCACCTTCATTGTGATGGTCTTCACTTCTGTGTACTCCTTCAAGCCACTTTCTCCCCTGAAAACAGACAACAGGAAATAGTAACAATGCTGCTCATGTTGTTTAAACTATCATGCTGACAGCAGCTGTGAAATGCTGCGCATGCACTGCTGGAGGCTCCTTATGGAGAAATACTGCACTATCCTCTTAGATAAAAATATATGTGATGTTAAGCAATTTTGAAAAGTACGCTTTCAAAACACAGTCAGTGTTAGTAATATTCAATTGGCAGGCAACCAGGTCATACTCACAATTCACGTCCATTGCCAGACATTTTATATCCTCCAAATGGACACTGTGTGCTCAGAGCGTTGAAGCAGTTTATCCTGAGAAATACACAAAACATTGATCACTCTGGTGCCTTTGATTCATGTGGTTTGTGATTTTAAAATGGTGCATAATTTTGTCCAAAGCAGTAGTATTACAGCTGCGTTCAGTAAGACTGATGTAAAAACACACTGTCATCGTCACTGGTGTTTCTGAAGCCCTCTTTATCTAACAACATAATTCCTTTATTATTTAACAAACACAGCTGAAAGTTGCCAGGCTGTATATTTGTGAATTCAGTAACTGCAGCTGCCTGGGAAGGAAAGAGTGAATGGAGGCTGAGTAGACTGAAGTTGAGGTAGAGTAGGAGTGGGAAAACTTGTCGGAGAAAGGTGCAGCCTGAAGACAAAGAGTTTTCAGTCTGAGGAAATGGGACAAAACTCTGACTGAGAAGATCCTGAGGAGGAGGGGCAGGACTCTCTGTTATGTAAAACAATGTTAAGACAAGGCATTTCCTTACAGTAACCTTTAGCATGGAGAGACAGGAGATTTAAATGGAGTAAATGTAGCTATTTAGAGATATGAAGAGATGTAAGAGAGAAAAGCTGCTGCTTTGTGCTGACATTCAACCCTGTTAGCGATTGATGGGTTAAAGGAATTGTTCATGTGCTCATTCACTTTATTCCTGACAGTTAGATGAAAAGACTGATACCACTTTTATGTCTGTACAGTAAATATGAAGCAATCGCTAGCAGCCGGTTAGCTTAGCACAATGACTGGAAACAGGGGGAAACAGCTAGCCCGACTCTGTCCAATCCTGCTACCAACATCTCAAAAGGTCACAAACATGTTTTATCCTGTTTGTTTAATCTGCACAAGAAACAAAGAGTCTTTTCATCAACGCAAGGCTGCAAAGAAACCAGCAGGAAATATTGTGTTTCCCTTAACAATGACTTCTTAAAGATGATGGTAATATTGTTCTGTGTGTTTAACATCTATGGTGATCTGGGCAAAATGTTTGGTGAAGAGTTGTGTGATGTGTTTTCATTTTGACAGAGGGGGGGATTTGGTGAGGCCACACAAACCAAGTCAACAGAGAAATCTAATGTCACCCATATCTGTAAGATCAGGAGATGACTTGAGGCACAGCTGGTTGTCTGCACTCAATCCCAAATGTCTTTACATTATAAGAAGCCATTGTCGGTATCAGCGGTGAATATTGTTTTGAATAGTCAAGGCAGAAAAGATGGTAAGAAAGGAGGATTGGTCCTTCTCAAAGTACCACACAAACTCTTCAGCAGAGGAGGAGAAGTAGGCTGGTGACGAGGCAGCTTCAAGAATGAAGGACAAAGCAGAAAAATGTTTCCTCAGCTTACAGAGGATTGCAGTCAAGTATAACAAGTGGTGAAAAATCCTTGGCAGACGCTGTTTGTTAGCTATACTTCCACCCCTACTTATAGCCATCTGCAGGTAATTACAAAAGAAACAAAACAATTTTAGGTGAACTCAAGAGGTAACATTTTATGGCCATTTCATTCATACAAATTATAAAATGAGGGTGTCACTTTACATTTACAGTCTACGTTTTGCATTGCTGTCATGCACTGGCACGTAGCGTTTGATATTTTTGTATCTTGAATGTCTGAGCTGAGTGGAAAAAAGTGAAAAAAGGAAGGAAAACATTTCTTTGCGGCTTGTGTAATGATAGTGAAGTGGCACTTTGCCAGATTACAGTTTATGGATGCCAGAGTCTGAAATGGTTGATACTTCCCACATGAAAAATATTACTGATTGCATCTAAAGAAATGCAGCAGATGAAACTTACCAGACAGTGCCAGCCTGCATGGCTGTGGACACGGTCATGGCTTTGTTGATGTCGCTGGTAAATACGGCTGCAGCCAAACCATAATCTGAGTTGTTGGCTCTTTCTATCACTTCCTCAATAGTTTTGAACTTCATGATCATCTGGACTGGGCCAAAAATCTGTGAACAGAGAAAAATATGAAGGTTACACATTATGAATCTTTTCATGCATTGAACCTATTAGTACATAACATATACTAATATAGTTGTAAATGCAGGACATTGACTTGAATGAAGCATTTTTATATTGTGGTATTAATACTTTTACTTGTGTAAGGAATACTTCTTCCAGCACTGCTTTTCATGCCCGTATACATGCATCAGTAGTGCTGGAGCTACCAATATCCCTGTTCTTTATCATTGTACCTCCTCTCTGGCGATGCGCATGTCATCCCTCGCATTAGAGAAAACAGTGGGCTCAATGAAGAACCCTTTCAAGCCCAGAGCTTTGCCTCCACACTCCAGCTTGGCTCCTTCACTGATGCCACTCTGGATAAACTCCAACACACGATTCTGCTGCTCCCGACTGATCTGTGTGCGAGGAGGAGACATTATATGGGAGCCCAGAAGAGAGAAGGCAATTAAAGAAAGACAGAGAAGCAAACATTTTGAGTTAAGGAAAAAGAAAGCGAGCTGCTGAAATGAAACTTGTGCTGCTGTAGATCTGTTGACCTCACCTGTGGACCCTGCTCAGTAGTGGGATCAAAGGGGCTGCCGACTATCCTCCTCTTGGCTCTCTCCACACTCCTCCGAACAAACTCATCATATATGGGCTCCTCCACAAAGATGCGAGAGCCTGCCGTGCAGCACTGGCCTGCATTGAAAAACACGCCCTGGTGGGCCTGTTCTATCGCCAGATCCACTGGGAAAAAAGGGGCTTTTAGTTAATCATGACTAGATATACAAATGTTTATTAGACATCAGACACACTGTCCCATACAAATAGTTGTCTTAATCATGAGTCTAATTTGAAAGTTATACTTGAAAGTCTTAATGTTCAAAGAAATCATCATCACATATACATAAAAAACTTCATTTGGTAAAAAAAAAGCAATCCACGTAGTATATTGTTACAATATTTGCCCCAATATTTGTTGGAGGTATCCTGTGCAACTCTGATACCTGACACCTGAGAGACAGGACCCTGCTGTTGAGCACGAAGGGTTAACGGACCCCCGTGATTTATAGGTCTCGGCTGAAGCACCCGACTGAGTCAGGGTCCATTCTGCTGATTTACTGGCCTTAGGGAGCCCCTCTCACGGCTGCTGAAAGCATTTGAAAGCCTCGGCACCCCCAGTTTGGTGAGCCACTTAGAATTTATATGAAACCCATCCATCCACAGATTTTCATGGCACTACAAATGTTTTGAGTATTTTAAGATTCGCAGTCCGTGTGTGTTTATCTACAGATCGAAGGTCCTGAGAATGGGAACCTAACAAAACAATAGCAGTGACGGACCACCCAGTGAGGGCGACAGGTAAATAGAGCACTGAATAAAACATTACTTGAAAACTTACAATCAGCATCTGCAAAGATGATGTTGGGGTTCTTTCCTCCCAGCTCCAGCGTCACCTTCTTCAGGTTACTCTTTCCAGCTGCTTCTTGGATCAGCTTGCCGACCTAGCAAAGGAAACAGATTTGGGGTTTACTCACATAGATGCAGGCCCGTGGCCAGATCAGTAAATCAGCTGGAGCCATTAAATAACTTAAGGAGGCTGGTTAGCTCCAAACAGGGAATGCACTGGTAGGCCAGCTGAAACATGAGTTCTGCAAACACACAGAATGAATATCTATTACAGGTTTTTGGAGACAGCAACAGAAAAATAAAATGATGTTTCAGCCGGTAACAGCATCTGATGTCTAATGAAGGCAGGAAGAAGCAACCACAAGATGTGTGGGTGGTGTTCTGTGATCTGACTATCTGGGGGGGGGGAGTATGAAATAGGTCTGGTGTGAAGACAACAAGGGATTTGCTGCGTTTTTTTTTTTTTTCATTAACTTCTTATCTTCCCCATTTCTTCTTTACTCCTTATCAACAGTGATAATATCACATAACAAAATGAAAACTAATAAATAAAACATTTAAGAACAGCACTGCTTGATAAGGTCACTAAGGGAAATCACACATGTGACTCATCTTAAGGGACCATACCAGTGTTTTTTCAAGTTTTAACTCCTTAACTATGAATGATGTGTACTTAAAATCCACCGATCAGCTCCTCTAAAACTCACTGATTACACATAACCCCCACAATATGTCATTTTTACACATCTGCTTTGATATGGATTATAACAGTGAGGGTTAGAGGTTTCCAGTCTTTAATCTACACTAAACCCAGTATCTAATGTACAAGTAAGAGAGCATCAATCCTCTCATATAACCCTCAACAAGAAAGCAAATGCAGCTACTCCGAAAAATGTCGAACTGCTCCTTTAAGATTGAGGGAATATGTCAGTCATGGTAATAACAATGTGGTCATTCCATTAAAAAGTAAGCCTGAACAGTATAATGAATTAGCTGCATTAACTGATATCTTTTCCATGTTGTGACATATTGTAGTAACTAAAGATAACAAGCCTGAGAAGTCCAACAAACCTCCCTCACAACCCTACACCCTAAACAAGTATTCATCTTCCTGTTACTCATACAGCCTGTTTTATTTTCCAAGAGAACTGACGAGATAAAGTGGAAAAATACCCTCTCGATGGCCAACCCAAAAACCCCCACCTCCAACCTGGAAAAGACTGATCTTCTCTCGCTATCTTCTCTGGTGTCTGAGTTGCTTTTAGATACTAAGATATTATAGAAAACAATACATAGAACAGAATCAACCTCTGTGCTGTGGCTGGTACCTAAGCTGCATGAAAGCAACACAATACTTGACTTGGCTTCTTGTTTCTGATGTGTTTTGTCTGCCTTTGATCCACAACACAATAAGGGTGACTAATGGGGGGTTAGCGTGTGTTTACTCAGGGGTAAGGGAAACACGCTGGGCTGCGAGACTTCTCCGTGTGGAGTCACAGCCACATGTGAGTCAGTATGAGGATGAGTTGTGGTCCTACAATCCACCTGTAGCTAAGCCACCATCTTCCACTCTGTGAGGAGATGCTGTGGTCGCCAGTATCCCCCACCCCTGCTACTACAGTGCGGTGACTCACTGTCTGGGCATCAGCAGTCTCTTATAGCACTGGCTCATTCTCTCAGTAATTGACTCCAGATCACATGAAACAACAGGAAAACTAGTAAAAAAAAAAAACCCAAAAACTGGGCCACTCACAAAGGAAATGTTCAATCAAGACGAGATGATAAAACAAAGACGATGTTTGTGTTAGAAGGTGCATTTATGCAAGCTCGCGTGCACACCCTCATTTTGTGTTTGTGTGTGTGTGTGTGTGTGTGTGTGTGTGTGTGTGTGTGAGAGAGAGAGAGAGAGAGAGAGAGAGGGAGAATGACGACATAAAAATGTATGTTTTTTATTATACTGTGCAGGAAAATGATAAAGACGCAATGCTAGAGGAAGTTATACACAGGATAAATAACTGTAAATAGTTATGATTCTATCCTATTTAATTTTCTAGTGATACGCAGGTCAGTATTCAATTATGGGATACTTTATGTGGACCTGTAGCGACTACTAACAGCTTCTACTTTGATTAGGTCTGATTAGTAGATGAAGCTATGAGAGATAACAACAATCTCTGACTGTTCTGAGCATGTATGAGAATCAGACATAGCGACACTAACACACAAGAAAACAATGGAATATTAGAATTAAGAACTGAATGGGACATTCAAGGGTTCACATTAAGTGAGCTAATAACACAACGATTCCACAGCCATGATAGCAGCTCGTGCTTTGAGCTCAGTGCTAACATATCAGCATGCTAACATTTTCTAGAAAACAAAACCTGAACCTCATCTTGGCCCCAGAGGAAAAGTCACCAAAGTCAGCAGGGATCTTCATCTGGGGATCATGAATGTCTCTACTCACTGTCATGCCAATCCAGCGGATAATTGTTGAGAAATTTCAGTCTGGACAAAAGTGCTAGACCAACAGCTAGCATTGCAGCTAGCATGTGTTTCTCCATTCACATTTATTAGTTTATGAATTACTTAAATTATCACTTGTTATCACATGTTTTCTACTTCAAATTATACCTTAAGCACTCATCTGATACGGAGATATTGGAGAGCAAACAGTAAAACACTGGTCCCTCAGCCTCACATTCATTCACATCTGAAGTTAGCATATATCTCTCATCATGTGGCCTAATTTTGCTTTCATTACTGTGACTGTTTGGCTCTCTAATCTTTGACATCTATACCTGTGTGGGCTTATCGGAGGTTGCTCACAACACAATTACACACTGATTCTCCAACGCACCACCAGAGTCAAAACAGACATCTCCAGAAACCACAAGCCAAATCCAAACGTTACATAAACCTGGCTCATGTACCAAAGATACATGTGAAATACAGGCTGGTGCCATCATAGCGTAAATTATACATTAGGATTGCTGTAAATGGTTTTAGCAGAGGGTTTAGTTTGCAGTTAGAAATAACAGATGTTTATAAATGATCTGCAGAAAAGGAATCTGCTGTCACTCCGGCTGTTCCCTCTGGCCTGAGGAATTTGTTCAGACCGCAACACCTCCGAGCGCTCAGCACCTAACATGGTATGTCCTTGGTGATTTAGCTTTCCATTAACTTCTCCCCTGTCCTGCAAAGTCACCAGGGTTTATCCTGTGTGTGTCCTGATAGTCAGTTCAATGAAAGTGCTGTGGAGGTACGTTAATACAGCAGAGACAGCGGAGGGAAAACAGATGAGGCAGTGTTTTCAGAGAGATGTGTTTGTATACTCTGGACAGCGGAAATATGTGCATGTGTGCGAGATAAAATCAAAGCCCCTCTGTCATGAGTAGTAATGACAGGGCATGCAACTTAAGTAAGTTGTTTGTCATTTAGACTTCAATACAGGCACACAACATCCCCTAATTACTCAGCCTGCTCTTATGCTCTGCACATGTTGGTCACTATGTCACTTGCTGACAAAAGCAAGCAGTAGGCAGCTGTTGATCTGAGCCACTTTATTAGAGAAAAGTACCTTGGTTGATCCTGTGAAAGCCACTTTGTCTATGCCCATGTGCGAAGCAATTGCAGCTCCTGCCGTTGGCCCGAATCCTGGCAAAATATTGATGACTCCCGGTGGAAACCCAGCCTGTCAAAACAATATGAGAGGAAACAAGCTTTAGCAGAGATGACAGCAGAGCCAAGCAAAACCACAGGCGGTGTGGGGGAATCCGGACCCAACCCAACCTCCCTACCAGCAGAGAACGGAGAGAACATCAAAAAGAAGAAGGCAACAGACAGATAGTCTCCAAAAAGAGGCGAGGCCAGAGAGGGCAGGGGAAGACAGGGAGGATGTGGACACTGGGAATTGTACAGCATGATTAGGTTTCTCTACATGAACATGTGATGCTACATTGTTCCTATCCTGTTTAATTTACTCACTTGCTGCACTCTCGAACCCTTTGCTACAAAACAATACGTTGCTAGCACACTTTGGATTTGAATTGACTAATTGATTTAGTTGAATAGCTGCAGTGTATGTGAAGCTCTGTTAAGCTTTGTCCTTTGCTTTGTGTCTCAGTGCTCTCTCATAAGGTGTCAGCACTGATATTCAACTTTCTGTTGAGTTTTAAGTTGCTGATTCAAAATTTTTTAATTCAGTTCATCTTAAAGACTCAAAGTCACAGACTAAGTAGCTCATTCACGTTTTTCCTAAACTAAGCAATCACATCACCATTCAAATGCACTTCAGTACATAAACACATCACTGTCTGACCGTTGCTACATTCAGCACTAATTCTGACTGAACTGGGGACAGTCCTCAGTTCAGTTTGGCATTTAAATAGGCCTTTATGATTACTGTTATAGGGTTACTGCTGAATTCACGCAGTGTCGTCAGAATGGGAAGATTAGGAAAAATATGCCTTATTCCAAATTGGCCATTTTCACGCATTATTCCAAGGTGTTAGCCATTGTGCTAACCTTTACCTCTGTTTGTTGGGTTGTGTATTTCAGTTCCTTACCAAGCAAAACCAGATACAAACACTGTAGAGCTCCAATAAAATTTTCAGAATCAAGTGTATATGTTAATTTTCAATTTTATTTTGATATAACAACTTGTTGACATGTCTGTAGTTTCTTTTCAGGAAGTGGGAGATATCTTGGTTCCTGATGTCTATGACTTGGAACTAAAAGATCGAAGGCTGACATGAACATTTCCTCCCACTCAGCTGTTCGTAATTTCAGTATAAACGAAATGACATGAATGTGACATTATAGCTCAGCAGCTTCTAAGAAGGAACTAACTCGCTGTGTCACCCTTACACAGCACATAGCTGGCGGTACTCTAACTCATCACTGAGGGGCTGCACCGATAAAAGGCTGAATTTGTTCAGTGACAGCGGTGTTTCTGTGTTTCCTACGTCTACGTAACATCTCTTTCATCACTCAACCTGTTCACAGAGATGTGTGTGAGTTATCCCAAGCAACCAGAGCCTTGTTTCACCAGTCATGTTGCTGTTGACTTTTAAAAATGGAATTTTTCAATGCTTTAAAGGACCAGTGAGTAAGATTTAGTGCACCTGGCAGCGAGGTTGCAGATTGCAACCAACTGAATGCACCTCGCCCTACTCCTCTGTTTCCAAGGAGAACCTACAATAGCTGCAAAAAACACGAAAGGTTTAGAGCAAGAGTTTGGTTTGTCTGTTTTGGGCTATGGTAGAAACATGAGGGGTGCAACATGGTAGACTCAGTGACCTCCATTGTATTGGGGAAGCAGCATAAATCTAAGGGATTAAAATCTCAACACCTTATCTGACAAAATCAAAACTCTCTGCATGGCTGCATACCACTATGAGTAAATGACAAAATGTGTTTTGTTGTGATTAAGGTGAACTGACCCTTTAACTTCTTGGCTAAGGGTGGAAATAAGAATAACATTCAGGATTAAATACAAATTAGAAATACAGATTCTGAAAAGATGCACCAGATAGACAACTGACACTTTGTTAAACATCTGTTTTTTGTCGCCTTGTGGTTACACTAACACTGGACAATCCAAATAAAGTGTTTGCCAAATTCATAGTGAACACTGTGTTCTTGGCAAACTGAAGCCAAATGTGATTCTGATTCAATTAATGAAATATTAACTTTGGACTTGTGAACACAGTGTGGCTGGCATAGTGACTGTGCCGATTACCTCCTTGACGAGAGCGGCTATGTAGAGGCAGGTGAGCGGTGTCTGTTCAGCGGGTTTGAGGACAACAGTGTTTCCGCAAGCGAGTGCTGGACCCAGCTTCCATGCTGTCATCATCAGAGGGAAGTTCCACTGTGCGTGACCCAAAACACACACACACACACACACACGAGTGCGCACACACACACACACACAAACACATATACACACAAACACACACATATACACACAGGAAAAAGACATCATGCATCTGACTGACATACTGGGTGGTCACAAGTCAAGCTCAATAACTCATCGCTCTTAAGTCACTTACTCTCATTTTCACTCTGTCTAAACATAGTCAAGTGAGAAAATGTTCTCGGCACTTGTACAGTATTTTCTCTTCCCACAGTATTCTGAGAAAGCCGGGAAATTGCAACACATGTGCAATAAGCCCATATCACTGTACAACACACAGGCCTGTGTTATTTCTGCTTTACACAGGAGCCCATGGGGCTCAACGCAGAACCACACGCTTTCTGCACTCTTGCACAATCAACAGTGTCTCTTTCTCCTTGATCTTTTCCTCCTTTCTCACCATTCTCCTTTCCCCAGACCCACTATGTTAAAGCCCTCAGCTCACTCCTCTGCCTCTCACTTCTCGTTCCCTATTACTCAAGCTCGCTGGCACCGTTATTTTTGGGGCTTACCAGCAGGATTTACCCGAATAAACAGTGACTGTCAGGGAATTACTGGAAAATGCAGAATGTAATTCAACAAACAGGCCAGACTTACAACCGCCGACATCTCTTTTAAACACAGCCAATTCACTGTTATCTGGGGTTTTTTTTTTTTCAGGCTTTTATGTACATTTGTATTCATCATGCATGCCACTTGTAGGAAGGGTAATACTCACAGGGATAATTTGTCCACAGACTCCAATGGGCTCATATCTGGTGAATGTCAGATACTCTCCATCTGTGGAGGAACACACATGCAGCACACACGCATGCACACACACAAAGAGAAAACAGGGTTCGTCATTTCTAGGTTTAATTTAAAGCTTGAAACACATGAAAAATGTCACCACCTGATACCCCCGGTGTTGTTGACTCAACATGTTAATTTGTAAATGAATCCACACGCAACATTCCTGGTTTCTTTACCCTGGTGAGAGATTACATTTCGTTTGGAGCCTCCTACAGCACAGGCATGTGTGTAACTGTTTTAGGTCATAGAGATGGGTGTTATGCTGGAAAGGTTTGCTCATTCTTCTTGCATTACTTAAGTAAGAGGAGGTACTTACTGAGGGTGTGCCATGCTTGTTCATTCTCCACAAAAACAATTGATATTGAGAAGTGTGTGCATAAATTTGTTACAACAGTTGTCAGCTGATGAAACATTGCCTAATGTTGCATTTGGATTGGAATGATCAATGGTAGATGACAAGCCCAGATAATCACTTTCAATGGGATACAGTGAAAGCAAAACAATGGACACAAAACTGCAGTAAAGATTCTCAAATGTCAAACTTTGGATGTTGGGTCTTTCCAAACTGTTATTGTTTGGAGAACGAAACTACAAACCTACGAGACATGAGATTTTCAGGAGGAACTCAAGTGCCTGCAGGGTTTGTTTGGAAGTATGACGCCTGCAAATGACTTATACTTCAATTTGGAACATGCAATGTAAACTTTACCAAGCTGCGTAGCCAAAGGTGCTTCACACAGTGACACTCCCCATTCATTTCATACAGTCTATGATACAGATCCAGCACAATAAGCTCAGCATAACATGCAACACGGACAGATGCCGAGGGGTTGCTGGTAGTCGATGTGCTGCACCTCATCCTGACAGGTGAACAAAAAATGATTACTGACAGCTTTGCATCAGACAGGCTGCAGGAATGCTTGTTTATTTTTTCTGAAAGTCTACTAGTGCAATAAAGCTTAAAGCAAAGCCCCGGGACAACGCTCACCGTGGCTGATTTGGCAGCAGTGTGCAAGAGAAGCTTTGAGAGGGACAACACAGTGCTGTCAGGAGGTTTCTCGTGTCCTCTCTCTTATTCTATTTCCCTTTTTTGTGCTTCCTGTTGAAGCAGACAGCCAACTTTCCCCTCTTCCACAACCAAATTCAACTGCCTTACTGGGGCAACACTGACGGCAGCCTCCTCAGGGCAGTAAGAGTTTCAATTGATCACCACTGACACCTTACTTTCCTGAGTATAAAACTTTTTTCATTCAACTAAACACACCAAACTTCTTAAATCAGCTATAATCAATATTTAATAACAGTGGAAATGCAATGGCCATGTGTAATGAAAAAGCCGAGCATTTTAGCATCTTTCAGCTCATTGTTTTGATTTTCACTTCCATAACTTTTGCTGTTTTGGTTCAAACAGTAGGCAGCTATTTTCAGAGTAAAAGCTCTTAAAACCTGCTGCAAACAACCTGTCCAGCACCAAACACCAGCCAGACAAAGTTAGCTATTATCTGGTGACCACAGTGGAGCATTAGCAGCCAATGAGCAAGATGTTTCCCTCAGGAGTTGGAGGAGACCAAAACAGAGCTGAAAACTTGTTTATATTGGTCTTTCATTCATCAGGTGGCCAGACACACAACTCCAAATGAAGACTAATGTTGCTCTGGAACTGCTGGATGAGTTAATTCATTGGTGGACAGTTTGCTAACAAGTTTGCCATATTAACTTAAAAGGTGATACTGCTTCCAGTGTTGTGTTTCCAGCTTGTTCAGCAAGTTTTTTAATCATTTAAAATGCATCTCTATTTAACACCTTAATGCAAACGTTGCCTGACAGATTACTTTCACAATAAAATCATTATTTTACCAAGACACTAACTTTTGGTACAAGGACATTCAATACTTAGAGAAGACACAGTTCAGTCAGTGCTCAGAGTATTGTGGTTTGATGCCCAGCCCCACTAATAACAAGCCAGGGACTTCACCTAAACAACACCTCTGTGTTCATCTCCAAACTGTCCTCAGAGACAAACAAGAGACTTTGTTTGACATCTTCCACTGCAGTCCTACTAAACTTTCCCTCATCACCAGTCTGCCTTTTGTCCATTTCACCAAAACTCTGCTGTAGTTCTCAGAGAGGGATCTTACCCATGGGAATGGAAGTGCCGTGGATCTTGTCTGCATATCCAGCGAAGTATCTCAGTGTCTTTATGGTTCCTTGGAGGTCCACAAACAGGGTGGGCAGGAAAGGCTTCCCACTGTTCAGTGACTCAATAGTCTGAAGAGAGACGGGGGAGACGTTTGAGAAATATGTGATATAACCTTGTGATCCTAACATAATTCCATACTGTTCCAGCCTTTACACTCTCCCAGGGGTGAAATGTGACACTAAGATAACACTAAACTACAAATACAGCCCCTATATTACTGTTATATTTTCTCTTTAAGACGAACCAAGTTTATTTGTAGCCTATTTCATAAACACAGAGGCAACTCAAAGTACATTGTAGGAGGCATAAAAAAGCATAATTAATAACCAAAATATATCAAATAAGAATAAAATGAAATAAACAGACGAAGGAATAATGGTTACACTATAGTTTCAGGGCAGATACAGTGCAGGTGTAATAATTAAAATTATAGGTTTTTAATCAAGTGGATACGAGGGCGCTATTATACATATACACATCATATCATTAATGGATGCAGAGAAGTGCCAATATTTGGTTAACTTACTGCTAAATAGACACTGTCTCTCTCCACCAGATCAGCCAGTTTGGACAGCAGGCGACCCCTCTCTGATGCGTCCATTCTTCTCCAAACAGAGCCCAAAGAAAAGGCAAGACGAGCTGCCTGCACCGCTTTATCAACATCAGCCTACCAGAGACAAGAAGGAAACATACTAATGATCGTCCACCCTGATCCCGTAAACAGATGTGTTACTGTACTCCTTCAGGTGGATGAAATCTGTCTTGTCATGTATTTTCATATGTAATGCAAATGTACAAAGAATTAATAATAATAATCATCAAGTTATCCCGTGGTGGAAAGTAACGAAGTACATTTACTCCAACAGTGTATGCTTAAGTACGATTTACACTACTTTCTACTTTCACTCTACTTTACTTCTAAGGGAAATATTGTACACTTTACTCAACAGCATGTATTTAACAGACATAGTTCATGGTTACTTTTCAGATTAATGTTTTGTAAACAAAATAAATCATCAGTTTAGAAAATATGATGCTTTGTTTTTTTTAAACTACTCATTACTAAATGAAGTGGTTAAAATTTGCTCCACCTTGACCAACTACACCATTTAAGCACTTGCAACATACTAATGCATCATAGTAATGATGCTGTTGTGTAATAGTACAACACTTACAGGGGTCATTAAGTACATTTTGTTGCAGATATTTCTGTAACTACTATAAGTACTAACTTTACCTGGAGTGTTTCTATAGTGTGGCATTGATACTCATACTTGAGTATATGATTCTGCCACCATTGACACAATCTGCCGTACGATAACCCTGTTTTCAATGAAAAAGACAGACAGAGGATGCTATGCTGTCGAGTCTTTACCTTCTCTGCTTCCTGGACCTCGCAGATCTGCTCTCCAGTAGCCGGGTTGTAGGCAGGAAAGACCTTCCCACTGACAGAGTCCTGCCACTCATTGTTGATGAAAATCTGCAGGGGAAAAAAATGCAGTTTTCAGTGTTTTAGCAAAAAGTCATGCATGCAGTTTCTTGGTATGAATTAAGTGCACAAAATGATTATGAAAACCTTGTTCAAGCTGATTTGACTCCAAAGCAGCTGAATTTGAGTGGGAGATAATGACTACCTTTTTTATGTTTTAAATATTTAAATATCTGTTGAGCAATCATTTCACTCCACCATGTTGGCTACAGTGACATGCTTGAAAGGCTGTGAAAGACTAACAGCTCTCATTCAGCAGGCCCAACTCGTCCAGACTCTTGTGTAAGGGATATGGGAGAATCTCTGGAAATCTGGACAGAGATTCCTGCCTGTCCAGCATTGCTCTCTGGGGAGTGCTCCACCATCCAGACAAGGGGGTGGGTTGGGAGGAGTGGGTGGGCAGATAAATCCCTATCAGACACCAGACCCCCACCCACCCATCCACCCCCAAGCACACAGACACACGTTTCACAACATCACTGCTCGTTTACGAGATCATAAAACACGTGCCGCGCTTGGTTTCTGTGATGCGTTAAAGCGAGTCTTCTGTTAAACAAGCGGCTGGGAACAGGACATATTCAACATCTATTAAGACCAAAAAAGACAAGAAAGAGAAAAATCAATGTTTACATAGTCACAAAGCTGAGAATTATGTCACTGAAATACAAGCAAACCCTTCATAAGATGATAAAAAGTGGAACAAAATGCAAAGTGTGAATTGAAATTGCAAATACATCTCCCACAAGTTAAAAAAGAGCCCCTTCCCAGCTGACATGTTTAGATCCATTAGGCAGACTACTCACACACTGTTTTTAATGGCTGTCAGTCTGCTTGATAGATAGACTGCAAAGAGAACATCTGCTGGCACAAATCTATCTCTGTGTATACATATGCTCTTACCGTCCATCTACTTTAGAGGAGTTCAGATGCACCGAGAGCAAACCTGAGAGCAGGGTTCAAGTATCCCACTGGCCTGAGCCTCCCTAAACTCTCCAACATGTTTACCCCCATAAATGCTGGGCTTTAAGTACTATTTAATTGGCTGTAAACTGTTAGCCGTGTTTACTTTCGGGTTGGTATAAAATGCCAGGGAGTCTGAAAACTGTTGGAGCAAACACATCACTCTGCCTCCCTCCTCCTCCTCCTCTTCATTCCCACGGCTCGCAGACTCATAATGTGGACGCTGCGTATGAATAACTCACATGCAGACGTTTTAGGTGTTCAGTATCTGTGTGTACCACCCTGCAAGAACCATACCTTACAGACTCATTCCTCTACGGTTCCTTTGTACCCACACCATCCCCCACACATCTCAACACACACACACACGCACACACACAAACACACACACACAGATAGACCAGGCTGGAGAGGCTACTCTCTCCAGTCTTCTCAGGGGCCACCTTTAATCTGACACTCATTAAGAGCACTTCATAAAATTGTCAGTAACGATAAGGAGCAGAGGGCCAGCTACAAAAACAGAAAGTCCTGTAGAGCACTGAATTAGTTTTTTAATTTATAGGGGCCACTGAAGTGGGGCGCCCTAAATCAAGAGGAGCCCCCTGACAGCCTCAACAGTCCGAGCAAGAATGCAGACCATGGGCAGCTTTATGCATGGCGTAACCCCTCTCACAAGACACTGCTAAAGGAGAACGGATGAAGCAGGAGAACAGTAGAGCGGGCCGCCACCTAAATCACGGCCAGAAAAGGACAACTGTCAGCCGCCGCTTGGCTCGGCCCTCTCTCTGGGCTCGGACTGGTGTTGGACTTTTGTCTGGTTCCATTGAGGGACTTGATTAAGATGACAGGACCAAGTCGTAAATCAACTCTCAAGGTTTCTTAAAATTGCTCTTAGGATCATTTGGACGAGGGGCAAAGAACACAAGAATTAATTAAAAATAAAGTGCACATTTTCAAATGACAAATAGTGTTTTCTTTCCCATTCCCTGCAGGGTCGTTGCTATCACTTCACATGATGGTTTCCTCTACAACAATCAGCGAGTACTTAGAGTTAACTTGACATCCAGAGACTTCAGAGGTGATGATGTTTTCTAAACAAACACTTTTCTTAAAACTTGATCAAGTTTTAACAGTTTGTGCTGCTGCATTTATTCAAAAGATGCATTAAAACTGATACATAATGAGGATGCCTGATGTGGATTAGAGCTAAGCAGTAAGCATATAGGTCAAGACTTTCTGCATGGGCCACGGGGCAGCTGCAAAACATCGAGCAACTCCCAAGCTTTTCTGCAAAAGCTGTCCATCACATCATCCAGGGAGAGAGGGCCTGACCATGGGGATAATAAGGAGATGAGACATGATGTACACAAACAAGTTTTTTTTTGTCACGCTTCAAATCGGCTACAAATGCGTGTCTGATTGTTGATTTGGTCATTTTTATGTAACATCTGATGCAGGTTTCTTGATCATCTTCATCCATTACAAAAGCACCGTACATGCTCTAACCTCTCACCCTGCACCAAGAAAAACACAGGGATATTAATGGCCTTTATTTTTTCTCGTTGACCAAAACTTTGCGTGATTTTTTTGTGATAATTCATTTTTTAGGAGTGAACTGTAATGGGAAGTAAGAAATGCCAAAATATTTTCTGCAGCCAGCAAAACATCTGTTTGGCTCTTTGCTTCTTCTCACAGCTCAGATGCTAACGGCTGAAGGAACATGTAATGCTGCTCAGTTCTTGTCTTATATAAGGGGGAGGGTGAGGAGGGGAGGTTGGGTGGGTTGGTGTGTGTGTGTGTGGGGGGGGGGGGGGGGGGGGGGGGGGGTGAGGGTTTATGTATATGTGTGTGTTTATACACAACACGCCAAGATTCCACAGCCAGGCAAATCCTAGCCGGGCACCTGCAACACTCGTCTGCGCAGGAAGTTTCATATCCTCCCCTATCACAGGACCTCTATTTCCTCTCTGGGTCTGGATGGCTTTCAAAAGTCTTATAATTGCTGCTGTTACAAGTGAGTGGAGAGCATGTGAAAGTGGAGACCAGCTGGTGTTTTTTCTCCTACTCCTCTCCACATGTCTGACACCATGGAGCCTTCATGTTTTTCATTCACACACCCACAGACAATGCCACCCTGCGCTCCTGGGTTTGGCGAGGGCGACCTCGCTGTCACTGACTGGCAAATGTCTTTGTCTCGTCGGTGTGTGTGGGCAACCGGCTCAAGTTGTTCATCCTGACTCAGAAGTTATGTGAGAAACACTAAATTGACATAAGGCTGTAATTACAAGTAACTTCTTGTTGACATTTTACATTAAAGGCGTTTTCAGGCTTCTGCGGTGGTAATTTCTTAATGCCTTTTTTAAATCGCATGGGGAATATTAGATTTTTCCTTTTACAGCTGAAGACAACTGTTTGACAAAGTTTCCGGGCAGATTTTCATTCCAATAAATGCTTATTTTACTTTGGGAGTTAAGTCATAAATTTATTCAATCGGCACCCATGAATCCCAAACCTTTGTATCCACATTCAAATATCGCAGTGAAGCAATATGCCAGAGAACTCGTTATCACTCAACAAAAACATATCATCTTGCAGGCTTAATAGAAATACTATGCACTACACAAAATGTATCATACCTCACTTTACAATCGTGATCAAATGAGTGATCAAAGTTTGCAGAGAGACAAAGGCTACATGCAGTTTGATTTTCATGAATCAACAGTGAAACTGACCTCTTCTCTCACTACTGGCCTTTCCTTTTTCCTTTGAACATCTGAGGTTTGATGGGTTTCCTGTGTACTTAACAATTCCTTAAATCTCAGGTCAAGGAAATGTTTAAAGAACAGTAGTTTTACTCATGGGATCGCTGGACAAAGAGGAAGTCATTTTTAAAAGAACTGTGACAGTTTTCCGCAGACAAATAAACATCTAGAAGAAGCACTTGTGCCTCTGCTGCGTCCCGTGCTCGCCGGAGAAAGAGGCTATTCCACCAGATTTATGAAGGCCAGAGTTTTTCATAATGACACCGTAAGGATTTACACGTTCCTTGTCAGGAGGGCTGCAGACTGGAGGTGTGGGAAGTTAACATGCTAACCTTTCTGTCACTGCTCTTCCTTAAACAGTGATTAAGTGACAGGGGACATGATGTTGACGTGTCTGCTAAGATGATAATTTACACTCACTGCACAAGTAGGCATTTCACACCAATGGACATATTAATGGCGGTGCACACTTACCCTGTCACAATCAAAGAGATGTGTTTTAGAGAGTATGCGGCCATGTGCGAACAGGGAGATTGTGTAAGCAAAGGCAGGGAAGGTGGTGCAGGGGGCCTCGCTGTGCTAGTTGTGATAAATCATTTAGTTGCACAGTATCCCCTAACTTTGGCTCTGTTTGATCTTGATCGCAGTAAGATGGTGGTTTTGAAGTGAAAAACTCCAGAACTGCAGGTCAGGCTCTGGCGAGGCAGGGCCACTAACCCACACAGTGAGACAGGGTCATAATTTACACCCCGGTGGACAGCACCTAGCATCGGGGAGCCCCAAGCCTCCATCTGTGCTATCTCAATCAGTGACAGATTGATGGAGCCTCTTATTCATCCAAACTGAGTGGATGTCTCTGCATAGACTGCTTTACAAATACACGAGTCTTTAGCGGACAGGTTCTGCACAGGTTCCTATGGTGAAAGTGCACTAATGCCACCATGAGCAAAGCAACAGAGAGAATTTATAACTGTTGATTAGATTAAGGGATCTTTAACCCAGACAATGAGCACAGCCACTGAATTTGATCCCTCAACCTGGTCCTTGTTAGGTCGTTATATTTTTAGCACTATTTTCTATGTAATTACCATATTAAAGAAATAAGCCGCAATAAAACCAAACTGTAACTACAAACTTCATGTTTAAGAAGTTGATTTTTTTAAATTATTTTTTTTGCATATACATTCTTAAAAATTGTTAACGTTTAACTTTTGGTGGACCATGTTCTCATAGTTTTAAAAGTGTCAGCAAGAGGCTCCATTATGTCAAAATACAGGGCAAAACAATGTGCTGACCTTTCACTTTTACCACGCGCAATAAAAACATTTTACAGACTGTTCCTTCAAAGTAAAAGCAGCAAAGTTATTTCCAGTCCTGTAAAATTTGTCCCATTAAGTGTCTGGTTTAACAACTCATTATCACTGAACAGTGTGAAAAACTACAAAGGCTAAAAGTATGTAAGTAACAGCAAACAGAGCAGGAAAAGTTTCTCTGTTTGCCTGATTATTCATGTCTCTCCTCTCCGCTTCTACCACAAGTGGAAAACATCAATAAATAGCTATCATGGCACTCTTATTTATGGCTTCCTTTGTGGTCCTATCAACCTTTAAACTGTTTCTGTCTTGTAACCCAGCTGTTGGAGCCTTCTAGCGATAGAAATGTGGGGGTAGGGGATAGGACGACCGAGCGCCAGCTTTCCTCCTCATGCTTTTAGCCTCAAGAGAAAGGGAGTGTGAAAATTACCAATTCTGCTTATGGGGATATCAATAGACTAATAACAGAACTGTAATCTTGGATGATCACAAGAAGGAAGATAGCTTTACTGATACAATCAGCGCGTCTTTGATGGTGAGCAGTTCATGACTCGGTGAAGAGGACAAGGGGCAAACCGTGATTGCAATGACCCTTTTATATCCCATGCTTTCCTGTTATAGAAGCAAACCTGTTACGTAGTGATACTGTATCAGCCATATCTCTGTCTCCAGGGTTGCTCGCATGCAATCTTCACATTGCAAAATAAAGAGTAGTCACCGTGACTTAATGACTGATTTTAGAAAGAATTTTGAATGTTTACCCAAGTTCAGAGAGGATTAATATTGCCGTTTTGTTGCAGAAAAGTTGAATGCATCTGTGCAAAAACAATATCTGAGGACAATTTGTGCAGCTCCATCCACACGCCCTATAGGCCAGTGAGCAGTGTTGGCTGTTTCCCTTGCAGTCAGTGGGGTGGAGAACAGGAACAGGGTGTGAGGAGAGCCCACGCCAGGGGTTCCCATAAATCAGGGCCCTTCTGCCCCCTATGTCCACCAAACCAACAGGGACTGGATGATCCAAATTCCTGGGGGTTAATTCACCAAGTCGCTCCCTAAATTTCCTCCTGTACACCACTGTGTCCACCCCTTTAACTTATACTCTGCACTGTGAGGGAATGGAAAGCTTGCAACACAACAGTCTATACAACACGCACCGTCCCCTTCGCGGTGCAGCAGCGGTGTGCCCTTTGCACTTAAAACACTGAGGCTGGTGTTAACAAAGAGCAGTTATAGCACTGATTGTGCTTACACCACGCTATCATCAATCTGTCCTCTAGGAGACCTGGCCTCTTATCCCGCAATCATAAAAATACTTGTTCTGTCACTAAAAGACCCAGTTTTGTTCAATTCTGCAACAATTCTGCAGTGAGCTTCATCCTGGCTGCTCAGGCTGATGATGAGACAGTCAATAATCTGAGAGGAAAAGACCCGATCTTTGACCAAGGACTTCACTTCAGTATGTTCCAACGAGTGCATATGTTAAAAAAACAACTATGGAGATTACACCAAACAGGCAACAAAATACTTCATATGAGAGCTATTTTCAACATGTGGAACTGGAAAATAAGAGAATGTGATTCACTGATTATTCCTTCAATTACTCAACAATATCTTTAATGCTATTTATCTATTATAGGGAGAAAATGCTGAAGCACTTAACTACAGAATATAGACTTACATGCTGTATCCTCACCAGATGTTGTAATTCAAATGCCACTGAGAGCAGTTTTTTTTTTTCTGGTCATATATGCAACATAATTTGTTTCATATCTCAAAGTTCTTTGTTTGACTCCAGCTCCCTTCTACAGCTATTTCTGCATCCCTTCTTGTCCACCCACATGCTTCTGACTGCAGGGCGATCCAGAAAACTGCCCCGATAACACATTTCTTCTTTGACAACCTGCATTTTAATGCAAAACCACGTACTCATTACTAAACCAACATGCTGCCATCTAATAACAAGACATTACCTGATTTAAATCTCTGCCAGTTCTTGGGTCTTGACCAACCTGTGAGTGTGTAAACTGCTTTGATTACCAATGTCACTGACAGAGAAGCCTTTAGGCAGAAAGAATTTGGGCTGTTTTGTTTATACACAAACTCGGCCTTAGCCACTGATTCCTAAAATCATTGTGAGCAATCTAACATTAATTAAATTAGGAGCGTTACAACTCACTGAGTACCACAAAATCACCACCGAAGTGAAACATTATAATTATAATTATAACAGGAGAACTGAATGAAAAACAAAGATGTGCATTATTTCAATATGATAGGTATCCCTTTAATTACTTTTTATTAGACGACTTTAATTGAAAAACACATTTTATTAATTAGCTTTCTATTCAGTGATCTGAATGGATGTTGGCCTGTGTCTAGACTGGGAGTGCACTTCAGGTGCAATGTGGAAAACATACGACAAGAGTAAATAATTGTCCAGGTGAGTCAGTGTTACATACATTTTACGAACATTTCCTCAGTTTATTCCCAAAGAGAGCTCAAACTATGACACGCCCTTATTAATACAACACACGCCTCCTAAAACACGCTTATTTTGTGGCATATGCAGTTATAACTGGCCCAAATTATACACAAAGTCAATTATCAGTGTTTATCATAACGCCAGATTTATACAAACGCTCCAATTCGAAAATGTAAATATTTCCTTTTTTATCAAGTGAAGTGAAGCCAAGAAAACACCAAAAATAATCACAAGCTCATTATTATAAAATACTTTACGTCTATGATCCGCTTCTTTGGAGTAAATGTTCTTGTCCAGAGGTTATTGGTGATTTAACGTCGAGCTACACTGAGCACGTGGGCACAGAAAAAAACCGATCGGGACTTTAGGACCGTCAGATTATCGAGTCTCAACTGGAAGTTACGAAGTTTTGTTCGGATAAATTTGTCAGCTCCAGCCCTGCGCGAGCCACACGGACTGAACGTGAAGCCTCAGCTGCTCTCTCTCTCTCACACACACACACACACACACACATACACACACATACACGCACACACACGCACGCACACACACGCAGACACACGCACGCACACACGTACATATAACAAAGTTCAGCTCAAGAAAAACTTTTGCTTAAAAGACACACGATCAGGCATTCGCGAGTGAGGAGCTGTGTCGATCCGCAGAAACAGACCTTGGTGTACTTGATCTCCGGGTTGGGCACCGGTGAGGGCATCAGCTGGAGGGATGCCATGAGAGCAGCGGGGTCGCTCTTCACCTCTCCGGGGATCTCGATCTTACTGGAAGTCATCGCGGCCGTCTCTCCACTCGTCTGCCTGCTGCGCCTCTCTGGGTTTTTTCAACAGATTTCTGATTAGGACTTTGGGTTCCTTCCTGGGTTTATAGCCAGGTGTGAGCCGCGGTTCATTTTCATTGGGCAAAGAAAAGGGCTGTCCTTTTGAAAATTAAATTCACGCATTTACATAAACGACCTCAGCCATGCGTGTTAAGGAGGAGAAACACAGCCACCCCACCCACCTCACACTCACGGTACTCTCACTTCCACTGTTTTCACTCACCACGGCTTTCTACAGTAATTCACGGTCTCACACACACACAAACACACTCACAACACATGGAATCATGGATTATGAGAAGAGTTTGGAGTTGATCTCTTATCTGAAGTCAGTAAGTTTTCAATGACTGAGGAGCCAGTTTGCAAAAGGGTTTCTAAATGTGATCATCTGGTGAAACATATTAGTTTATGAAGCGTACATTATATTTATTTATTTATTTATTTATTTATTTATTTATTTATTTATTTAAAAACACACTCACCAAAATGTCCATTTAATAGCTGTTGGACTTTTATTATCACACGACTTCAGTTGGTGTTATAGAATTTCTCTTATTCTGGGCACTTTAGGGACTTCTGTCCATGTTGGCAGAAAAGCTGAGATTTAAAGTTCATTCTTGACCTTGGCATCAGTAAATAGGCATATAAAAACGAATATTTACTCGTTACTGAAAATATAAACTCACATTCTTTCCACTATCATTACGCATTTCCTAAGTGGCATGAAGGTGTCAAACTACTTTCCTCGGCTCACTATCACCCTGCAGTCTTTATTTGCCTAACACAACCTCCCCGCGGTCTGATATGTGTTAATGTGCATTAGAGGGATTGCTCCTACTTGTTGGGGTGTTGTTGGCAGAGATTTGTCCCACAGGTGATAATTCCCCCCAGCGCCTCCTTTTAAAACTCCCAATAAACATCCAACAATCAGCTGTGGGCGAGCCTGTCTCCGAAAACTGGAGGAATTCAAGCAAATCCGCGCAGGAATTAACACATTTCCTCATGCATCCATGCGGCCACTCGGGCAGGATAACAGTTAAAGGCTAAATCCGAAGTTTAATGTAGATTTGGTCTGTGTGTAGAAGATTGTCAGTGAAGAAATAGGAAGTGAACCCAGGGAGAAATGTGGAATAAACATGTAGCTTTAACACATGCTGTGCTGATCATCTCACCAACCAGCAGCTTTACATTTTAGATTTCATAACATGAGCCTCTTGACAGGACAAAGGAGTGTGGAGACAGATGTAGGCCCATCATTTGCAAATCCCCGGAGGATGCTGCTCCTCCATCAGCACATCAGCCTGTTTTTCACAGCATGGGCGACACTCTCAAAGTGTCTGTTTCACATCAAAGAGGACGTGCCTGAAACTGTGACATTGATTAATGCATTCAAAACATCCCATCCTCGGCCTGTCGCCTCACCTTTCCACAAAGCCCAGTGAACGGAAGATAAGACATACCGGTGTGACAAAGCGCAGCCTGCAGCCCAAATGTATTCATGGAGCTCCCTCTGTTGGATGAAGTGCGCCTCGGATATTTCAGAGTCACAACCACTTATTCAAGTTTTTTAAGTGCAGACTATTTACCAAGAGCGGTTTAATTAAGATCAATGGGATGGTAATTGTGGCAGCAGAGAAGGAACAAGGCGGGAGAGGTGGAAATATGGCTGATGAAAGTGCTGAGAGAAGAGGAGCCACAGCCGCTGCACGAAGAAGGTGAGTGACAAAACTGTCTGATATGCTAAAAAGAAAAAAGACAAAAATGCGAAAAAATGTGAATAATATTCATGAAAAACGAAGAAAAGAGGATGAAATGGATGGTGGATGTGGCTGTTAATCAGAGGGAGATTCGATATCTAAACAGCAGAGTCTAAATGCACAGATAGGATGAGTGTGAAAGTTTAGTCTGGTTATTGTCCGTCAGATTTTCTCTCTCTCTCTCTCTCTCTCTCACACACACACACACACACACACACACACACACACGCACACACACACACACACTCTTCTTGGTTATGTGTTGAAACCTAAACATGCATTATGTCATGATGTATAAGATCCGGTCCGGGAGGGAAAAGGCAGCTCAAAGCGACACAAAGCGTGTGAAAAGTGCCACTCGGCCCCATTAAGTGTATGTCTGTAAACTGTAAACTCAAGCTTTTTGTTCAGTACAGCACTCTGACGAATTAGTAACACATTTTAGCATTACCATTTCAGAAAATATCACGTGGGATTTTTAAACATGCCTACAGACGAATTGGTAGGGTTTTTTTTGTTTTTTGTTTTTTTTTTTTTTTACTTTTTAGAGAGGTGTTAATAATGTTTGTGTAAATTTTACTTTCCCAGTGGAGTAGTTTTCCCAATGTGCGAAGCTAATTTAAAAAGTGTTGTATTTATTAATTTGAAATTAATTAACACGAGACAAAGCCATACATCATTTGATACTTTTGTTATCAGCTAAAACTAACAAATATTATTGAAAACAGGGCAGGTGAACAAACATCATGTGATTTATTACAGTGAATAGTATCCTGATGAAGTTCAGTTAGAAATACACAGACTGTCATACTAAAAAATAAAAGCTTTAATTCACCTGGATGGCTTTCACTGTTTTTGTTTTTGTTTTTTTTCTTTCTTTTCTTGCATTTTCATTCGCACTGAGCCAAAGTATGTATTTTATACTTTACTATCCTAAATTGCTGTATGAACCTGTGAATGGGCAGGAATAAAATCATCTTCTCTGTTGTCAGTAATAAATGAAGGTTCTACATACTTACACAGCTTTCAACTAAATGTGAACCAAATGGTCAGGTAATATAATCGCTGGTGATGATGTAGACCTACATTTGACACTTTCAGGCTTAAAATCCTAAATCTTTTTTCAATCTTTATTATTTATTCACATTTCACATTGTGTCTGCGAGTCTCACAGCTGTGACTTTAGTGATCCACTAAAATATTCTTTTTTTCTTTTTTTTTCCTTTTTTTTTTACCTTTCATGGTTTATTGCCAAAGCAGCCTATTATCGATGGATTTTCTCATTTATTTTGCGATACTGGCATTTTAAAATCGTATGATATCCTCCCCCAATGTGTAGCCTGATTTACTATTTATTTCCACTTCTCAAAAAAACTGTCAAACATATATGAATGCAAACAAAACCCTAACAAATACTTTCAGCAACCGTCAAGTCAGGATGTCAGCGCGATGATGTGGAGCCCATCCTTGGAATAAAAGCGGACCCCTTGTGGTTACAAAGAGGAACAGATGCAGAGAGCTTAACGTGCCTGCCGGCCTGCAGACGCCTGCACGGTCAGAGCGCGAGTGGGAGGCGGCAACCTGCACCGACAATCACACGGAGACTGGCACGTTGTTGTTGGCTGTTTGTTCTGGTCGGAGGAAGACATCAAGGAGCCGCAGGAAGAAAAAAAAAAAAAAAAGGAAAAAAAAAAAAGGAAAAAAAAAGAACATGGAAAGTGAGAGCAAGAGGAAGATGAGGGAGAGATTTGGCCTGAGGCGGGACATCTTTAAGGAGTTCCTGGCGGAATTTCTGGGGATATTTGTCCTGATAGTGAGTACCTCCCTCTGCACCTGTCACCCAGCTTAAACAGCCGCTTTAAAAGCTGTGAACCAATATGCTAATAAGGTGTCAAACTGGGTCTCCAGGGATATGACTGCTGTCTCTCGTATGTCTCTATTAACAGATAGTATATTCTGGGAATAACAGAGTTCACTTTGATGTGCTCAGCTGTAATTTGCTCCTGACAATTATAACAAGATGTGGCTGACGTGGGGCTGTTTTTCTTCCTCACAACTCCTCCAGAAGTGCAATGTAACATGACATTTGAATCATTATAGCTATAAAAAGTCATTGTTTCCCAGTGATGATCTTATGGAACAAACAAACAAACGTGGGATTAAATTAATTATATGCTTATTTCACTTTGCAGTGCAGTGCAGTCTGTGTTTCCTTCTCATCCCTGGAAAGTTGCCTGCTTTTCAGTTATGTGTTTGTAGACTTGACTGTCCTCCACCTGTCACCCCTGGGCTCTAGGCTCTACCTGTCACCCCAGTGAGTCCACTTTAATGCCTGTGATGCCACATCAGAGGAGGGGTGTATCTTCCATAACAAGACTTTTTTATTTTTGGACCACCGCTCTCCTCTCAACTCTTTTTTTTTTTTTTTTTTTTTTGGTGGTCTGAATTACTTCTGCCTTTTACCTAATAAGTGGGGCATTCATTATTTTTCCAAGCTCCGACTTGGACAAATTGTCTGTGGCAGTCAGAGGCTGTTGTTGGACAAGAGGGCTAGTGTTAATGGCGCCTATAATTGGAATAATTAAAAACAATGAGTCTTTCTACCTTCACCCTTTGTGTTTTTGTTCTTGTCTGTGTCCCAGCTCTTTGGATGTGGTTCAGTGGCCCAGACGGTGCTGAGTAAAGGGGCTCTCGGGGAGCCCTTGACCATCCACGTTGGTTTCACCCTGGGAGTCATGATGGCTGTTTATATGGCAGGGGGAGTGTCAGGTAACATTAGCCCACGCTTTGTATGGACACGTACACAGCTCACATTCATTACAATACTAAATCATCCACTTTCTCAACTATAACAAAAAATATTGTTTCCATTATCAATTACTCTGGAGATTTTTTTCTTGATTAACTGATTAATTACTTGGTCAGGGGATGTCAGATATTTTATACAACATGATATACATCAAAGATATTCAGTTTGCAGTGATATAAAACAGAGACAAGCACACATTCATACAAATAAGAAAGTTTGTATTTCTAGCTTGAGAAGAAAATGACTTGAATACTTAATTGGCTATTTCATAGTTGAGGGTAAAGTTTCTGACAACAGACTAATTGTTGAAGTAAAATTATTTGATATTTCAGCCTGCAAAAAGCTACAAACACGGGCTGGTAACAAAGGTCGTCACTCGGTGTTGTCTGTGACAGAGATGCGTTCTTTGCTCGTGCACGTCTGGCCGTCTCTTTGCTCTCACAGCACAACGACTGTCTTCTCCAGGTCTCTCTGTGCCACTGTTAGCTCCATCTTCATAGTATTTACATGAAAAACCTTTGCAGGAAACTATCTAGCTTCATTCTCCTCTCGGATGATTGATATCATTGGATGAGCTTACTGATGTAGAAAGTGAGGTTATGTATAGTGAAGACCAGTATAGACCTTTGTTATGGACTTGTATTGTTACATAATGGAGAGCATTCAACATAAACTAACTCTAAACTAACTCTTCTCTGGTCTAGAGGGTAAAAATTACCAACACTAATGGGGAAAATGTTTTTATTTTTATTGGAGAATAAATGAAGTGCTTAATTACGCTCTCTGCTGGGCTGATTTTCAGTTTAAGAGTGGTGTCAGTGTGCTGGAGGGCTGAAGATATCATGTCCTGATGTCCAAATGGGACTTTATAGGGTGCATTCCTCAGGGATTATAGCAAGAGGAGTCCTGTGTGTTCCCTGTAATGATAGGGATAGGAGGGGAATAGCTGTTAAATGTCAATGCTTTTCATGGGCTTGCTGAGCCAAAATTGTGAGTGTCCATTAATCAGCAACTAAGGGATTCATTATGTTGAGGGCGGCACTGTGCAGGCCTCATGAAATGTCGTACGGTCATTTCCATCACTGTGGGAAGTGAACAGTCATCAACAGCAGAGAGACCACATACTGTATATGTTGCTCATAAATGTTTGAAGAAATAGTTTGATTTTGGTAAATATACTTATTATATTATTATTATATTATATACTTGTCCATTAAAAATACATAAGATACAAGCAGCAGGCAGCTATCTTAGCTTAGCATAAAGAAATGGGGGGAAACAGCCACACCTGCTAGCACCCTGAAAGCTCTTTAATGAACACGTCAGGGCTCGTGTTTAGTCCACGCAAAAACTGAATTGTAAAAACAGCCTTTCATGAGGTGATAAACTAGGTTTTGTACAAATTAAGCAAAATATGACTTGTTAGTCAGCTTTCAAGGTACTAGTAGGTGGATTTTGTTAGCTTCAGACAGAGCCAGGCTAGCAAGCTAACTAGCTGCTGGCTTACACCATACAGACATGAGAGTGGTACCGATCCTCTCATCTAACTCTCAACAAGAACGTAAATAATTGAATTTCCTAAAATATCAAACAATTCCTTTAAACCCTTTCTTTAAAAGTGTTTCTAAAGAAAAAGTCCCGCATTGCACAAATTCTCTGTAATTATATATTTATTTTGTGTATTTGAAGAGATTTAAAATGATCCACTGACTTTTTTACAGAGAATGGGAAAAGCACAATAAATGAATATATTGGTATGTGAATAAGGCTTTTCATCTCTGTCTTGTGTAGGATGGCTGTTGTGGTCACCCTGACTCATGTTACAGTCTTACTTGTGCTCCATGTTTAATGAGAGGAGTTGTAAAGCTTCAGAGGAATAGCAAAAAAAGCCTGAGGACAGGGAGGTTAATATATGGAGAGCTTTTGCTGCATGACTGGGCCATTCAGCCCCGGGGTCCACAGCTCAGTGGGAAGCTTCTGTCCAACGACATCTCTGAAGATGATCATAGGTATTGGACTAATGAGCTTTACTGGGGCATGGGTCTCTGGAGAGGAGGGGGGTCAGGTGTGACAAGCCTGGCTTTCAAGGCTTCCCTGGCAGGGAGGCCCCATAGGAGAAGAAAACACAATTGTTTTCACTTTGTAGTCCCAGATTTTAGATGACAGTGTACCGTAAGTGTGACACATCATGGTCACTCTAATGACCCGCAGTCTACGTGTGCCTTAAGCAGATTCAGGCAGATTATGTCAGATGCAATTCAGACAGGCAGGTCTGGCTGGTTGTCGTGGTCAGTGTTTGTGAACAGGATGGGGAGATTAACAATGGGCGCATGGCTGATACCCCCAGTGGGGTTACCACAGCGAGGTCAAAGCCAAGATCCCAGAGTGTTAAATAAATGACCCCACACTGCCATCACAGCCCAGTAACATTTGGCTGGAATGTGTTCAAACACGCCTCTCAAGGACAATGCAGAATATAGGAAAACAGGTCGACCCTGAAGGCACACAAACCCAGTGCTCTCAGTTTGAAAATACCCTGAAAGTTTTGAATGAGTGAGCACCAGAGGGTTCCAACACAGTCACCAGGCAGCCTGTCACTGGTTTAATCCACCGCACTCAGTTTACCTTATTTTCTAAGAGAAGACACAAGAGACGTTTAAAATGCCATCCCTCTCAGCTCGGTCACAGATGCTTGACATTTGATTCAGAGCTGAAAGGTTGAAAGAGATTCATCAATTAATCAATTACAATTAATTGGAATCTGCAACTATTATTATTATTATTATTATGATAATTATTGTTTAAAGGGGAATATCAAAGGTCTTGGGGGGTAGTACTGCATATGTGAATAAAGTTGTACAAAGCCTTTCATGGCTCCAGAGGGAGCTGTGTGAAGGGTGATAAATTGCCTCAAGTGATGTCACTCGAGTCAGCGTCAGATGGCTCTGAAGACTACAAATTTGAAGATGAATTGCTTGAGGCTTGCAGCTTGAGGCTACATTAGTGCTGCTAGCAAATGCATCTAAATCACTCCAGGACTCAGGTTGCATTGTGGGTAATGTAGGCACGAGATTTTTGATAGTTTTTCATCATGACAGAGTTGTAACAGACCGATGCCAAATCACTGAGTACTTCTGCATCATTTTTCATTCAAAAATACAAAACACTTGCTGCTTCCAGCTGAGCCGTGCTGCTTTTATTTGTCTTATGTGATAATTAACTTACTGTTTTTGTAGTGTGGATTTAATAACTGGCAGATTTATTGATACTGAAAATAATCTGTAGTTGCAACCCTCATATGATTGATTTGATTCATAATAAATTGTGTTGTTTGTTATTGTTCTGCTCTTCTGTTTAAGATACAGTCTATTATGTTTTAGGCGAGCCTTTGTGCAGATGTTACTTGATTTCGCTCATCTTTTTTTTTTTTTTTTTTCGTTGTTGCATTGTTTCAGGAGCACACGTGAATCCTGCCGTCTCTCTGGCCATGGTAATCCTGGGGAAGCTGCCTCTGAAGAAGTTCCCCGTGTATGTAGCAGCACAGTTCCTGGGGGCTTTTGCTGGATCCTGTGCTGTCTATGGGTTGTATTATGGTGGGTGTAAATGTCATTTTTATCAGAAAACTGCCTCAGGATGGAGGTCAACGAGGTTATGTGGATAGCCTTTCTGAGAAACCTCATCAAGTCTGAAACACTGAGATTAGTGAGGTTATCGGGCTAATTTAGGCCTCCTGTACTGAAATAAATATCCTCCTGCAATTATATTCCCCAGTTATATTTCTAATAATAGAAACACAAATATTAGAGGAGCTTCGTAATAATTGCATGAACAGTTGCTTATCTTTATTGTGTTCTTTGTGTGTTCTTTTCCACAGATGCTTTGATGGAGTATACCAATGGAGAATTTGTTGTTACTGGTGCAAATGCCACAGCCAACATATTTGCATCTTATCCTGCAAAACATCTCTCAGTCCTAAATGGGTTTGTTGATCAGGTGGGGCTTATGATTAACTTGTAACTTATAATCCTCCCTGAAAATATATTATGATATACCAGTGTCTAAGTAAGGTATCATGTAAGAATCCCAACCACATCCATGGAAAACTAGGCTTTATATAGTTTATAAACCTGCCTGATAACATAATGTTTTTGAATCTTATATCAGTTTTAACATTGGAGGGATTTTGCCTCTTTTCTGTATGAAATTATTGATGTCAGTGAGATAGCAAACATTTTCCAACAGATTATGTGCGTATGGAAGCTACTAGAGCATACAGAGATACATGCGAGCATGCATTTAGTGCAGTCATGGGTATGGATGTAAGCATTAATGGACATGTGAGCTGTTTACTGATGTATGAACAGTTCTGCTTTGATGCTGAGAATAACATCCATCTGTCCTGGATGCTTGTAAGGCAAGATGCATGTTAGTTTATGTGAAGGCAGTGAGGGCATTAAAGATCTTATCTGTATTTTTTTTAACTTATATTTCAAAAGACAGCCATGACCTGTGAAGGAATTTGAGAGCAATAGCAGGTTCTAATGGTGTGTTTTGATATTGATCATCTATATAATGGTCATTTGGATCACAGACTGTGTGCCTTTAAATGGTCAAATTAGAATCTGTGGAATTAAAAAAGAGAAACATTTTATAGATGCCTTTGAAAAATATGTTAAATATGTGACAGATTATATTATCTAATTATCTAAATCTGCAGTGTTTTCTTAATAAGCAGCCATATGGGGCTGTACAGTGGAGCTGCCTTGCAGACTAAAACCGGGGTAAAGGGGAAGCCCCATAATTAGCTTAGACAGACTTAGGGCAGAGGTCACCACTGCAGATGAGGTAACTCAAAAACATCCTCACAAAAACAACAACAAAGATAGAGTAAGCTGTGGTGTTTTATTTCTATACTTCAGGATCGCTCCCTTCATTTTGAACTGTGACGTATGTGTTGTTGTAGTCTTGAATTTTGTGAATATGACTGATACGCTTTTGTTTTCAAGGTAATTGCAACTGGTGCTCTGATCCTGTGCATCCTGGCCATCACTGACAAGAAGAACATCGGTGCTCCAAAAGGCATGGAGCCTCTGTGCATCGGCCTGATCATCTTAGCCATCGGAGTGTCCATGGGTCTGAACTGTGGCTATCCAATCAACCCGGCACGGGACCTCGGCCCACGGTTCTTCACGGCTGTCGCTGGGTGGGGAATGGACGTATTCAGGTAATTTTGCTGATGTAGAAACAGAATGGTGCCTGTTTTTACCCATAAAGTACAAAAGTAAGTAAGAAATGTTTTCTGAGGCTCCTGCCTTGAAGACCTAAAAGTCCATTATTTAGTGCTGCTCTCACTCTCACCAGTGCCTGAGCTGTAGTAGTAGATGTGTGATGTAAGGAAGGCTCCTCTTCCGTTTCCCACATTGAGAGCAGCATTTGTAGCTCCATCTCTGCTCTCTTGACAATCTGAATCAATATTTCAAGACCATGCGTGTATTTCCTGCATTTTGAAAAAGGGCTGTGGGATTGAAGTGAACAGGGAGAGATTCCACGTGAATGAGTATGAAATACTCAACGCTTCATTGTATGTTCCTCAGCATCTCTTTCATCCTTTATTCTATCCCTGTCAGCACAGCACATTTCCTGGTCCTATTTTGTTTTGTTTTTATATTTATACTCAAAAAGATGTAATCTTGTAATCAGATTAGGAAAAAACACAAAATATTTCTCTTATATAATGGATAAAATTTCCTTAAAGTCAGTAATTTATTGTTTTGGCCACTTGGAGCAGCAGAAGCACGGTGTGAACACATTGTTGACATGTCATCGTCTTTTACATTAATATGCAGTTCCTTATGACACATCCAGCAGTTATGGAGCAATGTTATGAGTGAAATATCTGGCTCTTTAGCTGCTAAATGCTCCACTATGTTTACTGCCTGCTGTGAGTATGAGCAGCGAGAGCGAACCAAAACAGTTGGACGGTTAAACAATGAGCTGAAACTCTGTAAAGCAGATGAGAACTCATGTGATGACCGTCGGTTCATCATTATGAGTGACATTGCTCACATTACACACTGTCATTTGATATGTGTGTTATTATAAAAACATCAATTATAGCTGCTTTAAAGGGCATTTAGTTCTCAAAGCAATACTGTCTGCATGTTGCAGATGGAACATTTGGAACATGGAACATTTCCAGAATCTAAAACTTCACACTAAAATGTTGATCCTGTTTATGTCAACATCAGTTGCGTTTGCTCTTCTTGAGTATCTGTGAGTGGAGCCTCCTTTCCAGTGTTTTGAGTTAAGCTTTAATTATCACTGAAGCAAAGCAGTGTGATGCCTGGACAGCTCTTCTCAGGCTCTGAGGATATCAGCGTCCGTTGTTTGGTGGCTCGGTCAGTCGAGAGGATTTTTTTTTTTTTTCCAAAAACCTCCAGATAATGACGAGGCATGCTAACTGTTGCCCCCTAAAATACCCAAAGCTGTAGGCATTTCAGGAGCTGATCTCATCCACCCCTGGCACCTTTCCACCGAGCAGCTTTCTAACTAACCGATGAACTCTGCCAATGAGGTATTGCGGGCTCAGAGTTTCCAGATCCTTCCAGGTCACGTTTGTGTCAGTGTTTCTTCTTCTGCTTTCCGTCAACGGCTGCTGAGAACAGTAACCTGTTTTCTGCTGAGATGATGAATGGTTTACCAGAGTGTCTTTGAGGTGCTCAAAAGATGCTCCCTGTTGCCTCTTGCAGCTCTATACAGAGGTACAACCTCATAAATTGCAGTCTTTTGGTATGATGGTAACTAGCGTCAGTTGAAAATTGTGTTGCCTATATCTGTTTTGACTGGTGACAGATATATGCTGTTTGTGTCCTCAGTGCCCTGCCCCTCTATTTTAAACCCCAGCCCTTGAAAGTGTCAATATGTGGTTGTCAAACTGAGAACAAAACACTACTTGGACAATAATGGTGCCTCTATAAAAGCAGTAAAAGCGCAGACCTGCATTTAAAATGTTGTCCAGTACAAGAAAGGATTTTTAAAAGCAGAATTCTTGATGTATCTTGAATAAATCATAATATTAAGGGGTTGAAGGCAGCCTGAAGGCTATGGGAACGATGCAGTTTCTGATGCTCTCTGTCCCCATACCACAGCTTTAACTATCAGCAGATGGCTCATATGACATAATAGCTATATAGCAAGATTGCACACATAAGCCCTTAGTACTATCATGTTCATAGCATGTATAAAGTATGTACTAAATCTGACTTAATCTTATACATTCATGATATAAACACAGCAGCTACAAATGCAGTGTAATGTGAAAAAGCACTCAAGTGAGGCTGAGGATTTCTGTGCATTACAGTGCTTTTACAGCACCGAGTGTGACCGTGCTTCAGTGTCCACATAGCGTCAATGTGACCCACTGGGTGTCCTGATTATCTTAGCTGTGGCCATAGATTAAAGTCTGTAATCCAGCCACCTCCCTCCTTTAGTCCACTTCCTGAATGTGCACAGGTGAGAAAGATGACCCTCTCAGACGCTTGTTTACTCTCAGGTCTGTGCATCAGTTCTGTTGACTGAAGCCCTTTCACCTGCACTAAAGGCTCCGAACAGCCACATTGACCAGCAGGACTCTAATCTCCGTCCGGCTCCGTCTGAGGTCAGCCAGAGTGAGAATGAGGACACATGCAGTAGGTCTGACACACAGAGCTCCTTAAGCCTTTACTGTAATCTGGGATAACTGCCTATAACTCGCCTCAGGTAGGACAATACTGACAGAAACACAGGGTTTGCAGAGGCACAGGACAGGTTCAGGTACATTATTTCATCTAAAGAGTGTGGCAGCAATTTAATGGTGTATTTCTATAAAATTGGGGGATGAGAGGTGGCTTAAAAGAGGAATGGTCAAAGTCCTGGAGACTCCAGGAAGTGACTGTGATGAAACAAAACATAGTCCACCACACAAGCAGCCATAAAACCATTTTTATACTTCAGTGTTTCTACAGAGTAAACAAACAAGATTAAACATGTTAATTAGTGGGCTTAAAAGGTGCAGGTAGTCATTGCCTTTGGACAGAGCCAGGGTCACTTTTCCTTCTGTCTCCAGTCTTTGTGCTAAGCTAAGCTAACTGGCTGTTGGCCTCACATTTACCAGGCACACATGAGTGGTATCAATCTTCTCACCCAACTTGTGGCAAGTAAACAAATAAATCTATTTCCTAAAAGGTCTACCCATTCCTTTTATCTCGTTTGCTAATTTGTAAGTCAACACTAACCAAATCAACCAGAGTATAACATTTCCGAACTGCTCCACCTATTCCTTTAAACCAAAATTTGAAGGTTTGAAGGATTTGTTGATTCTGCAGTCATTCAGCTGTCTTGAGTCGTCCAATGACCTGAACGTCCACACCATGTGACATGAATGTGACATTAGACTCCCCCTGCCTGCTCAGCCTTCTCATGCAGACTCTTCATCTCTGTTAAAAACGAGTCGTCTGGTGTCAGTTATTTTGGACTTGACGTAGCTGCTTCAGAGCCACAGAGGTGCCAAACAAAGGTTTAAGATTTTAAGCTTGAACTCATGCAGGGTGCTGTGTAAATAATTGTTTATCTTGTTATAATAATGAATGTGTATGTGTCCTCCTCACTGCAGAGCTGGAGGTTGCTGGTGGTGGATCCCCGTGGCAGGGCCCATGGTGGGTGGAGCAGTTGGAGCTGGTGTTTACTTCCTCTTCATTGAGTTGCACCACCCTGAGCCTGAAAAACAGGAAGAGAACAACGTTCAGGACAAATATGAAATGATAACGATGAGTTAAGATTTAGAAAAGCAACTAAGCAGCTGATTTTCACCCTGTGCAGAAGGCAAAATGTTCATGTAGATGAAGCCGTTTTATACATTTCTACAATTAAAATCTACAGTCAGTGGTTTAATACAAAGCATGCATTTGACTGCACATATTTTTAAAGTATGCATGACTGTTTGATGAAGCCTTTAAAGTCTCTTTTTGTAGAAAGCCAAGTCTCTTTCTAGGTTTCAGGTTTTACCTGCCAGGAGCTCTTTCATATATCAGAATATTAAACTTTCTTGATAACTGTAATCTCGTTTGACATAAAGGTTTGTCTTTAACCTATGGAGAGTATAACTATGCAGTATTTTTAGTCTCTTACTTCTTAACCAGGATCACCTCCTCTTGTTAGAAATGTTTGCCAAGTTCCTGTACAGCATTTTTATTTTCACTACCTGACAGGCAGGGGTAGCACTTAGAAAACCATGTGGAAATGTAGTTATTTATATTACTTTTAGCCAATCTGTTACAGTAATGGTGTGTTTTGTGGAGTGACGTCCTTCCTCTGTTTCACTTCATCCTTTGCATGTGTGAAAAAAATGTGTGATTGATTACTTTATCTTGTGAAACACTTTTATGCAGAAAATCCAGCCTTAAATGATTATTTTGGTTTTGCTTATTTTTTCATTCGTCTCCATTATTTTGTGGCACACAAACATATTGCTGGATTACATATTTACTCATTACAGACACTCTTGATTTGTAACTTTTCACAACACATAAGTGTGTCTAAGTGTCTACTTTCTGCTAAAAAAAATCCACATTTTATTTTGTGTCCAGCACAAACTTCATGGCACTGAACTTGCTGATGAACTGTGCTTGAGTCAGTGAAAATGATGAGATGCAAACACTGGCTGTAACTGTTTACATTCTAAACTCTTCAAAGCTGAGGGGAAATGTGTAATAAAGCACAAATATTCGTCATGGCTTAACTTTGGTTCCAAGTTCAGCATCATAAATTGGGCAAAACAGCTATTGCAAAAGGAAATATACTGCTTGGAAATGTAAAAGGTGTAAAACACTTTGCCTCATTAATTGTACTTTTGATATGTGTGAGCACAGAAATCTGAACCCAGTGTCAACAGGCTGTGTTTTAGAAGTTGTGACCCAGCCTGGCAGAATGAATAACAAGCTTTGGGCACCACAGTCTGACCGCAGGATCCATTTAGACCTATGCTGAGGTTAATGTGGGTACCTGCTGTCAGTCGAGCAGGTGTCTGTACATACATTAATTGTGAGATTGTGTTATTCTGCACTGAATGTTATTTTACAACAGCACAACTGAAGAGTCCGTTTGCGAAAAACAGATAAAGGCCTTCTTAAAATGAATAAACCAACACCAGCCTGATTGATACTCGACTACAAAGTAAACACAAACAAAAAAAAAAGATTGAAGAAGATAAATCAAAGTGACAATATCTGTTTTTACAAATGAATCTTTCAATTGTACATTTGTAGACACTTTTCTGGCAATGTGACAATCACTTGAATTAGTTTTAATGAGCTTTTTTCATTTGTTTGTTTTGCTTGTGTGCAACAGAAGAAAATGTGAAGACAGTCAGCGGCACAGACATCAGAGTGATTTTGCTGTGATGTCTTTTACCACAGACAGTTTAACACTGATGAAGTGCGCCCGTTAAAGCCCTGCATGTGGCCTGTGTTTGAATCACAGTAATTACAGCGTGCGTGTTTGAAAAGCAGCTGACGGTGTTTGTTTCACTGAATCTGTTCAGCTCGGCAGTGAACTGGTGTATAGGTTGGTACTCGTCTCTCCCTCTGATGTTAGTGCTTCTGTACTGAGTGGAGCCTGAAAAAAAGTCAACAAAAAAAACATTTGAATCTTTTAAAGTTTTGTTTTTTGTTGCTTATTTTAAGTTGTTTTTTCTAAGTTAGTTTCTGAACATTATTTCCTTGATCTCTCTGAATCAGCTGTCTTTCTTTTACACTTCAGTGCATCTTAATATTGAATAAAGTTTGTTGAAATGATTTGTTTGTTCACACTTTTGTAGATTTTCTAGAAATTCTCAGTGATGGTGTAACAATATATGATAGCACAATATTTTGTGATACAAAAATGTCACAATATACAAAAAAATGTGTTTTCATTTAGAAAGCATTGAATGCCAGAGTTTGAAAAATCGTTTACAACCACTACCAAGAGTCAGAGGCTTTTTTCCCACTAAAGAAAAATTCCTTTTGCTTCTCCTAAAAATGAATAACATTGACAAATGTTCCACTGATCATTTGAAGGTCACTTTCTGTGAAGATCTTCTCCAAAGATGTTTGTAGTGAGAATTCTTGTCCAATCATAATAATAACCCAGCCAGGTTAGGTTTTCATGAAATTATAGAAAAAAAAAATAAGCCTTTTCAAAGAGTGCGTTCGGACATGCCACAGTAGAAAGAGCACAGGTGTAACAAAAAAATGGATGATTGATGGATGAAATCTATTCAGCTGCTTCAGTTTCAGGGTCCCGTCATTAATGCTATCAACACCTGTGCTTCTCCTACTATGACAAGGCAAACTGTCTGCTGCGAAAATTAAATTCAGTTTATTTATGTAAGGGTTTGGTTGTAAATTAAAAAAAAAAAAAAAAAAAAAAAAAAAAACACATTTTACTCATTGAAGTGATTTTACACTGAAATCCTGAAAGAAAATCTAATACATATAATCTAATCTAATATATCTAATATATAAAGACATTTTATGTCTGTGGAGGAATAAACCTTCTGAAACTCTTTGCTCCAAAAATGAGGTCATTTGATGTCCAGACAGACATTTGAAGAGGTCAGGAATGGCCAATGTGCCCTCATTTCCAAATATGCCCTCACTCACATACCCACACACACCCACACACACCCACACACACACCCACACACACACACACACACACACACACACACACGTGCACACATTTATCTGACAAATAAAATCTTCCACCATTACTTAGTCCAGAGCACTAAATCAGCATCAGTTATCAACAGCAGTAGGTCATACGGCGGCAGAAATACATTAAAATGTGAAAGAAGACAACTGGAACTGGCTTATATAACTTCATGGAGAATGGATGAGGAGTGTGTTTGTTCGGTTCAGTGGTTGCAGAGCTCTTCCCCAGAGTGTATCCTCGCTTTGGCTTGAATAATAACAGCTTTACGTAATAATGGACCACACTAGCTGCTGTGCTCATGTGAAAGTATTACTTCAGTATTTTTGTCGTCAGTCTGAGGAGACGTTATGTGTTTGATTCCTTTTGGCTTCCCTGACTCAGTCTCATTCTCAACGTGGTTCATTGTACTGTATTTTTTGTCTGAAAAGGAGAAAGTTTTGTGTTTGTTCAGCATGCCCAGACATGAAAGCAAACACACATGCACGCGTGCGCACACACACACACACACACACACACACACACACACACACACACACACACACACACACACAGACTTTTATTCGTTTCCTGTATACTGACCCTAACTGCAACCTTAACCACTTGGGGACACAGCTTTTGTACATTTTTTCAAATTTCAATTTTCAATTTTCTGTTACTGAACAATTCAATTTTCAATCGCACCAGCCTTCCCCAGTTAACTGATCTTGAGTCAGAAATATGTCCCCAGAAAGTCATATCCACACACACACACACACACACACACACACACACACACAAACAGAGTACTTGGAAAAGCAAAGGTTCACAGTGTTTGCTCTTCCAAACTGTTCACCTGCAGATGTGACATCACACATTAGATAAACTGTGACTTTAACTCTTTTGCTGCTGGACTGAATGGAGGTTTACAGTTTGACATGTTGTTCTGTTCAGGCTTAATGTGCGAGTGCGAGTTTATATGTGTGTGAACATTGACCTGATTGAGGACTGCGCGTTGTTCTTCACTGTCATATTCCATAAATACATCCAGTATGAAAAATGTAGTGATTCAATGACAGCAACACAGTATCTCTAATCTCTAAATTAACAATATCAGATGACAGACGGAGAATCATCTGAATCCACTTTGCCACTAAAGCCTCTCTAGTCAACATTAAGAGAAACTGAATGGTTTCTCTGTGTACCTTCAAACAATCGGGTATGCTTCCTGGAAGGCATAAAAGTAGGCTGGAGAGCAGCTGTTGCCCTATCACCTGCTTACGTATTTCTTTGCACACTGATTTCCAGCATTGTTGAACTTTTTTTGCAATCTCACAGAAAATGTAGTCTGGGTCCGCTAACTACTTTGTAGCTGGGACAAATTGGAGAAGCGCCCATTGTATACTTACTATAAATATATGGAGATATGTGATGTAAGACATTATATTGCATCGCCTTGGATCCATTGCGTATTGACAGTGTGGAAGGGAATGGCAGAATTTCTTCTCAGGATTACTTATCTATCGGTGCCTTCAGTGGTGTACGCCAAGATGTTCTTGGTGCATGTCGACCTAAGTGTTAACTGAACATTTAACCAGAACTCTAATTGAGGTTTCTCCTCCTATCGAGCAGTACACAGAAGTTAAATGATGATTCCTTCAGCAGCTAATATTTTAAGTAGCTTTAGTTCATTTCTGACTGCTAACAGGCAGACAAACATCAAAACAAGCTGACAGATACACAGACTCCAAAACATAATAGGCTTATAAAGTTTAGTTTGACATGTGGGGTAAAAATTCAAAAATGATGGTTTCATGTTAGTCTAACCTGTTTGAGCTCAGCACTGAGGTGACTTGGTTTCAGTATATTCATTTACAAAGGCAGAACATTGAAGGTTTTTATTAAAATAGTGTTATCCAAGAGTTGAAAAAAGAAGAAAAGTGCACATATGGAGCGTCAGTGGCAGACTTCATCAATATGAGGGTCTCTATGACCATTATGTGACCATTAACCTTATTTGTGTACGCACAACGTTTACCTCAGACAAACTCACACTTGAAAACAGTCCGGGGAAAAGCTGATAGTAGATGTAACACTACAAACAGAAATGAGGACTGTTTGATTTGATCAATAATCTCCTAAAACAGCGTGCTGACATCCAGGTTTTACCATGGACATCACTGATTTTGTTGGACTGTTTCACTGTGTTGTCAGACTGAGTACGCTGGGTACATGAAGTGCTTTTCAACTGTTCAAACATGTATTGCAGCAATGCAGGAAAATCTTATTTTTGGAGCTTTAGTCAGTCATGTTTTGTCTGTAGACTAAAGTCCAGCTTCAAACTGGTAAAAACTACATAAAGGACATGTGGGACATGCAGAGGCTCTGAATGAAAGATCTGAGGTCACTTCTGCCTCCCAGTCACATTGTACCTGATTACCTCCCTGTTCATACCTCTGCTCTTTCACAATAAGTTCGATCTACATGGCCCGGCCCCCAGCCAATCAGGATACGACCAAATCCCCCGTTTCCATAAGTATCCCCTCTCCTTCTGTACAGTATAGCACAATGTGTTTCCCACTCTGCTTTCAATCCTTGGGACAGTCGTGAAGCTTCTTTTAGAGAGCTTCCACACCCACAGACAAAAGGATCTCACCTCCAGACTCAACATTGCCTGCACCCCCCTCCCACCCCCACCCCCAACTAAAGATTTAAGTCTGTTCTCGTCACCTGTGGGAGACGTGTGGGTTCAAAGGAATTATAATGTCCGTGGTCAAAATCCTGTGCTATTTGCTGTTAACATATCACCTCAATGAGGCAAAGAAAATCAAAGGAAACATTGCAGGTGAGTGAAATGTCACATTTAAATGATCCCAGAATAGTGTGATGATAGACATTTGTTGCTTTAGCTGTCTTTAACATCAGATAATCCAGAATACCGTTGACTGGTTGACAGTTTGGTTATATTTTCATGTGGCTTTTCTGATATCATCATAGTTCAAATGCAAAAAATCGAAGACTCCTTAAATGTAAATGTACACCTCTGAATCAGATGGCGTCATGCTGTCAGTTCATGTACTAGAAGCAACAAATTATGTAATCAATATCAAGATCCTGGTGACAGTTTTCGAACAGGGGGCACCAAACTGCAGTCTAAAAACTGGGCCTTTAAGCTCTTTAACCAAATTTCCTCAGATGTTTATTTAACTTTACAGTTCACAGTGAGAATATGTGAAAATGTCAGATGTTCTTTATCTTAAACAATACGAAGCTGTGTGAAGTATTCACAAGAAGAAATGAATGTTTTATGGTTAAAGCATTATCTCACACCGACACATCTAAGACCAACATTTTCACTTAATTGGAAACTTCAGAATAATAATAAAAAAAAAAACTAAAAAGAAATAAATTTAATAAACTGTTGTGGCTCAGCTGCACAACAGTTTATTGTAAGGATGAAGCCAACCTTTTTCTTTTTCATTTAAAGACTATTAATTCAAAATACATCATGTAACAAACAATCCGTCAAATGTTCTGTTCAAAATCTACTGAGCTGCTCAGAATCTCCTGATTTCTTCACATCTTGTTCTTGTTTAATTGTTTTGTTTACACTCCTGAGAGAATACTTTTTGGATCAAGCAAAAACTCCACTGATAATTCTCAAATTTTAAAAACCTTCCAAACAAGACACTTGTTATTGTATTATGTGCTGAAAAGTGTTGAATCATTCATGTTTTGGATTGCGTGATGAGTGAGTTGCTCCACTTTACGGAGGCTGTAGCAGAAAACAGTAGACGCAGTAACCAAACAGCTATGATCAAATCTGTGTTTTAAGTTTCTCAAACATTTCACTTTCTGCTTTAAATCTGCTTAAATTGTGAAGTTTTGTTCATAATAACTGTGAAATATGCCAATGTAGTGCTCCCACATTTTCCCTCAATCAATTCTCCTTCTTTGGCTGGTTTTTAAAAAAATCCTCACAATTAAAACAACCTGGACATTTTCACCAAAAATCACATTAAACTGATTAGAGTCAAAGATCTGTAAAGTACACTCTTGTGCTCTGTTACTGATCAGTCCGACTGTTTTTAATTGCTCTCTGTGTTCGTATGGATAAACAGTCATAACAGTAAAGAGACACACCAAGGAAAATGTGGAGTTTAATGAGCAGGGGGGTGGATGATGGATGGATAATTATTTTCATTACTTTCACTGTAGAAATGTTTTCATCATGGGCTTCATATCAGCAACCAAAGCTCATCATCACATGGCAAGCGTATATATACTGAGGGTTGAGGCGCCTGGGTTTCTGGCATTATTAACATTAAAGTGTTAGAATAATAAATATGCTGGACATGAATCAAGGACTAGCCATAAAGGAAACATCATGATAGATTTTCTTTGGAGGAGGATCTATAAAGTTTGTGAGCGAGATTTCTGAGGTTTCTGGGCTGTGGCTTTAACATGTTAAGGGAGGAGGAGTTTATTTAAGAAATTACGGGAAAAGTCTGGCATAGATTACTTCGATAGGACTTCTTGTGAAGTGTTATCTGTGTGCATCTGCCAAAGAGGTTTGCATGACCTGGAAAGACAGCAAAGAGCTTCTGAAAGGGAGTTAGTCAACCTTTACTCTAAATATCTGAATTCTCCCTTTTTACTCTCAGATCATTGTGTCAGTGCATTAATAAAATCATTGCTCCTGCTCTTGAGTGGACAAATAAGTGAATTTCCATGTGTTATTCGTAATTATTGCCCTCAAAGTAAACATAGCAAAGTGTGCAGACTAATCATGAAGAACAAACAGATGACTCCTCTGCCGTTTGGTTTCCGAGATGTAGCGGACACAAAGCAGAGGGGAGTCCTGAACGCAGCAGAGCAGCATGTTAGCAGTTCAATCTTCAGGCTGTTTTCAGAAGGTGAAGACAACTGTGCACTGGACCCTCTGCAGCTGCACACTCTCACCTCCTGTGGCTTCAACAGCAGTAATCCCCTCATCATCATCACTCACGGGTGGTCGGTAAGGTCAACTTTTCTTCCACTTCACTGACTTGAACCACTGGATACAAAACATGGAGCTCGGACCAATATGGGGGAGTAGCTGGTGGCATAGTTTCAGGTGTAAATGTTGCACATGAATCGTGTTCAAAACCCTGAGATATACTGAAATAACAAAAGAAGGTGTGTTTTTAAACACCTGCAGAGACTCATTTAAATCTGAGAAGCTACACATCAATATTGAACTTTCTTTCACGTTACTGCATCTAGTTTCTGTTTATTTCAAATGCATTTCTAACGATCAGTCTTGTCTTTCCTCAGGTGGATGGTATGATGGAGAGCTGGGTGCTCAGATTAGCCACAGCCCTGAAGACAATAGACGTCAACGTGGTGATTACCGACTGGCTGTCCCTGGCTCAACAGCACTACCCCATAGCAGCACAGAGCACCCGCACTGTTGGAAAAGACATAGCTCACCTGCTGCAGTCACTTCAGGTCAGAGGAAACTTCTCCACTGAAGGCTGCTAAAATCTGTTAAATCAGTACATTGTATACTGAGGAGATAGCTTAAGTAACTGTCATAAATCCCAACAGGTTCACTACCAGTACCCAGTTAAAAAGGTTCATTTGATTGGCTACAGCCTTGGTGCTCACATCTCTGGATTTGCTGGAAGCTATCTGGAAGGTTCGGAGAAGATTGGAAGAATTACTGGTGGGTGTTTGTACGGGGTTGGGGTAATAACTTATGCTCTCTAAATGCACTGGTTAAAACAAATATAATTTGCAAAAGGAATTTTTCTGTAAGAAGCCAGTTCTTGATTGGATATTGTATCTGTCCAGGTCTCGATCCAGCGGGGCCACTGTTTGAGGGCATGTCTCCTACAGACAGACTGTCTCCTGACGACGCTGAATTTGTGGATGCAATCCACACCTTCACCCATGAACGTATGGGCCTCAGTGTGGGCATCAAGCAAGCTGTGGCACATTATGACTTTTACCCCAACGGAGGAGACTTCCAACCAGGATGTGACCTGCAAAACATTTACGAGCACATAGCCCAGTACGGGCTCCTTGGTATGATAACAAACACACCACAACACCTTAGAAAATTATGACAAACATATACATGTATTTACTATATAGTATCATCCTCTGTAGACCATAAAATCTAAAGCACTGCAAGTGGCCACGAGGAGGTTTAATGTTTATTACATCATACAATACCAGTGCTGGACAGAAAGAACATCCTTTTTATTGCAGTGGTAAGAAAAGAGTTCATCCTTTGGGGAGCATGAACATGCTTCTCATGATGTTCTATTCAGTTGATTTTGATATTTCTTGTGTAAAAGTAGACAATTTTAACCTGACGGTGGCATTAGGAAGGTGTGTTAGTGCAGAAGTCATCAGGATTTAAGCTCTGAGATCCATGATATATACACAAACATTTCCTGGCAATGTAGCCAGTAGATGTCATGACTGACCCAACTGTCAGCCACTGTTACCTTAGAAACAATCAACCTATAGTACAAGAGTGGAATATAGTGATAAGATTAAACCTATTTTCACATTTCTGCAGATTTTCTGAAACAAATAGCCCTAAACAAATCAAGACCAAAGACCATTACAGCTTCTTGTCTGGGATCCAAAGCTCATTTTGTGTGTTTTAAGGTCTGGATGATTCTTTGTGAGATTGAAGAGAGTTCTCCTTCAGGAGTCAGTCTTTTCCCTGCCTGAACAAACATGTCATCCAGCTTTCTGGTACCCCCATCTGCAATTTACAGCCCCGCATCTGAGGAGCAAATGCACAACTCCAATTACAGCAATGTGTTCAGCTGCTTAACCGCTTATTGGTTTGCCTCCTCCTCCACTCTGTCATAACATTTTTTTTTCTTAATTGGTCTTGCCACCTCAAAACACTGGTTTAGAGGGAGTATCTTGGCCTCCAATCCATCTTTTGCTTATTGACAGTTTCTTGTTCTGTGTTCAGGCAGATGCGTTGAATTCCCCCCAGTCTAACACAAGTGGCTCTGGGATTTCTGGTGCTTTTCAATCCAAAACACATCTGCATAATATGACAGCAAGAGCCACATTAAAGCATCTGTCATCCTCAGGAGTTAATTAACAACATGTGCCTTTCAACGCTCTGTCCATCCCTCTGAGCTGAGCTGCCTCCAGGCTACACGAGTCTACTCAGAGGAAAGGTCTTCAGAGCAGACCAGTATCAGACATAATGAGACGCTTTTAGGACATGTGACAGAGGGACAGTCTGATTGATGTCAGGCTTTGGTGATAATGAAATCAATTCCAAAATAATGGTCAGAAACTACGATTAAAGCACTCCACAGCCTCTTAAATCCACAGGAGAATACGTTGTGTGGAAATGAACTGTTGTTATAAATCAGTCTCTTCCGTGTTTTCTATCTCCTCCCACAGGTTTCGAGCAGACGGTGAAATGTGCTCATGAGCGGTCCGTCCATCTATTCATTGACTCTCTGCTGAATAAAGACAAGCAGAGCATGGCCTACAGATGCAATGACAAAAGTGCTTTTGAAAAAGGCGTCTGTCTGGACTGTCGGAAGAATCGCTGCAACACGCTGGGCTACAATATCAAAAAGGTCCGCAGTGGGAAAAGCAAGAAGCTCTACCTGAAAACACGCTCTCGGATGCCCTACAAACGTATGTGGCTGTCCTCATCATTTCAACATTTAAACAGACTTAAGATACATACATCTCACGTCATTATATACTCAGTTTATAGAACAAGAGGTGCAAAGGTGATGACATATTTTTAATCGCTGGCATATTTCAAATTTAATCAAGTAAATTACATATTGTCTGTGTGGTCAAAGCTGAGCATATCTTACTGTAGTCCTTCACGCCACAGAGCTCCACATCATTACACTGGGTGACATGTCCCACTATTACCAACATGGGCACTGAAGTTTAGTTTGAGTCACTCCCACCTGTTCTGCCCTCCTGCTGTAAAGACTAACAAGAGCACCAAATGTGTATTAATCCGTCACTAAAAATAGTTCCCAATGAATGCTCTGTTTTCTCCTGTTTTAGTAATGTTTGCTAACAACTATAGTGGAAATTGCTGTCGGAAATTGCTCAGATTTTTCAAAATTAAACTGCATATTTGTGATGAAATTACCATCTTTAGTAAGAACGAATGGCTTTGGGGCTGAGTGCCACAGAGAGGCGAGGAAAAGTCAGAAAGTAACTAAAAACAGACATTCTTGGGATTAGCAGCTACTGTGCAGGATTATTGAATTTCTGACTTTGCTGCCTCCAGTGGTAGTTTTAAAAAATGCAAGCAATGCACATCACTCCTCACCCAACTCCAGCTCACCTGACCTGGGAACGGCAGTAGTGGAAGTTAGCTATGTTTGCTCATGTACTGTACGTAAATATAATTATAATTATTACATTTGACATGATGGCTTTCTGGCTCTCAGTATTAACAATCATCAAACTGAACTTGGACTCTACACATCAGATAGACAAAATGCAAAGATGTGCAGAAAACAAACTTCTTCTTCTTCTTCTTCTTCTTCTTCTTCTTCTTCTTCTTCTTCTTGTGATTTCTGGCTCCCCCTCTGCAGTGTATCATTACCAATTCAGGATCCAGTTTGTCAACCAGATGGAGAGGATGGAGGCCTCTCTCACCATCTCCTTCTCTGGAACAAAGGAGGAGAGTGGTGACATCCCCATCACTATGTGAGTACTGTACCATCTCCCATCAGGCTTGCATTATATCACATCTACTGTATGCTCAGTGTACTGACTCTCTGACACATGCAATATGCAGCTGGGCTCTCAGCTCCATAAGGAAAGAAAGCATGTTAGGAGAGCAGCTGACACACATGGAAACAACTGAAGCTGCTGCATGAAAGAGAACTATAAATGGGAATGATAGAGTAAATAATTTACTCAAGACACTAATCCCTGGCAAGTGTGTATCAAAGAGCCTGAGAGGAAATCTCATGTGCTGTCCTGCTTTCATTGTAGACCATCAAGAGGCTCTTTGCTTTGTAATAAAGTCAAGTGATGACTGTTGCAGGATGTAATAATCCAACTTTGTTTCGTGCTTGTGTCTCCCCTTTTAAATTCTAACAGCCCTGAAATGATTTGGGGTAATAAAACCTTCACCTTCCTGATCACCCTGGACAAAGACTTAGGGGATCTGATGATGCTCAAATTGCAATGGGAGGGATGGGCTCTGTGGAAGAACGTGTGGAACCGGGTGCAGACCATCATTCCCTGGGGCGGCCCGGAGAGAAAACCACTGCTGACTGTGGGCAAGATCAGCGTCAAAGCAGGCGAGACGCAGGAGAGGTACAGCTCGTCATTCCATTATCAGTCAAAGCTCACTGCATTATTCCCTACAGAGGTATTATCAACAGAAAAGTATGGAAGTATAAAAAGTAAAAGTACTCTTGATGCAGAATGTCCCCTTTCAAATTTTACTCAAATGATGTATTTGACCTAAAGTTTGTTTCTAGTCTCTTTTACATAATCAGTCATGTGACTTATCGATAGAAAAGACCAAATATAAGCCACATTACAACCGTAATTCTAAATGTCTTTGATAGTTAATAACCACTTTCAAGAGATGGTGTGCACCATATTTTAGAAGCTGATAATATTTTTTGTGTTTGTATGACTTGCTGTCATATACGTGAATGCAGTGGAGCAAAAGCATAGAGCACCATGAAATGGAAACAGTCAACTTAAGTATAAGTACCTCAAAACTGCACTTTAGTACAGTAGATGAGTAAATGTACTGCACTGCAAGACAGGGGGGGCACATGAACAGTTGAGCCAAAAGAAAAAAAAATGTACTAATATTAGAGGATCACTTGTATTAGTAGTAAAAGTATATGTATATTTAGCTGTCACATATCATGTACTATTATAGTAAAGTGTGCCATTCTTCCAGCACATCGCCCCTGACAATAACTTTTGTAAGTTAGAAAACCTACAAATCACTTTAAACACACATAAATGCATTCAATATGGAATAAATGTACCTGATTCCAGATACAATAACATGGCAGTGTCCCACTCCTGAAAACCCTCTGCATCAACACGAGTGCAGACTTTTAATGCCACCTAGTGGATTGTTTCGCACACTGACTGAATCATTTAACATCATGTATGTCCCACACACACACACTGTCTGTCCAGCCGCACCACGTCAACACTGTGTTTCTGTTTTCTAGGACATTTTTTTGTGCCATGACAGATGATGGACAACAAGTTGAAGCGTCGCAAGACAAAGTGTTTGTGCGTTGTAAAGACGACAACCCAAAACAGCAGAGAAGGAAGCACAGTAGACTCGTGTGAGTCCCTGAATCTGCTCAACAGACTGAAGATCACTGATGGACGCCCTGGAAGCTCACAACTCAATGAAACTCTGTGAACTCCTCAAAGTGTGGCTGTGCAGATTTAGGGAGTAAATCAGAAGATTAATTGTCTCAAAGATTTGGCACTGACAAACAGAGATAAAGTTTATCAGGAGAATTGAACCCTGGGAGGCTGAGGCTAGAGAACGACTAGCAGCTTTTGTAAACCGTGTTTACAATCTACAGAAGTGTATTCAGTGTGATAATGTGATAAAATTACTGAGTATCGCAAGTGATCTTTGTAGCAGACACTTTGTTTTCTGACCAGAAGCAAGAATCAGCCCAGATTTACATTTCTGTCTCCACACAAATGTCTGTCAGGGGTATAAACAGCTGAGTGTTTGCCAATTCAAATATTAACAAGGCAGTGAACACAAAGTCGATGACCTTTTGATGACGTAAAGTCCAAAGGATGTGCTTTTTCTTTTTTTTTTTTTTGTTGAGTGTTCTGTGTAAAATGATCAATCTCATCATTTAAAAAGCTGCATTACTCCTCCAAATAACCTCATCTCTTAATCAAACCAGAGCAATAAATATGCACTCTGTTCTTTTCTATTCTGCTTTGTGGTGTGTGTTTTTTTACACCTGTATACATGCACTGGTCATGTATTGAGAATGCCTAAGGTATACAGTGAAGCCGACTTACTGTCTAGTGGAAACAGTAAGTCTTTATGTACAATTAAAATGTCTGACTTTAGAGTAAGCTTTAGAGTAAACACAGATATCTGGCAGAATCCCTTAAATAAAGGCAGTTCCAGGTATTTAGCAGGTGGTGACTTCGGAGAGCAGATGGTTTAAATAGAAGGCAGTAAACTCAAAAGCAGGTTAAATCAGAGAGAGCTGTGACAGACGCCGAAAACGAAGGACAGCAGCTCATCGTGGCAGCTGGATCCTGTAGCAGCAACATCTGACATATTACATATACGTGGGACGTATGCGGCGTAACAAAAACAATCATTATACTACCTTTAGCTATGAGGTACAAACAGTGAAACCAACATTTGATCAATTCTGGTTTATTAATGCATTTCAAGTAGTTCAAAAGAAATTATAGTTTTGCACAATAACTTTGCAAATGTTCAAAGTAAGCAGATGGGAAACAGAACAAAAAGGGAAATCAAAACAAAAGGACCATTGAAGACACTGTATAAAACACAGGACACATTAAAATCAGACAGTAGTACTGAATCTATACCATTTTGGATTCTCCGCTTACATCAATTACACTTCAGTGCACATTTTCTCAACATCATAGCAACACATGAAAGAAAGAAACATTTCCCAGAGTATTATCATCCCCCAACACCCCGCATTGTCCACATCTGACCATATCAACAAAAAACGATGATTCAGCAACACGCACACACGCACACATACACAGACACACACACAGAAAAGCTTTAAATTTTGCCAAAGATAATGAAAAATATACTTTAAGGTCCGACCCAAGAAAAAAAGCACTACCAGTAGCACCAAAAAGACAAACAAAAATCAGTATAAGAAGCCACAGAGGATTGCATTTTGTCTGTTCACAAACTTTGCTGTAGCACATTGACATGAGCGACCGCTTTGCTATGAAAATACAACAGAGTTTCCCATGTACCCATACAGGAGAAAACAGTGAAGGCATTTCTCTGTGAAGAGGCTGACTTGAGCTCTGTGATACTCTGCATAGAATCTATCTGACTGATAACACAACATCCTCCCACCTTGCACAGAAAACAGTGCTGAGCTGCAGCTGAGCTCGAGGCAGCTCTTTTTCAAGGGTAAGAAAAAACACTCAGTCTGTCTTAAGAAACTATACATGTGTGTATCTTTAATTCTGCCAGTAACTCAACTCAGAGTATTCTGCACTCTCATCCATCTATCAGTGAAGTTGACCTAAATTTAATCTGGAGACGACTGAGAACTCAAGGTAAGGCAAATTAGAGCTGGGCAATAATATAATATTAGAGAAAGGAAATACTAACTATGACCTCTAAAAATATATTAAACAAATTGTAGATTATAATATGAAAGCATTGGATGATATACTGTATATCAATCATGACTTACATTTCCAATATTTATCAGATTTATTATACATTGCCAAGCCCTAAACCACATCACTGCTATCACATTTCTCCTTTCACTTTCAGCAGTCCAGCCTGATAACAGTGTTCAGATAAACTGCCTATTCATGCATGGTTCCAGTCTCGGTACAGATCACCGACACTAGTACTCCACTTTCAGTCACGCTGCTCTGAGTAGGCACATATTTAATGCAATTACACAAACCAAGAGGGTGTAAACAAGGGTAACAAAGTTCCTTGAGAAAATTGCTATCAGTAGGAAAAGAAAGGACAGAACAGCGGTGGGTGGCTGACACATTGTGATTGTTTGCTCTGGTAAATGTCCGTTAACAGCAGCGACAAAGCAACAACAAAATTAGAAGCTCTAGTTCTCCCTCAATTGATTCAACCCTGCCACATATACATATAATCTGAACTGCAAGTAAAATCAATGAAAGATAAATCCTCAGTCACATTTAACCCAGAGAGGTTCATCTGGCTACAGAGGCCCAGAGGATCCATCCGCCTTTGAGTGGTTTTAACAGGTTTTGCAAACTGCCAGCGCGTGAATTTCAAAAGGTGGACAGAACGCAGCAAGTGAGAACGCAGGCAGGACAATCACACGGGAGCACTTTGTGTATATGCAGGCGTCTTTGTCCCCAGAGTTCAATTTGAACACATTCTCCTTTATGCTTTCACTATTCTCACTCTGAACGTAAAGACACACATGCGTCTGTAGCACCACGCTACACGCTTAACGGATGTGTCACAAATCAGAGCCGAAGCAACAGGGAAGAACGGCGGAGACAGATGAAGTGTGATACAATCAGGCTGAGAAAAAGCTACTCTCTCACCATTTATTTCAGCCCCAGACTTTACCTTTATGTAAACGCAGCTGCAACGCCACATCACAACAAGTAATATACATATCCAGATAATCAGTCTCCCGCCACAGCCTCTCCATCTGATAACAGATGACACTATAATCTTATCAGGCTCATTTATCCACATTCTTTTCAGCCTCCGTGAACTCTTCTGTACAGCTTTCAGCCAGGAGGGACTTTACCCTGAAATACGCATGCAGCTATCTTTTCCACTCCATACACTCTGTTTGCCGTTGTTTTATTAATCCTGAGAAAGTGAATTAAAACAGTAAATAATCTTTATCATACAGAAAATCTATTTCATTTGAAACACAGAACATCTGTACAATTGCACACTGAAAGAAAACATGTAAGCTCAAGAAATAAAAAGCTTCAATTTTGACGGTGCTTGATTTAAAACATTTTAAGTGTATTGGCAAAAACAAAAACAAAAAAACAAAAAAAAACAACTGTTTTCCCCCAACTCAATGTCTCAATGCTGTTTTTGATTGGCAGCAAAAACCACACGTCTTGCAGTCCCACTTCCATGCTGATGATGGCAGCACTTCAGAGGAAGAACAGGCAAGAAAAGGTAGCACAGACGGAGGACAAAGGAAGGTAACTCGTAACACAAAGCTGCTTCACTTTCCTCCATTCTGGTAAAAAAAAAAATGAGATTAAGACCACATAACAGAGATCATTGAATTTCTCCTCCTGTCCCTCCTTGGAAAAGTTATTTATTATTATTTCCTATAAAAGCTGTGTGAACCACTCTTATCTGGCTCTCAAAGCAGAGGTGCTGAATGAGTTTGTTAGGCCCAAAAAAAAAACCTCTTCAGGTTTTGTCCAGTGAAATCGATCCAGTTCTTTGAATTTTGCAATAGATGGTAAAGGTAACTCTTTGGAGTGAAGTGCTCCCATTGTAGGCACTAGAAAGAACCAAGGCAAAGAGCAGACCAGTGTCTCAGCGTCTCATCTGTCCCATTTGATAGTCCTCTCTGTGCTGACGATGGTGGCGCTGGCCCTGTGACTGCGGGTGCTGCGGTCGTCTCCTTTTCAGCGTACCTAAAGGACATCGACATCTCAGTGAGGGATGCTACAAACTAATGCTGTTGCTCTTCCACACCACCAAAAAGAAGATGAGGCCAGCATAGTAATAACATGTAAAATATTAATCATATATGATCAATTGTTTTGGCAGCTAGATATCTAGTTTTCCCGTACAAACATATATGATGTACTGTACCTGGCAGTGGCTTTGGCGGGGGCAGTTTGGGGTTGCTGCTGGGGGTGTGGACGCTGCAGATCTTGATGAAGCCCGCCATTAGCATAATAAGAGCGATGCCCATCAACAGCACTGCCCACCAGTGAGCCTAGATAACAGAGGTTATATTAAAGTGTATCTAAATACAGGCAAGAAATGCCACAGACATCGTTTCTACATGCATTTGTCCTATTGTGTCGACATGTCTTTGGCTAAGAGTTCTGTGATGGGACACTCACCACAATCCACTCTGCAATATTCTCATAGAGCTCTGCATTGAAGATGGCTTTCTTGAGCCTTGCCAGAGGCCCGTCGGCATCCACCAGACGACACCGCATGAACACATCACAGTAGCCCTTGAAGTCATTGCACGGTGAGCCGGGCTGCAGCGTTGTGACCGTTCTGTTGAAGAATTTGACCCATCTGTTTGAGCCTGAGCTGCTGCAGGTGCTGGGGTTCACTGCGGGCAAAAGAAGTGACCTTTGAGATACTGACAATAACTCAGTCCCTCAGACTCAAGATGACAAACTAAGGACAAAAAGTAAAACACAAAAATCACTGATGTCACATGTCAGAAGTCTAGCTTAATAGTACTACTGTGACTGTGTGTTTTGGTCCACTAACAGTTTTGTAGCACGCCACTCACTTTTCTCCATGCAGCACACATGGCACAGCTCAGCTGCCTCATCCATGCCGTCTTGGCTGGCACAGGTGCACACCTCCAGACCATACTTCTCACAAATGGATCCAGAACATACCTGGTTCAAACAAGCAGGTAGCAGAAATAAAAACCTTTAAGTTAAATCCAAACACAAGTTCACAAACTGCACATACCAGACACAAAACAGCAGCAGGAGGGCAGCTCATACTAACATACCCCATTGAGGCAGACTTGCGTTTCTGAATGGCAAGAGGTGAAGTTTTCCTTTGGTTCTGAGGCGGGACACAGAGCTGTAGCTCCATTGCACTTGCCCTCTTTGGCACACTCGGACTCCAGTCTGCACCTGTCACTTGTGCCCTTGAAAGCACACTCTGGTGTGCAACATGGGCCTTGGCTGGGACTGCGGAATACGAATTATAAATACACAATCAAAAGTTAGACAAATGCTATGCAATTGACAGCAATGTTTTGTGTTCAATAGCACTTTCCCAAATTACAGGACTGTCCAAAGGCATGCTCGTCACATCTGACCTGCAGATTTTGCCAGGCTGCAGCTTGCACTTCTTGCCTTCCCCTTCATTGGCGCTATAGCAGCAGGGGTCTTTACACTGATCACTGTAGCCGCAGTCACACTCTTCTCCAGCTTCCACTAGTCCATTACCACAGATGGGCTGGCCAGACTCTGTACACACAGGAACAACAGCATGATGACAGATTTTCTCTCTCACACATACAGAGACAGGAGCAGACGTTTTCATGAGAGAGAACTTACCGACAAAACAATCGTCTCTTTTTTTTGCCAGAACAGCGCTTATATTGCGGATGCTGCAGATAGAGAACTTGTTATTGTTGAGCTTGTCCCCTGATGTGGCTCGGGCATACATGATGTAGTTGCCCTGCTCCTTTTTGTCCTGCACCTTAGACTCTCCAGGGGTGCATTCAATCCCAGAGTCGTGCTAAAGACAGTAGAGAGAGACTTGAGAGAGAGCTGCACATGTTGCAGAGCTTGGCAAGAGAAAGAAGTGAAGTGGCAAAGGCCGGTGTTTTAATCACAGTACTTACAGGAGAGCCAAAGTTGTGCCCAACCTCATGAGCGAAGGTGATGTGTGACACCTTGGGAGGGACATGGGAGGCGTAGTTCTGCACAGTGATGATACCAGTGTTCAGAGACTTCCTCTTCCCGTCAGAGTACAGTTTGCTCTTCTCACAGATGCCCCCAGAGCTTCCTGTGGCAGGAGAATGAAAAATATAAGAGCAGAATGGATTATCATACATTTCAAATACATTTTCACTGTTGCAGATTGAAGTCGCACAATCATCCAGTATGTTCACTCAGCCTCAACCGAAAGCCACTGTGGGGAAACATTTACTTTGTAATGATCAGTATCATTACCTTTCTGCACTGAGCTAAGAGAAAGAAGCTAAATGGTCTTACTAATAGCCTCCTTTGGAAAATGTGAGCCATTAAAGTGGCCAAAAACTTCACAGATCATAGTGTGCCAGACACAGGGCAACTGCATCAGCAGAGGAGCAGGTGCCAGCACGCAACAGATAACAGATGAGGTCTAAATGGGCAATCCAATGACAATACGCATGTTTTTTAACTTCTGTGGTCTTCATTTCCTAATTTTGGTAATCATTTTTATTAGTTACAACGTAATTAAACCAATGATTTGAAAAGTGAAATGTAAAAGTTATAACCCAATATATGTCTGTTGTAACTGCTCAATGCATTGCCAAACCTTGGTTCAATATGTTCAATATGTACAAATTACTTGCTGCACTAAGGCCCACATATAGTCAAGCTTGTAGTGGTAGTTTACTAAAATCTGAATTTCCATGATACCTTACACAAACATGAACAATATACCAACATAAACATTACTATGCATGCATAATATAATGGATATATGAATATAAATCATAAAGGAAAGAAATAATATTTTGTTTCAAAAACCACAAAACAATGATCTTAGATGTGATGAATCACAGGCCCCTGACCTCTGCTACTTTTTCTGTTCTTTGAATTACATAAACTGAAAATGCCAAAGCAAGATCCACTTGAAAAGCACATCAGAACACTGGAAACCACTTGCAGCCACAGTCAACAATAAGCATGCCGACAGTGCTGCTGCTTTTCCCATAATCCATAAACCCAGGCATGAGGAGGCAGCTTCAACCCACACAGAAACATGAGACCAAGCACTTAAAGCAATAAACAATGTGTCCATTATGTGTACATGTGTCTGTGTGCACATTATATGTTTGTTCACTGCATGCGTGCGTGTGTGTTCGTGTGTGTGTGTTTGTAGCTCCTCCACTGAAGCCACTTACAGCTCAACAACTGGTCACAACAAATAGGATACACATTAGTTGTGCTTGACCTGTATCCCTGATGGCCTTTCTGGACTCCCTTTTGTTTCAACAATCACCCCAGCGCTCACTGCAGCCCATCTCCTCTTCATCTCTCATACCCAATCGATTCCTTCAGTTTACAGCATTCCTAATTTGCCCGTATTGATTGTCTGTGTTTGTTGCTGTATTCTTCACGTTGAGACGGTGGTGTCTGAACTTATTCAAAGGAAAAGAACCCTTGGTAACTATCATTTATGCATGTTGTGTCTGCGAGGAAAGAGCCAGTTTACATAAGAGCACATTATGAGTCCTGACAGAAGAGAGGCATTCCTCCCTGCATACTTTACCACATCAAAAACATACACAGTTCTGTCTATTATGTAGCAACACAATTTATTTTCTCAAATATTCAGATATTCACAAAACACAATTCAAATGCCATTATATGAGTATGTTGAGGGTTTCATAGTATTCTTCACAATATGAACCATCAGAATAGGTTCAGTTAAGCCTGCATACTCACCAGTTAACATATAGTTAACACCAGGGAGGAGCACATAACAGCTATTATGCAGTTCCCCTTATTTCCATCTCGTTTCAGTTTAGGAGATGAACACATTTAAAGATTGAGTGAACATCAAAGTGAAACCTTTGAGTAGCCACTTTCATGCACCTCAGCTGCTTTCTGCAGCAGTACTCACTTCTCGAAACAAGGTTATTAATGGCTAAACATAAATGAGTTCTAAAGAGTGTGACAATACAGTCATTTCTTCTTCCTCTTCTTCTGACAATACTGTTTGTATTGATATACAAATGACTGGAAACATCTTTGTGAAATGTATTTAGGTTCATACCTTTGATGTCCGTTGGATAATGCTCACGATTTGTTTCTTACATCAATGCTTTTGGTATATACAATGAGAGAAACCAGCATAACTTTTTCATTTCAGCATTGAAATCAATTCTTTATAAATCTCAGCTTTCTCAAGGACTTGACTCTGAGTTTAACTTTTATCTCTGAAAGGCCCTACTTCACCAAGCGATCCTCATGAACACAAGGAGGAAATCAAGATAGAAATGCTGACAGGGCACAAAGCTAACAACTTCAAAATGGAAAGACTGAGACAGTGAGGCTTATCGGGGCCTGCTGGGGTACATAGAGACACAGTGCTATCTCAGATTTGTTCATTATTTCAAGGAACATCAGTGCCACGACAATAGGGGCCAGGTTATCCAACCAGCAGTCCAGCCTCTGCTTATTCTGCTCAGCACAGCATTCCGCTACTGATGCTGAGATCTCAGCCAAACTCATCTCAAAGTAACGAAATAACAGATGAAATGAGAAGACTGATCAAAGGTATGTGTTATCCTGCATAACTGGCAGAAGATTAGTGCAGCAAATACGAAGAGTGCTGTTCAACTGAATGACCTGGAGTAAGTCCCTGTGTTAGAAAGTAAATGTCTTTGTGCAACACAAGAAGTCACTATCAGGATTGTGTGTGTCTGTTTGTGTTTGTGTGTGTGTGTCTTTGTGCTGTGTACCAACCTGAAGGAGCCCCAACCCAAGCCAAGCCAAGCACACCATCATCGAAGTCCCTGTCGGTGAAGACATAGGCTAGGCAGTAGTCATCGTGGTTCTGTTCAGAGTTAAGCTCCAAAAACTTCTCCACTCCGATGTTGGCAAAGCGGAAAGGATTACTTCTGTCTGTTTCATCACTGGTGGTATTTATCTGAATAAATCAGAGGTGAATGATTACAGATGGGAGGTGAGAAAGGAGAAAGACCCCTTCAGTGATAGAGTAGCAGATAGAACTTGTAGAAAAAGACTTTTGCCAGCTTGATCCTTTTCAGGTCTGGTGTTATATAAATTCTGCTGCACAGCCCACATGTCAAGACTCAATATGGCAGCTGGTATTCACCTGAGGTTCAAAGCAAACTCTACTGCACTGAGATTCAACTCACCCTGATCCTTTTAACCATGAAGCTGATGTTTCGGATGCCCATGAAGTCTGTGGCCTGGTAAATGGAGTCAATGGCTTTCACATGGCTGGAGATCTGCAGAGAAAGTGATTGTTTATATCAGAAGAAAGGCAGAAGCAGAAAAGCGAACATGTCATAATAGCTAGTTGCATGGATTTCCATCCAAATGTGTCACAAATTTTAACTGTGCTCCAGCCATTAAAGCATTATACCATTGCAGCAAAAGAATGCGCAACATGACGACGAATTTAAAGAGCTAGTCGGACTTCCAGTGGTGAACAAAATGTAGAAAACACAATAGAAATAAAAAACGAAGAGACGCTGCGTACCTGCGCAATGACAGCCTCTCTTGTGCCGTAGTATTTGAAGAAGAGGTGATCAGTCTGGATGAAGAGCTGGCAAGTGTTTTTCTCTTTCGCTGCTGCTCTCTTTCTCCTCAGAATAACCGGACCGTGAAAGCTCTCCTCCTCCGACACACGGTTCACCCCCTATGCAAAGAACAACCGGCAGGATGAAACAGAAGGAAGATGAAGTTTGGACTCTATCCCCAGCCAAATAACCATCAGGTTTGATCACAGGAAGTCCAATAGTCTAATAGTCCTCTCTTATTTTGCTAGCTAACATAGTGTGGATAAATAGTGTCTGGTGAATTAAGGCAGTGGGTAGAGGAGAAAACTGGGTGTAACTTCAACATTGCTAATAATCAAATGCAGGACTGAAAGCATACGCGCCTTTGCTGAAAAAACACACACGCTCTCACTGTTAGCGCATCCAGGTTACGAGATAAGATCTTTTTAATCTCATGAAACTTGTCTATCTGTGTGTTTAATTATGAGCTGGGGAGGTGGGGTGGGGTGGGGTGGGGGAGGTGCTTTGTCCTGATGGTGGCACTTACTTCAACTGGCTCCTCCACTACAGATGCCTGCTGCTTCCTCATCCTCTCAAACACTGAGTGGTCAGCGCAGCTGCCCTCTGAGCCATACTTATGAGGATAATCTGGCAGAGAGGGAAGAGACAAGGGAGTGGTTGAGAAGGGCTTACACTGAGCCATGGATCTCTTTGGAATGATGTGTGGCGGGCTGGAGAAGGTGAATCAGGGTGAGTCGGTGTGCATGAGGAGCTGCAGTAAATACAAAGCTTAAGCGATACGGCTTTTCTCTCTACAAATGAGCGTCATCTTCCTCTCTCTCCTTTTTCTTTCAACTTTCGATCTGAGTAGAAAAAGGTATTAGCCGTGATCCGCCTCTGCTGATTGAAACAACTGCTTCTCTGTTCAATCCACACTTTTCCAATTTACAGCTGCTGTTCTCGCCAAGCTCGTACACACACTGCATCACCAGTCTGCTGCAGTGAATTTTAAAGGGCAAATGTGATGGGCCCTCAAACAATATGTGTACAATGTGAAAAGAATTTCCAGTCTTTTGGTTGAACCATTTCTGATCAACAAATGTCAAACAATGCTGCCACGTTACAGGAAAATCTCTGAGGAAGTCTCACAGTATTTACAATCACAATCTCCACCGAGTTCATGCAGAGACCGCACACAGTCTACAAAGTGACTGCCTTCCTCCTGTTTCAGATGAACAACACACATTTCAGCAACAACATATGAGTCTGTCTCCCACCACAGCATTACCATCTGGCTGAAGCAGCTGTCTTTACTGGATCACAAAAACAAGATGGGATCAGTCTCACGATATACAACCACCACCTTTGCTGAGAGCAGTTCATCGCTGGCCACGCCCACACAGCAACCCCACTTCAAATAATGTCCGATTCACAGTTTCCCAACAGCACAGTGAGGAAGCAAGGAGGGAAGTACAAACAGACTAATGACAGGGAATAAGGCTTGCTTGTTCTGGGCTTACTTTATGTGAGAATATTACGTACTGAAAGTTAGAAGGGCATTACAGCACTATTTACTTCAGCCAGGCAGCAGGTGCAACATACATAAGTAGACGGAAAGAGTAGTCCGTCATAGTGAAAGTAAATAGAGAACTGTTAACTTCGGTGCGCCATTTTGTCTGAGGCTCAGTGGCCAAAAAGCCAAATACCTTCATTATAAAGCATTGACGTACAAAAATGGTTTTGAAAAAAGTGAATCTGATTTTAGGATGGAATATTATTTTTTTTAGCTGGGCCTGCAAATAAATGTGTTCTGATGATGTAGCTTCAATCAAACGGTTGTAAACAACTGGCTCACTTGTCTCTGAGCAGCTCATATTGGCAAAACTTAAGATCTCATTAATAATGGTGCAGCCTGAATGTCTCACAGCCATTGTTGGCCATTCAGTAAAGAGAACAGTCCCGTGCTGGTTACTAAACTGACTGGACACACACTGAAACAACGCATTCAACCTCTGACAATGTGTTTTCAATTTTTTTTTCAAAGAAAGCCTTCTTTGTCCATACAGTGAATGCAGTCTCATTCAACTGCTAATCAAAAGGCCCTTGCAATTTGGACAGAAGAAAACAAATTGTGACAAAAGCCAAGACTCAGACGTGAAGAACCATCATTCCTCAAAAACCACAGGCCGAGCTCTGAAAAAGATTTCACAGTTGGTATGAGATATTACTAACGGCAGGCAGATGAGAGTTGAATCTTAAAATGCAGTTTTATTCTGAGACAGGACTATCTGAGTACAGCTCACACTGCCCATGCAGCGATAAAGTTTAACAAGAATGGTGTCATCTGAAAAGTCAACCGAGTATTCTTCAGTGCAGAGGCCTTAATGCATATTTCAGCTACTGTTTCCCATTTATCTAAATCAAATTTGCAAGTCAGTTTCAAGCACATTTGCTTACACTTCCTTCAGCAGTTCAGAAGAATCTCTCAATGTCTGTGTTTAAGCATGTGTCTGAGGTTATGCATGCACGTGTGTGTGTGTGTGTGTGTGTGTGTGTGTGTGTGTGTGTGTGTGTGTGCAGTGAATATCAGACAGCCTGAAGCCAGGGCGGGGTTCATATTAGACCCACTGCCTGTCTGCTAAATGCAATTCTTTGGGCTGGAATCCTGGAATCATGAGTATCAAGTCACTGGATTTTGTCTCTACTCATGCAGTTTGCTTCACTGTGTTGGCCCACAGCGACACCTCGCCTGTCTAAATCTACCCACTACTTCCAAACATTTTCAGAGTTGTCTGTTCTCGAGGATGGAACTGAGCATCTATCAGTTGGTTGTACTCTGACCTTAGCAATGGCTATGAGTCATGCATTTGCTGTGTCGTGCTCCAATCCAGCTTCCAGGATAAATGCTGACGACCTTGACCATGGCCCAGGACCCAGAGCCAAATCCTGCTGCTACCAGTCTGTTAAACATAACCTTCTCTCCAAGCTTGTCAGGCTAGCCTTTCAACCACTTAACCATTAGCCCTTCACTTCATCACAACACATTACAATTTTATTCCTCACAGTGCAAAAGCAATGTTTTTCTCAGAATTATCCTTCCTAGAGTCTTCATTTTCTTCCTTTGTAGCTTCAAACATTCTATCTCAAGGTCTTCTTTGAACAACACAGAGGAAGTCAGGTAAAAATGTTCAATTTTCTTGATCTCTAGCCAATACTTTCCCACACAAATGCATTTCAAAAGGCTCCCGTTAAAGTTTTTTTGCTGCCACTAACAAGCCACAGTCTGTGGCATGTCCCAGCGCAAGGAAGTCATAACCTTTCCAAGTGAGCAAAATATGTGGACTTGAACTAACTTTAGACCATACAGAGCCTTACAGTAAAGCACGTCTAATGGCTGACACTTACTGATGTCATCCTCGTGATAGATGACGGAGTGGAAGGGCACATCCCTGTCCTTAAGGTACCTCTCTGAGGGTTCGACATAGTACGTTCCTTGGTGGGTTTGGATGAAGCCCTCAAAGCGGCCATCAACCACAGAGCCATGCGTCAGTGTGCCTTTTTCACCTGAAACGCAAAACAGGAAGAGGATGAAATAAAACAGGAAGTTAAATATTCCAACTGAGGACCAAAGTAATACTCTTCTATAGTGAACATACAGTGAAACACCTCTGGTCTAAATATTCAAGTGGTTTCAGGGAAGAAATGATCTGGTAGTGGTAATGAATTGTTACTGCAACACTTAATTTTTCTTGCAGCAAGTCTGTAGCATTCCAAAAGCTTGTCACCCATGTGAAATCACAATGTGTGGTCAAAAAATGAGACCGTGTATTCAAACTTGAATGATATTTCAGTTGTTTAAGGGTCACAATGTTAGTGTGGGTCCTCACAGATGTATTTTCCAACTTAATATATTCTTTAAACCTTTTTTGAGCTGTTCTCTGTCCCTCTTTGTCTCTCTCACACCCACACACACACACACACCAATCACAACAGGACAAACAGCCTTGTTTTTGTCTCTTTGTTCACTTGAACTCTGCTGGAGATGGGCGGCAGGAAGACATCCAGGAAGAGAAGAGATTAAGAGCAGAAGGAAGAGCTGGATGAAGGCTTCATTGTTTCCTGCATGTTTTAGATTGTGATGTGATATATATGCTGGACAAAAACAAACTTTAAATTAATCTCTCTCACTGTCTCTCTCTCCCTCCCTCTCCCTCCATAATGCACATAAAAAGGCGTTGGATGAAAACATTGTTCCTCAGCGGACATTTTTGAAAAGTCACTCAAGCGATTATGTAGGGGATATTGCAGGGTGATACATGATACACGATGAGAAGGAATGCAGCCTTTAAATGTAATTGAAAACTAAAAACACCATAATTGGATTTCCATGTAAGAAAGCGCGCTTTCACCCAGGATGTGGTGAGTGGAAACATCTGGACTTACCGAAGACTGCTCCGCTGTAAATATGTGATGTATCAATGGGTACCTCCTCTCCTGACACCTCGATGATGATATCTGGAGAAAATAGAGTTGTATCTCTCTTCATCCACAAGTTAAAATATCTAAAAAGAAGAATAGGAGAAAATGCCTTATTAGTATAAGCTTTAACTTCAAATGCAAAGTTGTACACTGTAACCCCCCCCCCAACACACACACATACACACACACAGAATGTATCAGAAAAAGCAGCATCATTTACACATAAATCTGAGCTTCCCAATGCTGCTGTGCTCAGTGAGTTAGAAGAATTATGTCATGAGGAAAATCACATGAACACTTGTGCACAGTCACAGTACGTGTTTTTTTTTTTTTTTTTTTTTTTGGTAATTCTCTCGTTTACATAAGCATAATGTCAAAGACAAAAAGGCGAACATCACATGAGGTGCACATGAGCCATTAGCTTCCCAGAAACCTGAGGCAGTGTAGTTCAGAGGAATACTCCTCAGCAGGAATCTCTTTAAGAATCACATGGTTTAGTCTCAAGGTGCGGAGCTTCCTCCAGATGACTAAGATGATGTTCACATTACTGCTTCATAGTGAGCCCTTTGTGGATGGAAGCATTTTAGTTTTCTTACGTTGGCACAATTGAGGAAAAAAAATCATACAAGGAGAAATGTAGATTAACTATAAAGAGTATAAAAGATTTTTTAAAGCAGCCTACAGCTTGCTCCTTTTTTTAATGATATGCCCCTTGTAAGCTTGATAATAGCCTCATATAACCCGAGATTATGCACTAGCAGGCAGGAACGCATTTTTTTAGGAAGCACATAAGAGAGTCATTTCTGTTTCTGTTTCTGGAGCACACATCTCTGAAACCACAGCCAATAATACATTGTGTTTGACCCCCTGTCTGGAGAATGCCCATGTCATTGAAACTCCTCCAGTCTGTAAAACAGGCTATCTGTTGCAAATATTTAGTTGACATGATGTGATATCATCAACAAGGTCATTGTTTAAGACTTTGGAAAACTCCCCCCAGAGCCACACAAGACATCATATGACAAGTAAACTGGTCTTAATGTATAAAATCAGTTGAGCGTCCCTTCAAAGTCTGTCTAAAATTTGGGGGACAAAACAAAAGTAGAGGGTTATTTCCCCTCTGAGCAGCTCAGGGACATGGGACACCATTAACGGCCACTGAAGCCACAGATGTTTTGCAGAAGCAGATGTGTTTAGGAGCAGACAAAAGGGCTGAGGACATAAAGGCAAGACTAATGCAGGGAGGGAACGAGTACATGAAAACATAACAGAGGAAAAGCAAGAGAAACTCAGCACAGGAGACAGACAGTAGAATGTGGGGAGGAGTACAACAGCAAATGTTTGGGAGAGTGAGATGACAGATGATGTTGAAAAAGGTCAGACAGAGTCCAGGATATCCCGGGACAGGATGAGTCCTTGACCTGCCTCAGTTATCAGTTTTTCCTAAATCATTCATGTTCACATTTCGCACACACCTTTTTCTTACTGTTCCAATATCTTCAATTCATTGGTTTCCTTTACCTACTTAGACATGGATGATTATTCATGAAGCAACCTAACGTTTGTGTTTTTGAAATCACGTAAATGACAACTGTGCTGTCCTGGTTTCGACCACAATATCCTCTTCTTTATTTATCCCGGCCTGGATCTGTGTTTACATGACATTAAAAGGCTAAAGTGGATTTGGCCTCATTTCAAGCAGTGATCCGTAATCTGAACTTGAAATCTTTTGCCAGAGGAACATTTCAACTGAAGTCAAGAGATGGGCAGAAAGAGACAGAAAAAAACAGGAAAGGAACCTGAAGTAAAAACAGAGAGCAGCTAAACATGTGGAACAAAGAGTGCAACATGAGCCACTCTTTGAAGTCAGCATCGTGACACAGAGATCACCTGGCAATAGATTTCAAAATTCCTCCGCTTGTTATTCATCCTGGTACACCCATTACAGTCCCTGGCCTCTCCCCACCTTATTAATGGACACTACAATAGTCAATATGGCCAAATGGGTTCATCTAGGCCCTATCAAAAGCTCCATTGACCCATGACACTGCCATGGCACTCTGGTCAGAGACACAGATGAATCCATAAGAAGACTATGCAGTTAGAAATTTAATCTGCATTATCAGCGAACTGCAAAGGCACATCAAATTTGATCACATGCCTCCTGAGGACCGTGGAAAGTTGATAATATCACATCAGCTACTAGTAATGCTTATTCTTTGAATTACTGTTCCACATTTGAGATGTGGTTGCTATTGTTCTGTTTATTTGCTGAATTCCCCCTGATCCATGGAAGCATTTACGGTAGTACTTAGTGTAGTAACACACTGCCAGGAAATTGCATGATAACTTAGCAGTTCGAAATAACCCCAAAAGGTGAAAGGTTTTACCAACCGAAAAAGAAAAAAAGCCGTTCCACACAAAAAACAAACATGGCTCGCGACAGACAGGAAGAGGAGAGGCTGTGGATCAAGTCATTGCTACTCATCTCACAGAAGCAGCTGACTGATAAATTATTCAGACATATCCCAAATGCTGAACATACTGACTCAAGCATCTGACAGTCATACACTTTGCTCAGTAAGCAGGCCAGCTCAGAGAAAAGGAGTGCCCTGAAACCATGTCTACAGAGACGGTACGACTACAAAGAGGTTCATATCTACAGTATACAGGTTTTTACATGTTTTATCAAAATATATTAAGCAATTTGGTTACATGACAACACAACAACATCCTCCCTTGTCTTGCTTTGTGTGTTCATTGTCTACATTTTGCAATGTGCAATATTTAGGAAAGCCACAGCACATCCTCTTTACGTACAGAGCTCCGTACTGCAGAAAGGAAGGTAGAGGTCACACAGTCATGAGCTGCTCACTCTACTGTTATGTTTTAGATTTCCTACCTGAAGAAGACACATTTGTGCTGAAATATCTGTTCACTTGCAACTTTAGAAAAGAAACTGTCAAGATGTGTTTCAGTACTCTCATTTATTATTCATGAAGGGAAGGCTGTAGCACTAGCACATCCTTACTAGATTATATCTATATATCACAACTGTGTTTGAAACCACAGAAGTGCTTGATGACACCCTCGCTTTGAAGCAGTTGCACATGTGCAAAGATGTGAACAAAGTCATTCTGCTTTCTTAATGAACAGTTCAGGTGAGAGACTGTGTGTGATCTATCATTTTCTAATCTTGTTATATACTTATGATAACAATTAGAGAGCAAATTTCTTCCTGTGTGCGTGATCGCTCAAACAGAGCAATGATGATTACATTTTACAATGACTGAGTGACATTTCATCACATTTCAGAATAAGTAAAGTGAGCTTAGGCCTCTGACCACTACTGAACTCATATGATTGCAAAATCTTTTAATATGTTATGTATTACAAAGGGTAAACATACATCTCATCTCATCAAATACATCTTTATCACTATTGTAGAAAACACAAACGTTAATGTGCTTTCAAATGTGAAATCATCTGAAGCAAAATTAAAGCAGTGGCAAGTGTAACTGGAGAGAGGTAGCATGACATCCATGTCAGCACAGTCACAGTCTAAATAAATGTGCTTGACATCTGGTTATGCTGACAACTGTGTAAAACCCCTTCGGGCATTCGGCGAGAGGTTTCGGCACATAAAAGTAAACAAAAGGAACACATTTGATGCGCCTTTTAAAGTGGAACCAGCTGATGCGCCTGACAACCTACAGTATGAAATCACTGAGCTGCAAAGCAACAATGAGCTCAAAGCAAATGACAACAACCTCCCTCTGCTAGAGTTCCATAAACTGTATGCACATCCTGAGGATCTTCCCATTCTGATGAGACATGCACTGAAGTTTGCATCTGTTCGGGACAACCTGAGCAGACTAACCTACTGACCATTGTTCTTCTCAAAAGACTCTGCAAAGACTCGGTTCTGATCAAGACTGACTGACCCAAATCCCAAAACCTGGTGCAAGTAAGCACCATCATCACTACCATCAGACATCTCACCAAAGAGAAGCAGTTCAACTAATCACATTAGAGGTTAGTGTGATATATGTGTTCAATAATTTAGTATAGCCCTTGAAGGATGTTATTGAAATTGAAATGGTCCTTGATAGGAAGAAGGCTCCCCACCCCTGATACAGGATATTGTTTCCTGTCCACCCCTGTGATCTACAAACGCTAAACTTTTTCCTTCCTTTCGTCAACATACAGTGACGAAAATCCTAAATAATTTTTCCTCAGAACACAAATGTAACAGTCATGTTAAATTACTGCGAGAGGGATTATCATGTTATTACATGACTATCAATAGTTTGACAATTCCTAATTTTTTTTTCCTCATACAGGCTGTCATAAATCATATTCATGCATCTCTCATTGCACACTCTTGTCCTGTTCAGTGAACTGACTTCAGCATTCTATATTAAAAATGTCTGGCCTGCTCCATTACATGTCATGTTTGTGCAGGACCGGTACTGTTTGCACTGCTACTATCATCCATCAGTTTGTTTATTGTAGATATACCACAGGACCATTTTGACCAAATGTTATCCACTTTAGACAGGGTACTCAGACATGGAAAATAATCATGCTGCATGAGGCTGACATTGCCTCACCTATACAGGCAGCGTCTCCATGGCTAGCAGTGACAGAGCACAAGAGCACAGGAAAGGGATCTGTCTGACAGGGACTTGATAACCCACAACAAACAGGCTTGGTGAAGAGGAAAGCAGGGGGAGCTTGCTGAAAAAACAGTGCTGCTGAGCTAAACCATTGTTACACTGTTCAATGTGGGGAAAAAAAATGAAAGAGTGAAAGAGAAAAGCAGATCAAAATGAGGGTGAGAGAGAAAGGGGCAAGTGGAAGCCCACTTCCCACTCATAGGAACAGCCACTGAACTGCACTGGCATAACAACAGAGTATTAAATAGTCTGACGTGGTGACATTTAGTAGAAATCAAAAACAGTGAAACTTCTATTGTGAGTCAAGACGAGCCAGCTAGTCCACATTTTCAATGTCATGTGCTGAGGCACTATGGAGTCCTAAACTGGGGTCTGGTGAGTGAAAGGCCAGCATGACTCACAGTTCCTTGGAGTTGTAGCATATGATATCGCTGCACTCAGCCATGCCACTGCGTCCTTGTAGCAACTATCATCTTTAACTCTCACAAACATGGGTTTGAAGAGTCTTGAGTGGCTTATAGGAAACAGGATATTACACACTAACACCATTTAATGCAGATTTTTGGTATTTCTGTTTTGTTTCCACTTTCACAAGCCATTTATTTGCAAATGTTCTACTCACACACATTCTGCTTCAGCCTGCTGTGACTTTATACCAAGCGACAAGAACTCAGCTGATACAAATCTGAGAACATTTAAACAGTGTTACTGCCTGAAATAATCTGTTTCCAAAACAGGGGTGGCACCAGTGTACTCAGACAACTTGGCATTGACGAGGGCTCATCTCGAATTGCATGTCATTTAAAACAGAATCGGAAAGAGGTGGAAAGAGTACAAGGGGACTCCACTGTCACAGGGAATAGGGAAGGATTTGATTACAGCATGCAATGATGTGGTTAGTCTTGTCTTTTCAGAGTTTTAGATAACCACAATGTTGCTATCGGTGCTCCCAGAGAAACCTGCACCATTGTGGCAGGTATCTTTTATACCAGTCTGAGTGAGAGAGAGAGAGAGAGAGAGTGAACAGGTGAGGAGGTGTGTGTGTGTTTGGACTGAAACTCACCTTCCATGTGCGTGGAAGTCCAGCTGCACCGTCCTGTCTTGAGGAGAGAGTGCCCTCTTGGCTCTCTGGTGACTGTTGTGCAGGGCTTCTGTGTCATATGACAAACCTTCATAATGGCGAATATATTTGTTTAAGGGGTTCCCAAACTGACCTGGAAGAGAGACCAGTGCCTCATCAATATTTGACGACAAGCATATGCATCTAGTTTATATTCTATTATTCTACTGCACAGAATTTGGCAGAAACAACAGACAGATACTCGAGCTTGCACTGTGTTTCTTTTCACCTTACAAATTCAAGAAAATGTCAAATTGATTTCAGTTTACATCTGATGGAATAACAAGTGCTGATGTGTTTCATTGCAAAGACTTGAGTCAGTGAGTACTAAACTGTGTAATATCAACATTCCCTGTGTGCCATGATGTATAACTCAAGCATCACCCTGTTTTGCTTGTCATTTCCTCTTTCTACTTATTTTTACTTGTCATATTGTTTACTTGTGCGTCACATCTTGCTTTTTTTCTTACTGAAGCTTCCTACTATTACACTATGTCCTTTGCTGCTGTAGCACTGTGGGATTTTCCTATCTTATATATTGACATAATTTGCACTGAAATGTCATGTCTTCCTTGTCAGATGCCGTTTTATAAAAAAGCATCCATTACTACTGTTTGGGTTGCCTGTTGTGTCAAAAATGCCATGCAGCCACACACCACTGGGGAGACTGCGGCACCCTTCCACCCTCGAGATGTTAAGCCAGTGAGGTTGAAAGTGGGACAGAGATGACATTTTGTAAAACCAGCCTGGTTTGGCAGTATAATTGTTTGTCTAGAAAAAGGAAAATGAGTTTGCATGTAGGCTGTGACAGAATAAACTACCATGTAACCACTCGATTGGACCAGTGTGTAACCACATTCAGCAAACATTCTGAGAGTTTTCTTACTTTTAAACAAGTCTATGTTTAAACTTCCATTAAAAAGTCAGGGAAATGTGTCCTTCCTAATGACTAATAGACCTTTTTCACAGACATTTGGGCTTGTCGTAGTAGAACAAACACAGGTTATATGAACAATGGCTTTGTTCTTTTCTAGTGTCCCAGTAAGCCATGACAGTGAGCCAGCATTTACAAAGCCAGGAGCCTGAAAGTGAAGCAGCTAAATGTAATTCAGCTGTCAATACCTAAAGGCCTATGGAGCCTGGCTGGTAAAACAGGGATGAATCTCTGTAATAGTGGCCAGCTATGGTACAAGCTGCCACTCACTAGACGTGCTTAACGGGCTTATTCAGCTTATTGATGTGACCCCAGAGGTAATCCGGCTGGCTTTCATACTGACCATTTCTTTGTTCTTTTCACAGAGACAAAGAAAGTCAGTTTAAAGCACAAGTGAGGAGCACATGATGCACATCAGGTGACCGCGGTTCTGTTTCAGCGCTACTGTATGTCATTGTGCGAGAACAGTGACTGAATTTGTTGCAGACTGTTTAAATGCTAATCTACATTCCTAAGGCAACACAGTATGCCACCAGCTAAACATCTGACTGAAGTTTTGGGTCCTAATAGGAAAAGCTCTGCCGTGAGCTGAAAAAGCAGCCTTTGGAAATAAGTTCATTAGCAAGGGCTCCATTTAAACAGTTGGGACCGACACTGAGCTTTAAGCTTTTGTAGTGAAAGACCATAGAAAAATGCACAATACTAAGAGACTCCCATGGGCCACAGGGGATACGCTCTACCTTGCCTGTATTTCTTACACTGCACTGTTTTGTTCATTACTTCCATGTGGTGGGAGTCACAACTCCCCAAACAGGGAGAGGCTGTACCAGGCTAGCAGCAACTTGTCCATGAATGCAGCGAGGAAATATTCCAACAATCAGCTTCTTTAGCTCTTCCACAAGAGTGAAAATAAATACGACAAACGAGACTGAACCAACAACCAGCCTGTACGTCAACAAGATGGGCTTTGGGACGAGAGTGAGGCTGTAATTAATCAGGAAATATGCAGATTTTGTACAAAAACAAACACTGCCAGCTCAGATTGCCCAGATCTGCTTTCTCAGAAGGACGTGACAACCCCATTAATATGTAGTAATGTGACAGCACAAGGCTTTATATCAACAGATGGCCGCTTGCATAACAACTTACTATTAAGTCTGATATTTCGGGAATGTTATGACATTTCTGCTCACATCGAAACATTAAAAAAAGAAACACAAATGTCATATTAAAGAATGTAACAGCTACAGTATAATTTGTTGTTCTCCAATAGACAGCATATCCTCAATGACTCTTTGATGTGTTAAATAAAGGTTGAATGAATGAACAAGAGTACATTTACATGCACACTAGCATCCTATTAACCTTCTTTGCTAACCCAAGTTTTCTCCATTTGGCTCTGTGCATGTTCCCATAAAAAGGTGCAAAACTAAAGGATTGCATGCCACCTAGGTGTCTACTTGGGTCAAGAGGACCAGTTGGTTATAGTGGAGAGCTATGAAGAAAATAAAAAACTATTACAGCAAAAAGCAACACTGAGAGATGAAAGACATGAAGGATACGTCGAAATCACTTTCGTTTTTGGCCAAATCAAAGTGAAATTAATTACCTCTGCTGCTACCTGTAACTCTAATTTCCCCTACAGGGTCTTACTAAAGTGTTATCTTATCTTATCTTATCTCTAACGTATTCACTCTGTAAATCTGTATCACTTATAGAAACCCCTCTGGTTTCAGATACCTGAATGAGCCCTCCTAGCAGTTTTTAGGAAACCAGAATGTCAGCTGGGCGACTGATGAAAACTGTGATAATGTGGCGCTTCGTATATGCAAAGGTCCCACAGCTGGTAGTCAGAACAAATAAAAAACATGATAATAAACATATATAATGTAATGCTGTTTACATGCTGAAATGAAAGACTGATACTGGTTATGCAGAAGACAAAATGATCATTGATCGCCCTGCTGTCATTCCCAAGTTAACCGACATGTTTTAATACAGAGGCTGACACTGGACAGCAACACAGCATAAGTTATAAAGAATACTAGTAGACAGTTAACCAGATCTGAGATCAAAACTGTGTGATGGTGGTGCCTAGCTGTTTTTCAAACTCGCAACCGCAGAGATCAACTGGTGCTACAACATTCCACCCAGACTGAAACACAGCACTCATTCTGAAGGGTTGCTCCTGCAGCCCCTAATCTTAAAATGGCCATAACTCATGAAACAATCTGAAGAACATCTGATCTTTAAATGCCTTTATTTATGCCTTTTATTTCAAGTTAAATTCTATTCCATATATCTAGTTGCATTCTGTTGAATGGCTAATATGTTGTGAAATGAATCGTTAATATTTTTGAATTCACTTCTATAACATCCGCCCCTCTTTCTTAGAAAAACATACTGAATCGTGATGTGACAGTAACATAACAATCCTACTTTTTGTGGGCCTAAATAAATGACCTCACTAAAGAGAGATGAAATCTCTGGGCCACAACGATATCTGTGAAAAAAACTGGCAGTCAGTTTCACTATAAAGGTTACGTCATCACGATTTCAGTGCAATCTGTTTCAGCCTCAAGTGCCCCAGTGAAGTGCAATTCTTGACAGAGAGGAAACCGCTGACAGGAACAGAAGAGGTGGCAACAGCATGGATCACAACTGATCTGAGCCTCGCATTACCATGCATGCTGGGTGATGGCAGGCTGGCTAACACGACACATCAGACACCCCACAGCTCAGGGTAACTCAAATGCCTCTCAGCAACATTCTGTATCACACAGCCCTGGAAAAACAGTAAGATGGTTGGTTGTAACCAAGAAGCATCGAGTCTGACCAAAACTGCTTCATTGCTCGAGAAGATTCTCAACATACAATCACTGTGAGCAGACCAAGTACGAGCAGCTGTGTCAGAAGTGAGATAACCTAGTTTATCTGAAACGCTGACTTCCTTAGAAATGTTTGGCTCTTAAAGCCAAAACATTCATTATCCACATTTAACCACACTTAGCTGTTCAAACATGTCACAAAGAGAAATTTTAGTGTGTGGTTTAGTGGACTGAACCAAATTGGCAGGTGTTTGTAGGAATTCAGGTTCAGGTCAGGACATCTTTCTGGTCCCATTAGAGTTAACAGTTTCTCTATTTGTCTTTGGGCACACAGCTCCTTGGTGCAGCTGAAGCAGCGATATATTGCTGTCTGGTGAATAAATGTAAAGATATAAGGTACAAACAGAGACAACTGAAGGCTTTCTCACTTCAACATCACACTTCAGCTAGCACTACTGCACAAGAACTTCCCATAGCTGCTCAAATGCCAGACAGAATGCATGGATGATCTTGCTGCACTCTGCCTCGATCATGGCCTTGAACAGTGAAGGCTTTGAACACAAAAAGTCTGCCTGTGTATGAACAGACAACAGGGTAAGCACCTTGAAGCATCAACAAGCCAGAAATGTAGGCTTTTGTAAACAGAGGTCAAAAAATGACCTTCTTTAGAATGAGTGCTCTGTTCAACAACATGTGGAATTTGAGCACAAAAGCGCCAACAATACCTTCGAATAAGCCCACTCCTCTGAGGGGACTGACACAGTGTAATGAGGAGACTGTCTTGTATCTGGCATGCTCGCTCATGGACTACGAAATGAGCAGCTCAGGTCTGTATCAGCATTGCAAAAAAAAAAAAAAAACAAAACTATCTAGCTGGTTTTCCTGTCCTGGTTTTGCACGCAGTCTCAGCTCATCATGCACTTTTAAGGACTTGTGTTTCTGAACCTGAGGGAACGCTTTTACACATCTCGGTAACATCACTGATCTCAATTGGTACACATTCAGAAGACCAGACTGTTTACTTGTACTTGCCAGTATCCATTTCTGCACAGTTTAAACTGTGCAGCTATTTTTAATGTGACTGTTTTGATGTTTAGCCATAATGTTGGTGAATCACTTTGGGCTGAATAAGTGCATGAAATCTGGAAATAGTGTGGAAAAATGCCTTAGTAGTAAGCATTTGATTCTAATTGTCACAGTGGAGGGACACTAATCTTCAGGTTAAATCCATTTACTTGCATTTTGTCAATTACACAACAGCGGAGATTTTGACCTGCTCCTTTGAGTCATGGTGACTCACTGAGGGGTGGAAACTTTGATTATCACTGACATTATAGCACACTTTGATCAAACCGTCCTCCAAGGGTTAGGCGACACTGCTTGGATATTATGATACTTGTGTTATACTTAAGCCCCAGACTGAACTGCTGTAGGTGGTTTAGTAGTGACAAGCGCTAAATAAATGAATAAAAGCAGCGCTGCTTTCAGTGGAACCAACCCTATAAACGCTACTTGTTACTCCTCACTCGTGAGAGCATGAATGGGGTTGACATTATAAAACCTTTCAGCTGTTGTAAACGTGAACCAAAAAAACTTTCAAGACAGAGTCATTGCAGGTCCATAGCGGTATTTTTAGATATATTTAGCTTTCAGATTTGCATCTGACAGATGCGACGTTAATAGCTGTCAAACGCTGCAGCAGCGCAGCGTATCATATAACTACATAAGTAACCTTCTAGTTTAGAGCACTAGCGACTTTACACACATTAACTTAAACTTCACGTTAAGTTGTTCTGAAGTGCTTTTAACGCCAGTCAACGTGTGTGTGTGTACTTCATTATCGCCATTCAAACGGTCTGTTTACAGACGTTTGCACTGTAATGTCAACTGTTAGTTCACCACCCAGGAACTGTCAGAAAACAACCAGTCTTTCTATCTCAGTACTCAACCTGTATCATTCACTCAAACTTAATGTTAATTACACCGATACTCAGTCAATACGGGATGGCTAACCTGGCCTGGGTCACTGTTAGGCTGTGTAATGAGTAAGCTCAGGTTAGCAGCCACAAACACCAACGTTACAGTTACCATTAACATTAGCCAGCTAGCTAGCAAGTTAGATAGCCAGAGTACAAGTGCTTGATCCGATTAGCGCTAGCTCCGCAGACGATCACTGAGCACTTTCCTTTCCCTGTGAACCAATGGCAAACTTACCTGTAACATCTCGTAGGCAGCAAAACATGAGAATTAGTTTGACAAATATCATATCGAAACTCCCTGTGAGCCCAGTAAACTAGCTAAGCGACTCAGCGATACCGCTGATTGTTTCTTATTTCTTTCACTTAAAGGTATAGTCGCCCTTCCTAGTTAGCTAGCTCCCATCACAAACACCGGCGCTGCCTGTCTCCAGCAAGCCGACGTCAGGCAGACAGATAGACCGACAGACAGGCCCTCCTCCCTTCCGGCGTGTTTTGCCAAGACAGCCCGGACACACCCATCCCTTTACTATTGTGGTTATAGGGTCTCTAAAGACCAGCGACAAATCCCCTCAAAGCCACCATGCAGTTTAACACAAGGACAACAAGACATTGCTGTGTACGTGCGTCGGTTAGCAGCCTGAAAACATGCACGAAACTGCTGTTTCGGCGGTGTTTTCATTGATCTGTCAGCAAGTTGTTTACTTCCGCAATCATGACTTCCGGGTTTACTAACGTTTTTGGAGAGTTTTTTCTTACAGTCTTGACAGCTAACGTTATATGGAGGACAAAACCCTACTATTGAGAAAATGAAAATGAATAACATGTGAGATTTCTTGGGGAAAAAAAAAAAGAAAGAAAGAAATTCGTTGTTGTATTTTCCTTGTCAAAATAAGCTAGGATGTTTGAGAAACAGAATAAATCTGGATCATATGAAACATTATCTTTCCAGAGTGTGTTATCTTTCACTAAAAGAGTTTTATGTTCTAGGTTTCTTAATAAATTATAATATAATTTTTTTCTAAGAATATATTTATTCTTTTATTGTCATGTACAGGCAGCCCAATTACAACTGTCATAGGAACACCTCATAAAAATAAAGGTTTAATGAATACTGAACAAGTCAAAACATGTAAAAGATGTGTCAAAAGATATGTAGATGGACTTTCAATCAATAAATAATAAACAAGCAAAACAATGGTGATGAAGCATTGAGTAGACCGACAGCAGAGGGATAAGTAACTAGGAACAACAATTACTTTTACAAGCAGTTAAAACTTTATGACACTGGGCTGGCAGCAGTGCAAAAATCACATTCATGTTCAGAGAGACCGAGACATGATTTCCTGCTTTGGTTTCCTGTATTAGCCACAAGGTTATGTCAAGATTTCTTCACTTCACCCAAATAATCTTTGAATGAAAAAAAATACTGTTAAAGACATCTGTAGCTGATAAAATAAACATTTTAAAGCTCAATAGACTCTCAGTAAAAACAACTAAAATGAACAGCACTGACACCAGTGAACAGTGGTTATGTTTAAGTGTGTGGTTTGAAGTGGTAAGTCTTAAGGTTTAACATGTGGTCAGGGTCCCCTGAACAATTTGGTACAGTTGTATGTACGTGTCTCTTTAGTCACGCACAGCAGGTCAGACACTTTGTGTCCCAGAATCTGGCGAGATCACATTTGAACTGAGCTACTGATGGCCTTCATAAAAATACTGGCCTGGTTGAAAGTAAATTCTGCATTTCAAAATTAAGATTTATTTTAAAGTACAAAAATGGTTTAAAATAATAGAAACTGTATCAAATAACCACATTCATTGAGAGCTCAAATTAAGAACAGCTAACACAAGCGTTTTTCACTGAAGCATTTTAACTGGCTTCATTTGGCTTTATGAATTAAACTGCACACTTTGACAAAAATCACATCAGTCCTTGTCAAGATTACATACGTTGAGAATGGCATTGAGAGCCAGGAGTCATACCTAACCTTGTTAGAAAAATAAAATAATATAAACCCCTGTTGCACCTTTCACCTCTGCAGAACTTCTTCTGTACTGTCACTGTGGTACTGTCCCAAACAACATTGCTACCAGTCAGTGCTTTAGGTTACAGGTTATTAAGGTTAGAGGTATATTTGGGTTCCCAATGTTTGGTGGAAAAAACTCTCATATGCAGTCTGATACCTGGAAAGCTCAATGAATTTCCTCTGCTCGGTCGAGTAACTGCTGCCACCCAGCGACTACAAACAGTTACTGCAAGTGGACTCATCTCACCTCTCGAAACAACACTTCATCCTGAGTGCAGTAACCTACGGCTTTCTTGCATATCTAGAGTTCCATCTCAACGGACAAAAGGAAGTCTGGAGAGGAAAGTCACCGGATTTATTTATTTTCCTTTAACGCATTCAATTATTAGAAAAAGGTGGAGACACTTTAAGCTAGAGTAAATTAATTAGACTGCTTTAAACTGTGGGTGATTGGGTTTTTTGCGTCCAACTACAGAAAAACAAAAAGACTTTTGTTTTCAAGTGTGTACAAACCATGAATGTGATTCTAACTCACAGCCATTGACTGCCCGGTAATTTCCAAAGTCTCGTTTATCCTGGCAGCAGTACGGAGGTCTGGCTACGCGAGACCTCAGAAATGCGCGAGCGCCCGTACGCAAGGCTGTCACGCCGACGGCAGGTTCTGCTCATGCTTCGTTCAATAATCCTCGTTAAAGGAACAACTAAAACATGTCAACGAGGGGAAGACGCGAACAGCAAGAGAACCTACAAAGATTTGAGCCAGTGCAAATATGTCGAAACATTCGTTATAACATGTGCACACTCACTCAAATCATGGCGTGATGAGTTAATAAACGGTAGCATAGCTCATAATAGACCACATGCTACAGAAATCCAATAATCACTGACTTGTGGTGTGTATCCTGTATTTTACCAATTTGCTGAGGACAAAGGCGATGTTGTGCTTAGGGACAAACAAAAAACAGCAGCACAAGTACTTTTGCCTCTGTCGGAAGTTCCCATTAATAAATATAATAATAAATAATAATAATAATAATAAAAATCTTCGATAGTTTGAAGTTTGAAGTTTTGTGGTGGAAATTTTTAATCACCAATAAATACCAGCTAAAATTTTACTCTTGTTGTGTAACCTAGTCATCTCACTCGTTAACGTTTGAAGAACTGTATTTAGTTCAAATGAATATCTCGGATGGGTCATACATTTTCGACCTGATTATACTTGAATAATAAGTGGAAATAATACGAGCCACCCCAAATGCATCACCGGCTGGTAGTTGGTTTTCTACCGCCCCCTTGCTCGGCCTGAAAGCAATTCACTCTGATGACGTCACTCGCAGAGTTGTCATGGCGTCTTTGGGACCGAAGCTGCTGCTGCAATTTAGCTAAAATCTGTCGACCGTCTTTAAATCGAAATGGAGAAAAATGCAGCCCTGCATCGAGACACTGACGGGAGCTCTTTGTGTGCCACGATTGCGGGAGAGATGAGCGATGTTACGGCTGTCGGCGGAGTGAAAGGAACAGTCGAGAAATGCAAGAATAGTGAGGCTTCTCTCAGTACTTTGGTTAACGTTAGTTGTAATAACAGCACCACAAATGTCAGTGCTCCCATCGCGGTTAATGTCATATCCAGTGCCGGGAAGTCTGACGTGCCAGAAGTGATCGAAGTCCTCCCCGTGCAGGAGGATAAGAAGAAGGACACGGCGGCGAGCGGATCGTGGTCCGGGGATCAGATCAGTAACGGGATGGGGCATGAGTCGGTGCTGGCTGCAGAAGATAGCGAGGGTGGTGCCTCAAAGTTAGTAAACAACAAAACCGACGGCCCGTCCTCACCTCCCGCGAAGGAGAGCGCGGATGTGCAGGCTGAGATTTTGGCTTGTGCAGAAAGTGAACCGACAAAACTTGCTAAACCGACTCATCTGTGTCCGGACAATGCAATCGCAGCAGACGTCAAGCCTTTGCTGTCCGGTGATCACACCTTATCGGAGGGATTACCGAGTGGGAGTGACCCCGATCCCAGCCTCGGTGGAGAGTCCCGAAGCATAGATTCACTCGAGTCCTTCTCCAACCTCAACTCCTGCCCCAGCTCCGACCTGAACAGCGAGGGGCTGGAGGACAGAGGACTGGCCCTGGCCCTGCAGAGCGAGTACGGGGCCGATGGGACAAAGACTTCGTGCGCTAAGGACCGGGCCGCCGGCCAGTCCATATACCACATTAAGTGGATCAAGTGGAGGGAGGAGAATACGCCCATCATCACCCAGAACGAAAACGGCCCCTGTCCATTACTGGCAATTATGAATGTCCTTCTGCTTGCATGGAAGGTAAAGGCTCTGAGATGAGCTCAGATCAATGGAAACTTGGGTACAAGTTAATGCAAAGAGGCATATTTTAGATATCTGAGCTCTATCAGCAGTTATTTCATACAAACTAACATTTAGGTTTTAGTGTTTCTCACCGATGACACTAAATCTTACTGTCGACGTGTTTATTTTAGCATTATATATGAATTTCGTCCTAGTGCTGAATGCTGACAGGTGTCTCTTCTGCAGGTTAAGATGCCACCAATGATGGAAATTATAACCGCTGAGCAACTGATGGAGTATCTTGGTGAGTGTTAGTAGATATCAGACCTTTTACACAGGAGCAAGTTGATGCCACATCAGTGATCCAAGGGGAAAAATGTAATAATGATTATATTAAGCCATGCCACCTCACTGGATCTGCTGCTTGGCTGTTTTCACCCGGCTTCACACGTACAATAATAACCTGTTTTGCAACTTGCAGAATTTATTATAGTTTACTACAATAATAACATGTTGGCCTGCTTTTAGAGAGGCACACTGACCCGAGTGTTGCCCATGAGTCCATGCTTGTAAATATACCAGCCCATAAAGTCTCCAGCACTGACTTTCCGCGGCCTAGTAAACATTCTTTGGTTTCACGTTCTTTCAAAAGAGCACTTCCGTTCTTAAGGTCATATGTATATCTATATATAGAGATATTCCAGAGTCAGCAGAGGAGAACCAGAACAGGGGAATCCCCCATGATCCATCTTCTGCTCTTGCAAAAGAAACAGGAGCTGTCTCTTCTCTCTGGCTCTCTCCTGCCCTTCATAACTAGAATTACTCTACTATATCAAAGTAGAGAGTGTCTGATTACAGCAGGGGGTCTTCAGAAGTGGAGCCCGTCCTCTGTCCACTGTCCACTGGCATGACTGGACTAAAATAATCCACATCGCGGCACTGTATGTGAACTCTGTTATGCTACGTTTTCCCCATACTGTGACTGAGCTCGCTGGTGCCTGTTGGCTACCACGGCTCAACAGTTTATTTCATTCATTTCGCACTTTAAAAAGCAAACAGGTTTTCACTAAATTGCTTTCCGAAGTCAGACATGTATGTATACACACACTGTACAAGCATAAAGCAACATATGTGCATAACAGGTGATGTGGAAATAAAGCAAGATTGAAACAGGTTTAAACACAATTTGAAACCCGAGGAATGAGATAAAAATACAAACCGGTTAAACAATAAAACGGCAGAGAATGAAAGTGGTTCTTAAGGTACATCTGAAAAACATCTCTAGAACCCCTAGTTAAAAAATGAAGGAATTTTGCTTTTATTCCCTCCAAAAGGGCCCATTTGTGTGGTATTTGTAAGGATGAGTTCACCTTGAGCTTGCGTGTAATAACTGCACGCAAAGTTAATGTTGTATAATGTTCAGGGGCTGCTGGAAAACTTCAAAACTCGGCACTGTTTTGTCTTAACACATACACACAAACACCAAGGACAGTGACGCACAAAAGTGGTGGTCGTCAAGCAGTGGCTCAGCAGTGTAGCACGCCAGTGATGCACATACACACACATAGGCAGACAGATACAGATATTAAGGGGAGGATCAGAGATGTCCACAGTTCACTTGAGTACAGAGCAGTGAGGGGGTTTTCCCTCTTGTTGACACACTGTAGTAAAACGACTCAGCTGGCTGGCCCGCTGCTGGAAAAAGAATCTTGACTCGCATTAAAATCTTCATCGAGGGTGACAGCACAGACATCCAGTCAGAAGAGTTTTTAAAACTTCAACCAGCAGCGAGGCTGTTCTGTCCAAACACCCCATAAAACGCAGCCACAGAGAGTCCATGAGCCTGACGGGTGCATCAGTTTAGCTCGTAAAGCATACGTTTGCATGCTAATCAAGAGAGCCAAACACGTAGCACGCTTAGGATTGGACGGTTATTTCTCCCAGCATGCACGTGAACAAATCATCATGCCTTTCTAGGTCAGGCATTACTATTAGAGAGCACTAAGTACAAGAAAACAAGTTAAATGGCCTTTTGTTTTTCTGGATATACTTCATTCCATATGAAAGCTTCTTTTTTTCCCCTTCATGTGTGGCTGTTTTTACTTAGTGCTGATGACAAGAGGTCGATGCATTCCTCTGAGTAATCCTCAGGAAAAGTATGTGTTGACAGTGCAGCACGATACTCTCGCCAGTCCCTAATAAATTAATGAGTCTCCGTGAAGCATTTTGAAAAACACTTGCACAAGAGTTTTAAAAGTAAGGAGCAGACCACAATAAAACTTTTACAGCAATAAAAAGAATATATTTGCAGAACTGTGGCTGCGACTCAATCTACGTGAAACACTTCAGATTTGTAAAGACATGTTCACAACAAGAAAGCAGCGCGTTTGTAGCGCTGCCAGGCTGTGCTGTCCGCCACAGAGCCGAGACGACGGAGCTCTCAGGTGGACGGGGACTCCACTGATTCCACATATCTGGAGCAGCCATTTCTTGAGGAAACAGCTGGCCAGCTCTTACCCCCCCCCCCCCCCCCAGTGGCTACTTAGAACCTCTCAAAACATCTGTCACCGTCCACACAGACGCTTAAGGCATGAAGCTGCTGTGATAATCAGTGCCAGTCAAGGTAGTGATCATTTGCTCCGTCAGGACAATATAAGTCGGCATATCTGCCAACATCTCTCTCCATGTGTCACCCTGCAGGAGACTACATTCTGGAAACCAAGCCTAAAGAGATATCGGAGGCTCAGCGGCTAAACTACGAGCAGGTAAGGCCTGCCTAATCGCTGCGGAGTATCAGTATTAAGCAGGCATGTGTTTTTGCTTATGTGTGTGCATTAGTAAGCTGCTGACTGTTCATGGTACTCGAGGAGCGCAGGGCCTTTGGGATGAACTCACCCTCTCTCTCTCTCTCTCTCTCTCTCTCTCTCTCTCTCTCTCTCTCTCTCTCTCTCTCTCTCTCGCTTCCCTCTCTGTGTGGAAACATAACTGTGCAAGTTTAACACGAGCTCTCCCTTTGTCTCACTGACACACTCAGAATCTCTCAGCTGTTCTCTCACTGCCGTTATTGATGTACTTTCACCGTAAAGTGAGATGTGTGCGCTGCTCTGATGTGTCCGCAGGCTCAGGCGGTATAGCTGCACGCGTATACCACAGCCTGTTTGCACATTTGCATTGAGGCAGCAGATAAGGTCAGCGGATGTTCCCTAATATGGAAAAAAGCATCGAGTTGATTACAAACCACATAAAACTGCAGCTTAGCTTTTTTTCCACTGCTCTATAGGTTACATAAGATGTGTCTTGCAAGGCCCAGGGAACAACAGGGGTCAGGAGTGTCAGATTATGTTGTTTCACATGGCTGTGAATGCTTCGAGACGCATGGCTGGGTTCAGCTCCCGGCTATTACCGAGGCTTGTGTGTGTGTGCGTGCGTGCGTGTGTGTGCATCCGTGTGTGTGTGTGCGTGCGTGTGTGTGGCTCACCATGAGAGGCACTTGGAGATGGAGCTCCAGCTCCAGCTCCCCTGCTTCCTCCCATCTCCACTGCCTGCCCACAGAGCGGGAGAAGCCCTGCCTCTCCTCCTCATGCGTGGCAGAGCACCAGCACATCTGTGAATGATTTGAAGCCACACTTGTCCCTCTTTCCGAGAGGAGAAAAAAGTAACGTGCAGCCGCCTCGTAGAAGCTCGTTGTGACAGTCTTTTCTAAATTTAAGTTGAGCTGAAATACAACCTCTTAAATAAATCAGCGCTGTCCTCAGCATGCACAGTTAAAGTAAGGGAGTGGTGAGAGTTTGTGTTGCATAGTTATTATGGCAGTCTAATCCTAGACACTGGCCTGGGACCTCTTCTGTATGTGGGTGTCCTCGTGTCCATGTGCTGACTGTTTGACACAGTATGTGGAGACCTCAGTGGGCAGGGCTCTGGGACGCTGGGAGCTGGGATCTAAGAGAGAGGAGGTCTGAAGTGTGTCCGTGTGCATGTCAAACACAAGGTGTCCTCTTCTTTGTATCTTGGAGAGATGTGTTTTCACTGCTTATTGGATTGTTATAAGATGCAGCGGATGCCGCTCTGACTTTGAACAGTAGGAGTTCATAACAGAAGTAGTTCTATTTATAAATTCGGCTTAAAAAACATCATCTGTCACAGGAGTGTATGAGGATTAAAATAGCAGTTGCGCGGCTGCTCTTTAGCTATTGTTAAATATTTACTCGCGGAGCTGTGGAAGTGAGAGTGTTGGCACTGCGTTTGTCTCAGCGGACTCAGCTCAACACCGCTCTTACAAGGCAGTTCATCCACGATGACTGTTCAGCCACTCGAGAAAATGGGTTATCATGTTGTAAGAAGCCTCTTTTGCTTGAATGTGGTCATTCGGGCGTCATTTACGCGTTTGTTCAACCTTACTTTTGTTCTGAGCACAGCTGATAAAACCGTCTCAACCCTGTTTGATGATTTTATGTGTTTGGTAGAGCCCCTGGTAATCAAATTAAAGGCCTTCTGTGTCAAAATATGTCTCTTATTAAGTAAGCTGAGACATTAACTGAGATGAAAAACATGATGAGAAATTGCTGATGTTGATGTCAGAGACACAGAAATGGTTTGTTTTAAAGTTAAAATCATAAAAGCTCCTAACAGGAGGAACGGACGGTGGTGTTGGACACTGATTTAATTCTAAGATCAGAGATCAAATTGTACACACGGTCAACAGTTTGTTCGATACATGTGTGTAATTCAGTGGGCTCCGTTACAACAACTCCAGTGCAAATGTATCTTCATGAAGCTTATAATCAGTTTATGTTGACTCTGTCACAAAGGAGGTAATTCAGCTCTGCAGTCAACGTAGTATTGGATTGCATTAAATTAAGAGGTGTTCTGTCCTCCTTCTGCACGTAAATGGACGCTGACTTTAGAAACATAAGATTATCTTGACGATTAGTCCAACGAAGCTGCAGAGCCGTGACAGCTGCTGATGTGTGCCAGGATTCATGGCAGTATGACCCACATTGTGGGACGTCGCAGTCTTGTGAACTGTTCCGATGGGTCTTGGCATTATGTAACTGTTTGCTCTTCAGTGTTTGATATGTTGTTGTTTTTTGGGCTCATAGATCTGATGTGTGTTTTCATGACATGAGTGCAGACAGACTCATTCATTCTGCATCAACGTGCGCGTGCGTGATATCTGACAGCTGAAGTCATTTTGTTCAGTGGCACAAAATATGATCACAGCGTCAATCCTGGTGTGTATTTCTCAGCTGAAAACTGTTGTTTAACGTTGCCTAGTTTTGTACAGTGTGAGGCTTGATTTCTTGGCCGCGTGCTTTCACTGCTACCTACGTCGTATCAACTGGGACTCTCTGGTACGAACTGAAAGCTTTGTGGGAAGCAGATCCCTCATCTTGGCTCGGTTATGCCATTCTATCAAGTACCGGTTAATTACACCAACCCTGTGTTTTGCTTTCAGGTAAATTTAGGCTGAAAGTCAACAGAGAGAGAGAAACCACTAAAGGCCACTGAACAGTGAAAGTAAAAATACTGAGAAGCCTCGGTAGAGTTCTGGGCTACTGTTATAAAGTGGAAAAGCATCCAACAGGAGCACAGATGACTGCGAGTGATGCAGTGGAAACCATCTGATCTCCAAGCGCTCATCTGCTGTCGGAGCCCTCTGCCCTAAAGTGAAGAGATGTGGTCCATTACACAGCCCTGCTAATCCTGCCATCACTGCTGCTCATAATCGTCCTAATCCACACTCTCAGATGGGCCAGCTGAAGGCTTTTCACCTCAGCTCTCGGTGCCAAGCGTCAGAGCTGGAGCGGCTCACTGTTCATGGGCCGCACAGTAACTCTACTGTAAACTGAAAGACCGAGCCCACACACTGCACGGGGAGAGAATTGATTTCAGTGATTGTGAGGTGTTTTCACTCCTCCATGGACAGAAAAGACACTAAAAAATGGATTCAGTTGGAGGGTTTGAGACAGCTGAAAAATTTTGGATGTGATATTTCCTGTGATCCACCATTATTATTTACACCAGACCAAAACTACAAATTTTTTAAGGTTTTCTTTACGTTTTGCGTGGAGCTATTAGTTTGCACAGCAGAATCAAGACGATTAAACAACACGACAGCATCATTGCAGTAAAACACCACTGAAAGTGGATAAACTGGCACGTTAATCCAGCCCTGCTTCAAAGCCGGTGAACTGCAAATAGATCCGCTCGTGGACTCGGGCTTATTGTTCTGATAGGTATCAATTAATGTTCTTAGCTTTCGGGTGATTTAAGTTGATTGTGAAGGAGCTGAAATGAAATCACTCACGACTACACACTCATAATGAAGTTGGAGGGTTCAGCTGCGAGGCTTATCTTGATCTCAGAGTTAAATGGCGACAGAGGCTTAGAGCCAGCTGGGAAACATTGCTCTGAGGCTGGATGCAAGACTTTAATCTGTTAGGTGAAGTGATGAGTATATAAGGTGTTTTCTTTAATGTTCACACAGTGCAGTAAAAGGTTGACGAATTCCTCGCTCATGTTTTAAGCATGAATGGCGGAGACAGTTCATTCTCTCAAACCATTCAGACGCTGACTGGAATTGACTTTCTTTCTTTTCATATGTATTTTTGGAAGCCTTTAAAACCTTTTCCTCTTCTACCAGAGATAACAAACAGTTCAACGTTGAACCATTGGATTTTTAGAAGTGTAGCCGGCAACTTGTATGCAAGCACACAAATGACAGGATCAGTTAATTTACTAAGCAAAGCGAGCAAGTCCATTTTCTCATTTGACCAATAAAATCAGTCTTATATCAGACACATAAGGGCAGAAGAAGATTGAACCACCAACTTTACAACTAAAGGCCAGTTGAATATTAGTTAGCTCTAATTTTATTAGCTCACATAACAATGTTATGCTTTCTTATCAGTGTAGAAAGCAAAGGGGCAGCATGGAGTGGATATTTTTCTCAGCTCTGTTTGGGCCACATGATTAAGGAAGAAGACAAATCCAATTAAAATCCAGCCCAATTAAACCCCACAGGAACCCAGCGGTAGAATTGTTTTAATGAAACTTGTAAACACCCTGCAGTCGGTACTGCTGCTGATCTTCTCAGGAGCGTAGAAGTCAGCGTCAGCCTCCATGTGCGTTCACACAAGATGGTGAAGAGCTGCACAGATTCAGAGAGAGTTCAGGCAGAAGTTTGTAAAGGCTGCTGAAGGCCAAAGAGAAGTGAAGGAAGGCGAAACAAGACTTTCTCGGGGTGCGTGTCCACTGACAGCCAGAATATCATACGAAGCTGTCAGCCACTTTGGCCTTGCTTCTGCTACCTTGAATTATGTCCAGGGGTCTTTTTCCGGGGCTCTGAGTTTTTCAGGATGATATTGCTGAATTAAACCCAGAGTGTCTTGCACCACTTTGTGTTCTGGGTTTGAGGGGGTTCTGGGTTTTGCTCAGTAAATGTATCAAGATAAGACGGGAAACCTGCTCGAGGCATCCGATGCCTTCAAGCTTTGTTCTGTGTAACGTTACTTCCATGGCATGGAGCTACACGCCGTATATACAACAGGAAGCTTGATTTCTGGCTACATTTCAGTGTCCACCGGCACTTTAGATCCCGATGGCCTTTACTTTGTCAAGATACTTGTGTTTTCCTCCCGGTATCACAGCTCAGTCTGTTCACAGTGAGAGGGGGCTGGTATCATGTGAGCGAGTGACGTCAGTACATACCTTCTGCTACAGTGACTCATCTCCCATCATCTGGACATGAAGACGGATCCGGAGTTAAAGTCATTTAAAGTTGATATTTTGTGACTCATCAAGAAAAAGTGAAGAAAATGTGTGACCCTCCATTCTGTCCAGCCGTAGAGACATTACTGAGATCTGAGCTGTAGGATGAACTGTGTTGTGGTTTTGTATCAGCGGGAATCATTCTGGGACTTAATGTATGAGCTTTGGGAAAATGTTAGAAAATGGGCACTGATTTCTGTGGAACAGCTTCCAGTATGATACAATCTAATTTGGCAGACTACACCCTTAAAACGGCCACACAACTGAATCATCCGTCTCACATCACTGTACTGAAAATTTCACATTTTAGGGGCGTCCTGATGGGCTTGAGGTTTAGGCTGCTGACCATGTGGTCGCAGCGTCCCCTGTTAAAGACGTCATGTTGCCCCTCTTTCCCCTTTCATTTCCTGTTATGTCTATATTGTACAAAATCCTAAATAAAGGGAAAAATGCCCCAAAAATCAACAACAAAAAGTAGGATTTATGGTCAGGCTATTAGATTCCATTACGTTGTCAAGTGTCCCTGATATTTTGTCCACCCCTGAGTAATATTATCAAAGGGAAATATCATGCCTCCCAATGATGAGCCTGAGAGCTTACACAGAAATGCAATATCAAATGGTTTCCTGCCAGAGACTTCCATTTCTTCCTGCGGTCGAAGGCTGATTGACAGTAAGCAGAGCAAAACCTAATAAGTGTATTTCATATGAAAACACTCAGCACAGTCACAGCGAGGTAACTATAATGCAGAAATATCTGACAAAATGAAGTTATTGCATGAAGCAATGTGGAAGCACTTTTTTCGTATGGCACAGGGTGGCAGCTAATGGTTTCTTGTCGAGGCAGAGAAATCAATAGATCCAGCTATGCTGACTGTGTGCAGACAACCAGGAATCATTTAACAAATAAAGACAGCTCGCGGTACATGATGACAGCTGGACTGGACGCAGCTTTTGGTTCTGTGTAATGTTCACACGCAAACGTCTTTTTTGAAGAGATTTGTTTGGGTAAACCTGAACTTCACATTAGGCCTGAATGATATGCTGAAAAAAAGAAAGAATTGCAATTATTTTGATAGATACTGCTATTGCAATATGAGTCACCATTTTAGTGGAGAGGGTAATTTTTCAATTTCGTTTTCACTGAAAAAATACAAAAATGATTTTTCCTCCGGTCTGTACCAAACAAGCATCTTCCCTGTACGTCTGGAGGATAGGATTTGTGGGCCGGGGCATCTCTGTAGTGCAACAGTGAATTATTTATAATGGTATGTTGTGACACATTTTACCTCTATCCAAAAATTGCAGCTCCTGCGCTTTGGACATTGCTCTTGGCCATACTGTGATTTCAGTAATATTTTGATTAATTATTAAGCCTTGCTCACATTGTTTCACCCCTCTGCTACGTTGTTTTCACACAGTTTATTTGAAAAATCTGACGTGCCGTTCTCCTTGTTTTCCAGAACATGAGTGATGCCATGGCCGTGTTGCACAAGCTGCAGACGGGTCTGGATGTGAACGTGAAGTTCACAGGGGTGCGAGTCTTCGAGTACACCCCAGAATGCATCGTGTTTGATCTGCTAGACATCCCTCTATACCACGGCTGGCTGGTTGACCCCCAGGTGAGATGAACCTCACTCATCATTGCTGATTCTCTTCACCTGCCCTGAAACCAGCTTGTTCTGTTGTCCTCCTGTCCATCCTCGACAGGCTCAGGCTTTTCTTAACAATGCTATGAAGTGCTTCAGAAATACAAAGAACAATAAAGCAGTGATGAAATATAGGAAAATATAAAAAAATATATTGAACATTTTTGGAAAAGAATGAGATGTAAAAGCAGTGGTAGATTCAGCAGGTAAATCATTTGTTTGGGGGCCCAGACTGCGTGAATCCTTTTGAAATGAACTTAACTTGAAAGAAACATGACTGAACAACCTTTACCTTCTTCAATGTTCTGTGATAGGACTCAAGAGTAGGACTGAAAGAATTTGGTGTGGCAAACAAAATCATTTCCGTTTTACTATCATCAGGTTTGAGGAAGTTTTGGGAAGTCCAGCAATTGAAACACAAAAGGCGGGTGGTAAACTGGGTTCGGCTGCTATGATTAGTGGATTGGAACAGGACATTTAACTGAGTGTCGTCAGCGTAACAATGGCACTGTGCATTATGTTAGGTAATGACCTGACCCATTGGCAGCAGCCGAGCTAGGACTGACCCTTGGGGAACCCCATGAGTGAAATGGGAAACAGAAGATGGGGAATTTCCAACAACAACAGAAAAGCTTCTATTAAACAGACAGGAACGCATTAAGTTGAGATAAGTTATCTGCAGCAAGGAGTAAGTCATTTATCACCTTAATTAAGGCCATCTCAGGATGGTGTAAAGCAGACTGACTGTTATCCAACATACTGTTAGCGCTCATATAGGTGATTGGTTGAGAGGCAGTAACTTTCTCCAACATTTTAGATAAGAAAGATATTTCTGAAACAGGTTGGTAATTGCTGAGGCTGAGCGGGTCAAGATTAGTTTTCTTTAAAATAAGTGCACCATTGCATGTTTAAAATGAGAAGAAAAAATGCAGCCAGTGGCCAAGCAGCAGTTAATAATTGATAAGATGCAGGGACTGACAGTGGGCAAGTTTAGAGGGAATAATGTGGAGTTGGGAAGAGGATTTAATGCGAGAGAGTTTCTAGGACTGAGAGGAAATTGGCTAAAATTGAGTCAGCACTGCACAGTGTGGCGGGCGGAGGTCGTAGCTCCAGTGTGAGGAGTATGTCACCAGATTTTTCCTCTCTATTATAAATGTTGTATAAATCTGCTGTGTTCTTTTAGTAAAACAGCAGCGAAGCCCAGTGAATGTTCTTTCCCACAGTTTTTATCTTTGTTTGCAGATGCATGACATTGTCAAGGCAGTGGGCAACTGCAGCTACAACCAGCTGGTGGAGAAGATAATATCCTGCAAACAGTCAGACAACAGTGAGCTGGCAGGGGAAGGTGAGTGCTTTCTCTTCACTCGCTCTACTTTCGGACCGCTCTGACTGCCCTCTCGCCTCCCTCTCGTTTCTTCACATTCACATTCATTATGTGAGATATGCGTTACTGGGCTGACCAGTGCAAACACGCTCTGCACAAAGAGCGAGTTGAATTAAAAACCAGGACATACAGCGCGTGTGGTTACTCATCAAATGACCTACTTCCATGGCGCACAGTTTTCCTAGCAGCTTGTCAGTAACTTCTCCACTAAAAATATTTGCTCATTCAACACCGAGCTTCCTGAGTAGTGGTCTGCTGGGCTGCTGCCAAGTCTGCACACCGAGGCCTCGGTCCATGGCGACACTGATACGGAAGATTCACTCCTTTTATTGTGACCGATTTAAGTGGTTCGATGCTAATGCAGCCCACCGCCGCTTGAGGAGGTGAACTAGCAGCCACTTTAAATGGACTTATTTCACTCTGAGAGAACTAGACATCTCTGAGTTTTGCTGTCATGCCTTCATGTGCTTGAATATTTGATAGTGAGTATTCAGCGATTGGTTTCGTCTCCGTCCGTCTCTGGTGATGTGGCTCATTCTGGAGTCGACCGTCTCCGCCTGTTGGAGTATCGCTCTGATTCCGTGTGTGTTTGCTCCAAATCGAATGTTCAGTCTTACAGATGTCTCTCGCCATCTGTCTCTCAGCCTATATTGAGTTCACTATAGTAACTGTGACCACTTCCAGCAGCACTGAGTCAGAGCGTTCAAATAGCTGCTGCAGACATTACAGCACGGTTTCCGACATTCTGTCCAAATAGTGACCAGTGTTCATGAATGAATAAGGATTGCTTGATTTTTGATTGTAGCGCAGATGAGTCATCCGGTGGTCTGTGGTCTAACGATGAAAATATTATGTAAATCAAAAAGAGAGTTCATTTACAAGTAACAAATGAAAATTATGCGTGCGCCCGCCAATGCTGAATAACTGAAGCTCATCAAAATAAAAGCACCGTCACTCAACTTCAAGTAAGCTTTAAATCTGTCTATATATTCTGCAAAATACGGTGCCTAAGAGCATAATCAAATATTCAAGGAGGACTTATCATGGGGCCGTGTTTCAATGTTTGCTAATCAATCACAGAATCCATCTCTCTCTTTGTTTTCCCCTGTGTTTCTTCCTCCCCCTCTCTCCCGTCCTAGGCATCGTGGCAGAGCAGTTCCTGAACAGCACGGCCACTCAGCTGACGTACCATGGCTTATGTGAGCTCACGTCCACTGTGCAGGAGGGGGAGCTCTGTGTCTTTTTCAGGAACAACCACTTCAGCACCATGATCAAGTACAAGGTAAATACTAACATAAAAAGTACTTCACGGTGACCGTTGGCATTATTTGCATGAGTTACACTGACAATGGTGTGTCACGGAGCTCATGAACCGTCCCTCCATTCAGTGATTACAACTACAGTCACTGTGTTTTGTATGTAATATTTGAATGGCTGAAGGCAGATTTCTTTATGTTTTATTGCGGCAAAACTGCCTGTGCAGTCTTAAACAGATTTCATAATAAATGTAAATTGTTCACTACACAGACTCGCTGTAATAACACTTTCTCCAAACTGATGAAAGCTACGTGTTTATGTGTCACAGATGTACAATATTAGACCAATCACGATGTGCCTCTCACACGTCCCCCTCAGTACATACACAACTGCATCCCATCTCTCACAGCCTCTTGCCCACAGCTGGCCTTCCATGTCACTGCAGCTCAGACAGACCTTTCCTGTTATCTACAGGAGGGGAAGTGGAGCCCGCTTGCTTTCTTGAATAGTGCTCTGGTGTTGCCAATGTAAGCAAAGCTGCGTGTATCACCTATAACTGTCAGACAAAGCGTCACGACGGCCTAAGTTCTCCAGTAATCACTCAGCTGCAGACTTACGTGCATACAATCACACACAGAACAGCCACCTACATGTGCACTCGTGTAGGTGTGTATATAATGTGACACTGGTCAGATGTGTGTATGTAATGTGTATGGGATTGTTTCTTAGGGCCAGCTGTACCTCCTGGTTACAGACCAAGGCTTCCTGACAGAAGAGAAGGTCGTCTGGGAGAGTCTGCACAACGTCGACGGAGACGGCAACTTCTGTGACTCCGAGTTCCGGTTACGGCCTCCGTCTGATCCAGAGACTGTGTACCGAGGCCAGCAGGATCAGATAGACCAGGTCTGAGCACTGATGCAGGCAAGACTAGCAGAACCAGCAATTGTCCAACTCCAAAAACAGTGATGTGCTTAATCATGATGTGCTTTTCACACCATCAGTGAACCACAGCAGCCAGAATACGAGAGCAGTAATGTCGTACTTGTCTTCACTGTGCATCCCTCTGGCAAACCTGTTTTTAAGTCCGCTTACAGACATGAGAGAGATACTGGAGGACGAAGGGAAACAAAACATGACATCAAATCCTTGGAAACAGCAGAATAAAATCAAGCGTGCGCCATCCCAAACCTAGTGAAAAGTTCCTCAATAATAGATGTGTTACAGCTCCCATACCAGCTTTTTAGACACACACACACACACACACACACACACACACACACACACACACACACACATGCACACACACAGCCTGAAAAGCACTTGGCAGGGTGTGCTCGGCGCCCCCTCTGTTCTCACCCATGCTTTGCTGCACCACACAGTCCTCTCACTGGCCCCCAATGCATTGGGTTCATGTCTCCCAGGCATTTTTACTGGTTTCACAGCTGTCCGCTCATTGGTTGGCCAAAGCGGTCCAGACACCGAGCTCGCTGACAAATTGTCTGCCTTGCTCCCACACACAAAGAGCAGACAAGAGCATGGGGGCCATTACTTTTTATTCTCCTTGCTTACTCAAGCCCAGCCCTCTTATCTTCAAGATGGAGCTGGTGAGAAAAATCTATTCAGGCAATTTTCTGCGCTCATAATCAATTCAGTGAGATTGGAGAAAAGTTGTAATGATCCCACAGGGGAAATTGGGTCTGTGCAGTGACAAAGTGCATAAAATAATAGAAGATACAGAATATAATACAATGGATAACACCAGCATAAATGAAGTTTTGTTAATTGCACCACAGTTAATCACAACAAATGTATAATGCAAGAAATGGAAACGAATGAAGACACAAATGGCTCAGCTGATGCGTAAGGAGCTGTGTTTGTGTGCGGACTGGCCCATGTGCAGTATAGTATAATCAGAGCACAGTATACAAAGATCACACTGACAGCTTGGCTCGTAAATCATCAGTCTCGCTCTCTCTCTCTCTCCTTGTGTGCGTGTTCATGTGTGTCAGGACTATCTGATGGCGCTGTCGCTGCAGCAGGAGCAGCAAAGCCAGGACCTACAGTGGGAGCAGCTCCCCGAGGGCATCAGCGACCTAGAGCTCGCCAAAAAGCTTCAGGAGGAGGAGGACCGACGAGCCTCCCAGTACTACCAGGAGCAAGAGCAGGAGCAGGCGGCGGCGGCTGCAGCGGCGGCGGCGGCAGCAGCACAGGCACAGGTGTGGAGGGAGGGGAGCTGAGGGAGATGGAAATTGGTGGGAGGAGACGCAGGACTAATGTGGGGCATTTAATGTAGCAGAGAGGGAATATGTTGCTGTCTGGAAACAGATGTCAGCATCAGAGAGTTTGAGCTATAAAGGAGGAACTGAGGGACTTTTTTCTTGTAATGCTGCCACACTTCACTGTGAGGCCAGACGCAGGCGTTTGCCCTGGAACAGCGTAGGTGCTAAGGACAGACATTACACCCCCTCGTTGCAGATACGTGAGGTATACAGTGTATTGATGAAAGGATTTCTTTAAACAACATAATTCTTTCTGACTTCTTGGCTTCTCTGTCATCTTCTTCTCATAAGTTTTACTCTCAGTTTTGTCAGCATACATGCACAAAGTCTTCCATCATGTATTTCTGAGGTGCATATAAAAATCAGAATCGGAAAGAAACAACCCAAAAACAAAAAGCCTTCCCTCCAGTTTCTCCTGCTTTCATCTCTTTTTACATCCAACTAAATAATGCACATTTAAAAAAAGGATTGTCAACGACATTTATGTGTCCAGTCCAATACTTCAAAGAATAAAAGTTAAAGTAAAAACAAATTAAAGAACAGACCCTGCCTTTCACCCCCTTATAAGATTTTATCTTATGAGGTATGCTACATTAAATTCAACCACGACCCAGCACTTAATCCACTAGCAGATTCCCCAGATCTCTCTATCTTATACATCTGATGGTTCCCAGATTTCTCTTTAAACCTTTATTTACACCTCTAAGTTTTTAACATTCCCATACAGTCTGTCATATTTTCAAAGCCAGACATTCATATTTGGCTTGTCACTTTTTTTCCACTTCAGAGCAATAAGTGGCTTTACTTGAAATATGGACATATCTTTGAATTCACACTCCTCTGTCTGTCGGTCCTGTGTGTGCAGCAGGGCCAGCAGGAGCCCGCCGAGGGAGACGAGGCGGACAGAGGAGGCGCGGGAGCAGGCGGAGCAGCAGCCGGCGCCGGGACGGCAGCGGCGGCCGGAGCCTCGCCCAGCCCAGGAAAACAGTCCTCCAGCGGGGAGCGCAAAGCCAAGAAAGAACCGAAGGATAAAGACAAATGTGTTATTTTGTAACATACAGTGTGTCCGTGTGAGTGTGCGTGTTTTGTGCATTTGCTTATCTGTGAGGAAGGGGGGCCAGCATTTGTTTCTCCACAGACTGGACACAACGGCACGCAGCCCCCACCTGACGACGAACAAGGGAAGGAGACATTTGAGGAGAGGCGCGGCAAGGCCGACGGAGGATCTGCTGTTCCCAAACCACTGGTGCCTGCTATCCTCTATCCTCAGTGGAACCTGGACATCAGAGGCAGGGACACTACAACGACAACTACCCCGTATCTTTCATAGAGTCGGCCAAACTTTGTTACAAGTTGCACAGTGCACTATATTTGTGATGTGGGGTCAAGTTTATTCGGGGTGGTATGTTTTATAGCAAAAGACACAATCTGAAGAAACAAAATGTCACCCTCTCACCGCGTTCTTTTCCACAAAGGAAATCATTCATGTCATTCATTTCTCATTATTGCAGCTTATAAGCTTGTTTTTTTTTTGTACGTATCAATATTTGCAAAACGTATATAGACAGAGCTACTCTTCTGGTTTTAGTTGATTTTTTTTTTTTTTTTTTTTTTAAAGTTAGATGCCAAGATTCACGTTTTATTTATGTGTCAGAGGTAGCTTTTGGGAAAGGTTTTATTTTTTTGTGCAAGCCGAGAGGGATTTTCTCACGTTGGAAATCGATATAACACTATTTGTGTCCCCTCTGAAACACGATGTACTTAAGGGTTAATTAATGCCAGATAGCTGCCAGATACTGTAGCTACCTAACAATACTCATCACAGCTTGCCCTGTTCAGATTTGCCTTACCAGAGTATGGCAGTGGTGTATTCTGCTCTGTTCGAATGTGAATGTGTGTCTGTTTTCATGTGTGTGGTTTGTACAGTACACGTGTGCTATATGGTCTAATGGTGCGTGGCATACATGTCTCATTTGCTGAGCATCGCTGATGTAACAAGGTTCAATTTGGAAATAGCCAGAAGTTTTACGCTGTATTAGTTAAGATACAAACTGGGGACATTTCATGTCTTTTATGTTGGGATTCAGTTACACAAAAATTACATTAGGGATCGTTACAACTGAAGATAACGTTGCAGATTTGAACTGAGGAACATGTTTCTGTGTGAGACACAGCTGGCTTTTGGCAGATTAGATTTCTGTTCGATGGCATCCAGGTTAGGTTGGATGGTAGTGCTGAAAGGCCCTTTTTCTTTCTCACAGCCTCTTGTGGCAGCTTCCTGAAGAGATGCAGCGTGCGTGCAGGCACTATCATAATCTCCTTCATTAGCTACTGGATGTACAAGGAGTTCCACTGCAGCCAGGTTTCGAATAGAAATACCACAGAATTCAGTCATTTGCATGTAAGATTCCTCCCGACCGGGAAAGTTCGGTGAATATCTGTGCTCTTCTTTTCTACGAACCTGTGAGGTCAAGATCTATAGCGGGAGTCTCAACTCGTTGCAGTGTTGGGAGCCTTGTTTCATGCTGTAGACGTGTACATTAGCAATAGAGGGGGAATGTTGACATGTTGAGCTGTCCCTGGAGGAACAGGATGAACATTCTGAATGCTGTAATTCTGTGGTGTCACCTTTTTACTTGTGTGCATTTCACTGCAGCATTGAGCGTGCAAACACATGATGTACATATTTACCTAATGCATTCTTATAATGGATTTAGCCAGTGCTTCGTGCCATTATTGTACCATGGGACTGCCTCCTGAGAAACTTTTCTATCTATACATTCCAATTGGATGCCTTGACTCAAGCCTTCTGTTACAGACTGAGGGAGACAGTTGTCAGTGGAGGTTTTTTTGCAGTGCTTATAAAGCGGTCTCTGTTTTTTTTTTTTTTTTTTTGTTAAGTGAGAATGAATTCAGCGTCAGGAGAGGACTATAACATAGAGGCAGCGGGCTACCTGCTGCGTGGGAAGCCTTTCCTGTGGGCTTCATGTGACGGCTGGAGTTCGAGCTCCTTGTTCGTTTGGCCCTAACGAGGCTTTGTTTTGTGTATATATACATAACGCCTTACAACATTTCAGCATCATTTCTAGGACAAAAGGACAGAATGAGACAATCCATGCATTTGTTTTCACATGAACATCAGAAATACTCTCAGGCCTTTTTTGAAGGGACACATCCTCCAGTGTCTGTCATGTCTCGGCACAGTTCCTCGGCCTGCAGTCACTTTCTCAGTCAGACTCGAAGTATTTGTGTGTGCGCGCGCACAGCGACGATTTTGACACTTTGAAGGACGTAACACTATATTATTTGAGACCCTCATTGTTGAACTTCACACTAAAAAAAACAATGACTTAAGCTGCTGTTGTTGTGTTAACTTGGACTACCTGATTAAAAAAGAAAAACCTTGCACAGGGTTAAGGAACATTGTTAATTCTCTACACTTTTCATTGACTTTTTAGCTGTTTTTTTTCCCCCATGCAGCTTTAAAAAAAATAACACATCTAATCATACGGTGAAAGCAAGGGAGGCGGTCTGTGTTCTGTTGGGTTTTTTTTCTTTTTTTCTCGTCTCACCTCATAAATGTCTCGGCCCGTCGAGTGAATACGCTGATTAAACATTCCGGGGGAAGTTTAAGAAAATGAAAGTTCACTGAGGGCAGTTTGACTTGATGTGGAAAATGTTCTGTTGGTGTATGTGTGAGTGAAAAGAGCGCAGAGTGACACACGCCACACATCTTTATTATTATTCTTTCAGTTTACTACTGTGGATTAGCTTGCTATCCTTCGTCTTCATCACCAGGATTTGGTATTTTCTTTGTAACGTGTTTGTTGCGCCCTAGTTTCTAATGAATTGATCAGAAGGATATTGTGTGTTCAGTGTCTCAAAGTGGTTTCTTGTATGCCTTGTAAAAGTGACGGTGGGGTAAATGCTGTGAGAAAATTAGTGTTTTGACAAGGTGGTCGTTGAACAAATAGTCGTCGTAATTGGTTTTGCACTGTTACATTGATATGCACTAACAGAAGAGAAACATACCTCATTTTATACAAAACATAAATTGTGCAAGAGTGCTATTGTTCTTTGGGTACCTTTTAAAAACTGAATAATGGCCAAAAGAATTATCTCAAGGTGGTAGCGGTAGCTTAAGCCAGCTGATTAATATTAATTTGTAAAAGTATGAAAGGGCTGTTTCAATGTTTTGGCTTAAAATGGACGAGTACATTTGTTAAAAACTAGTACCACGTCAATAGAACTTGCTGCAATTTAATATATTCAGGTTAGTGGTACACCTATACCAGACTAAAGGCTACCAGTAGGAAGGCCTGAGTACCAGCACACAGCTCACAGATGAAGATATGAATTACAACAATGGATAGACGGACATCAGCTGAGTTGTCTAACAGAAGTGCTTTGTCTGCAGAGAACGGAAAAACCACGTAGAAAACACTGGTACTCGACCCAATCAGCAAAAAAAAAAAAAAAAAATGGTGTAGGTGCACCCCTAATTCAGGTAGTTCTTTTTCCAGTCCAGAGTCCATCATTCAACTGCATCACTTTTCAAATATGCTCAGACTTTTACAAACAAAGCGGGGGGAGAAGGCTGCTTACTAAGGCTTGAGTGTTGTCATCTATGTAGCAGAGGGAAATGTTCATTGTTGTTGTATGAGACACAAATCCAGACTGCTGAACAATCTAAAGGGAGACGTTTTCTTTAATGCAATATCAAACTCCCACGTTTCATTTGTGGTGCATGCATAGCGTGGACTGACAAGTTAGGCAGAGTCAAATTTTATTATGAACTGTCCCTGAGAATAACATTTCCACTGTTCGGCCCATTGTGTTTATATTTCACATGAAACATACAGGCAAAAGGAAGGTGTTTGTGAATATGGGAGGTTACTCATTTGTGTTGATTTCAATGTTCATCTATTTACATAAATGACCAAATAATGTATGTAGCCTTTCACATTACAGTCACATAATGTATGTGGTGATATATATATAACAAAATGCCTTATAGACGAGGGACATTCAACCTGATTAGAAGTACCAGGATAATAAAAGACTAAGTTCAATAGTCGCCTTGTTGTCGTTTGTAATGAGCCCGGATCACTTTGAAGATGACCTGATTTATGTTTCATCAGCTGGATCTTCTAAGAAAGTACATAAAGCATGAACGTGGAAGTGACTTAGTGCAACATTAAATCCTCTGCGTGCGATTGCTGCTGAACCGCCCATACACACATTAGCAGAAGGCTCCCCAGAAGGTGAGTGCCACTACTCACACGCACTGAAGAGGAGATTAAATTACAAATAAGACAAAGCAGGCGACTTCCCCGCAGGCCCAGACCCGCCTGACACTCAGAGTCACTGACTATAATTTGGTGTTTGGTAATATGAAGAATTGTTTTGCAGCACTGAAGTTCAGTGACGTGGTCCTGCATTGCAACCTGAACTTGTGGCACTGTCTTATTACGGCTCCCTCTGAGACCTTAATAGTTTATTTTATGCTCACGTGGTCCACATTCCTACGTGAAGTTCAAATTGCTGCTGATGAACTGACACACGGGCCAGGCAGGATTCTTCCACTGGTTGTTTTTTTTTTTTTTTTCACTCTGAGGAAATGATGAAGTTCACATGTGCAGCAGCGTCTGAGTGATGTGCCCCTTTCAAACTGACCTACATTCATTTTAAGGTTCTCATGTTTTCACACATGCGCCATCCTTTAATACTGGCAGTGATTTAGTGTGTGATCACTTAAGGCCGCCGAACGGCTCGTTGTTACTTATGCTGTCTTGTTTCTTTTAATTGTTTTTGGTATTATTTTATGTGAAGCACTTTGCTCTGTGAAAGTGCTACACTAGATAAACTTTACTTACATAAGCAATGCACGGAAGGTACAACCAGAGTGGAGACAACAAGGTTACGACAATCAGCACAAGTCATTCTGCTTATCAGTTTTCTGTTGTTTAATGGAGCTTTCTGAACCCATTCTGACAGGTGTGACGGTAAAGACAGTGACAGTGTAAGTAAACACAGTGCAGACCTGGTGTGTTGGTCCAACTGTAACAGGACAGAAACATCTTTATAAACAGTTCTCAAATGAAAAAACTGAAATGACTGGGAAAGCAATCCGAGTGAAAGGTGCTGGTTGAGTGACAGCTGACACGATGTCTCCTGCACTCAAGTATCAACCTCAAAGAGCAGATTTCATTTTCAGACTCCAACTTTTTCCATGTTGCCTTCAAAGGCACTTTCTGCTTGTATCACAGGTTTAACTAATGCACAGAGCCTGTCTCAATATCACGTCATTTACAAACTCAGATCTTCAAACAGGCTGTGAACTGACGGAAGAAACCAAACTACCTAAAATGGAGACATGATTTGATTGTCAGGTGTACTCAAATTTGCAAAATCACTGAAGTAACAATGAAAAATATCAAAATTATGTGTTATGGTCCTTTCAGGGAGTGACACCACTGAATGCCCTGCAGAAACTGGACTGGAAAGTCACATTTTATTTCAGAGACACGGGCCTGTAAGTAAATCAACCCAGCCTGAAAGAGGTATTTTGCTACAATGCAGGCTAGTTTACAGTTTGAGAACGTTTTTATCAAATCCAACTGATCTTTACAAAACAGGACGTCCACACCAAGAACGGCTTTTCAAAATAATCAGTCCTAGGTCGCCTGTTTCTTCACAGAGAAACGTACAAACGAGTGATCGACTCTTGTCACTTGATGAGCTCTATAATACACTAAAATAAGACATATTACACGGGAAAACTGAGTGTGATACTAGGCTATTGAAAATGTACATACAACACTCAATTAGGAGAAGTTGGTAACATCACTTGAAAACTTGTTACAAAGACTTAGGGCTGTACATTATCTTCCTAAATATAAGTAAAACATGTGCACAGGGCTGCTTAAAGGTAACAGAAGAACTGTCAGGGAAACCCTACACTGAGGTCAACACTTGTCTATACAAAATAAAATAGTGTTATCAACATCGCGGGTACAAACGTCCCACCTAAAACAGTTGACGTCCTAAAAATAAAGAGTTCAGAAAAGTCTTCAAATTTTGGTTGCAGTTAGAACTGCCGCTGCGTTCCTTTGTAGGGCTTGAACCCACCCACGTTGCCACCACTGGGAATGGAGTTGCTGGTGATCTGTACGATTCGGTTCAGTCCAGACGAAGAGTGACTGCAGACACACAAACAGAGCCCAAGTCTAAGACGGCCGAGAGCAGGGGTACTCAGGTTTGTCATTGTTTGTTTGCAAACTTGGGATACCTGGAAGGAGCCATCATGCTGCCTCGGCTGTCTCCCAGCCTGCGATTATCAGGGAAGCCCCTTTCCTGTGAGCCCGATCCACCGTGCCACTCCTTCCTCATTCCCTGCTCCCTGCTGTGACGTTCCACCACCACCTGCCGGCCAGAGCTGAATGGCTGCAGAGACAGAGGACATTTGGAGTGAGAGCCTGTCTTCAATCAACTGTTCGTGGATGTGTGAGCAATGGACTGAAACTTTGTTGTTAAGAACTCCGGACATAATAAATTATGACCAATTTTAAGACAGAAGAAAGAAAGAAAATTATTTGAATTTTGAGTACTAAGGACGATTTTCATCACAGGTTATATGCAAATTCATTTTTTAAATTAACTGGGAATAAGTGTCACAAAAATGCGAAAACTGCGTTTTACAAATTCCCAAGGCTCAACAAAAAACCTCATTTGAGAGCCTGGAATCACCAAACATTCATCATTCTTGTTGGAGAAATGTCCATTTCCTTTGTGTGGATTAACTCATCATCAATCATCATCTTGTTCAGCAGTCGCTGAGGTTTTAAAGAATCTTCAGACTTAAGACAACCTGAACATTACAGTAACCAACATTTTTTGCATGACCTGTAAATGCCCTGAACCATGAGCAGAAGACGACCTAAAGACGGTAAGCTGACCTGATTGCTCATCACCATGGGCCGCCCGTCTCGATCGTTGAAGCTGCTCCTGCCGCGGCTGTTCGAGGAGCCTCCTCTCAGTGAAGGGCCTGGGCCGTCTCTGCCTGATCGCTCTGCACGCATCCGCATTGGTCCTCTGCTCAACCCAGCGTTACAGCAGGCGACACATTTGAACAAAGAAATTAGCTTTAACACATTGTGGAGCAGTCAACTGATAATGCCTCTTCTTCAAAGACTGCACTCTTGTTTTTACCGTATATCGCCCTTGTTGGAGTTAATTCCGCCGTCACTTTTCCAGCCATGACCTCCATCCCTGGGTGAGCGGTTGTGCGACATGCTTGGCATTGTAGCTCTGGCTCCCATAGGGCGATCATGCATGGGCACGGGCCGCCTCTCATCTCTCTCCCTGCGGTCTGTGTCCCGGAGTTCGGTGCGTGGAGGAGGAGGAGGTGGCTCAGCTCTGCGGACTGTGTCAAAGTTTTTGGGGTATCGCTCAAAGCCGGAGCTCTCTCTGTGAGGAGCAGGGCGACTCTTCTTTATGTCTGGCTCACCGTCAAACCGGTTACGCCTGAACAAAGACCAAAATGGGGAAAAACAAAATCACAATTATCTAAAATGAGCAAGACTCAGCACGAAAGGGTTAACCTGTTAACCTGTTAGGCCAGAAAGACAGAGATTAACAGAGAGAAGTACTGTGGAGCAGAGGAGAATACAAGCGACTGTACAGACACCACCCACATGCTTCTGTCTGTTCTGACATCATCCTCAAGCTTTCTTTTGCAGTTGATATTTCTCCTCGTCTACACAGGTTACTACCTTTTTACCCAGAAATGCAACAAATAGAGAAAACTGAATATTACATCTATAATATTGATAAAACCCTGACTACATTTGAGTATTTGTAATATGTGTTTCTTTCTAAAAGCCTCTTTCGCAGCACATATTTTGACGTGTTACCGGTAACAGTAACAATAGCTCTGTTTTATTCCCATTAAGTCATGACAGGAGGAAAGAACATTACTATGACCCTGAAACTGAAGCAGCTAAAGGGAATTCAGCCATCACAGTTTTTCATTATTTACACATATGCTACTTTGTCCAAATGCCTTCTGGGTAAAAGGCCTTTACTGACTGATGGCGATGAAAAGCCTTGATTTGTGTAGTTTAAACTCTCGTACCTGTCATACGTGTTGGGCTGCTCGGCAGCACCGTCTGGAAAGCGACCCCTCTCTCGGGGGCTGAAGTTTGAAAAGCGGTTCTGCTGCCGGTTGTAGTTGGAGCCTTGATTCAAACGAACGTCAGACTCAGACTGCATCTTCTTATTGCCATTCCAGTAGGGATCGTCTCGCCGACTGAAACATTTAATACAGATATACCTCATGAGTCACAAACTTCAACTGCAACACTTTCAGCTATCACTTTTTATTATGATTATTTTAGAATGTTGAGGATGCAGTGTCGTATCATTTACTTTTATTTTCTATTTAAACATAACATTAGGTTTGCCTAAAGAGGCTCATGCATTGATGTAATTTCCACCAGGTCAAAGACCTCTCGCAGTCACTGAGGAGCAAAACAAACCCTGTGTGACTGCAGTGAATGGGAAGAATGACGATACAAGAAAAGTAATATCTCAAAAAAGTAGAAGTGGCAATGACCAATCAGAATCCATTCGGAGTGTTTGGTGTTGCTGTGGCCAGAGAGTTTCAGTTTATAGATGTATACTGTGCCTCATAGATTGTATTTTGATACCAGGGAAGTCCACTAAACAGCCAACACTAGTCAGATGGAACAGCTGAGAAAGTCAATGTGGAGTCACCAAGTAGTACTAAAATCTACAGTTTGACTTCACTGACATTTAGTAATTTGGTTCCTCAGCTCATGGCCAGCACTGCCTGATGATAAATAGTTTTGTATTTAGGCAACATTTCTCAAACAGCTAAAATGCTAAAAATATCAAAGTTTGTGAACCACTGCTTCACACGGCCCCATGCCCCCACAGTAATCCACCAACTTTATTCATGATCAGACAAAAATTAAAATAGCGTATATACCTGTGATCCACTTCACGGCCTCTTTTGAGGTTGTTTCTCTTCTCTTGCTCATAACGGAGTTGCTCTTGCTGCCTCCGCAGCTCCTCACGTTCACGTGCCATTCGCTCTGCCTCTTTGCGCCGCTCCTGAAAGAGACAGCCATGGACATTTCAATGCAATTACCAAGTGAAACAAAATCACATGGTCTGAGTGACTTTACAAACGTTCTAAAAACAATATGGATGGACTTAAAACTAAGTGGTCACTTATAAGCCAATGAATGATCGACAACCAATTATGGTAACTGACACAGGTGTCTATTCCTTCTTCTGCAGCACACCTGAAAACCTGGACTATGACTGACATAATAATTAATCCGTGAGATGGACACTGTACCTGCTCTATACGGACTCTCTCTCTCTCGAGCCTCTCCCTTTCCAAGCGCTCCCTTTCCAGTTTTTGTCTCTCCATCTCCAGTCTCTGGCGCTCCCGGAGCAGGTTCTCCCGTTCTTCACGCTCCCGTAACAGACGGACGCGCTCACGCTCCCTTCGCTCTCGTTCGGCAATTTCACGCCGCCTAAAAAAAACAACAAATGCTTTGTCATACAGCTTTAGGACCATAAATAAAACTTACGTGGACCTCTTAATTTTTTATCTACTCTATGTGTTTGAACCGTGTTCAAGCTTACCTCCGCAATTCTACGGCTCTACGGGCACGCTCCACACGAGCCATCCGTTCACGCATCCTCTGCTCCTTCATCTTCTCAAAGGGCAGGATGTCTTCCCCCTTGTTAGCAAAAGATCGCTGTTTGTCTTTCATCATCTCCAACTGAGGCAGGGGTTTGGAGAACAGAAAAAAAGTGAGGAAAAAGTTCACCAGTGAAGCATTTGAAGCGTTTAAAGCAAATATGAAGTTTATGTCCACAGAATGAGGAGCTTCATACTTCTTCAGGAGGAATCAACCATTTTGGCTGCCTTTGGGCGTTCATGTTGATGAAGGGCTGAAAAAGGACCGAGCAGAATCTCATTTAACATCCTCTGATGACACAGCTGAAAAGTGATTTCATTAAATCAAATACAAATAAAAGGCCTTACCTTATCAAAATACCTTCCCCTTCTGAAAGGTCTCATTTTTCCAAAATTCGAATCTCCTTTGGCGTGATGGACCATCACCATCTTGCCTGGGCTCTTTGCACCTACAGAAAGAAAAAAAGGTAAATGATCAGAGAACTGACATGCTTACTGATTAACTCAAACTCTCTAAATTAGCAATGAGAAGAGTTCAACCTACGTCCGTGCTTTCTGTCGTCTTTCTTCAAAGAATCCTGTCCTGAGTTCGATGAAACAGACTCAGATTTCCCACTTTTAGCCTCCTGTTTCTTGGATAAATCTTTGTCCTTTTCTGAGAGTTTCTCCAATTTCTTGTCTTCTTTTTTGTGAGATGGTGGAGTTCTAGATGTAAGGAGAACAAAGGGTTAAAGGGGCCTCAAATCAACAAAGAATCAAAGACAAAGACTTCTTCTGTCACTCACTTGTTGGTCAACTTTATCCCAGTGGAACCGCGCTTATCACTTGATTTGCTGGAACTTGCTTTGTCCTCCGCTTCCTTCTTTGAGCCCTCCTTCTTGAACGGGTCATTTTTGGCCTGATAAAACAGCGGCAGTGAAACATAAATGACACGGGCCCATAATATTCCCATTAATAAAAGCAGGATTAGACCAGTCAAGGTCTCTTCAAAAACAATTTAGACTCATCTGCTTCCAAACTTACCCTCTCAACATATATCTGCTGTCCGTGCAGCTCTGTACAGTCGAGGTGGGAGACACACCGTGTCACCTCTGTACTGGAAGACATCGTCACCAAGCCATAGCACTTTGAACCAGGACTCCGAGCATTTGTAACCACCTTGGCGCTCAACACCTATCCACAACAACATTCATTTCAACATTTTCTACATGACAGAGTATAAATTTCAGGTGATATTTTCAGGCATATTCAAAACAAGCAACCGCTAATTCCAAAAAAAAATCTGCATGTTATTTACCTTCCCATATTTGCCAAACAGGTTCTTGAGATCAGCTGCTTTGGTGTTTGAAGACAAGCCGCTCACCCAAACGTTACGAGAAGAGCTGCTGTTGCTGGTGCTGCAAACAACTCCTGATGATGTTTTTCAAAACACATTCGACAGTCATTAGGTGTCAAAGAAAAATATCACAAATCAATTTAAATGAAATGATAAACGCTTCCCTAAATATTCCATATTTCCAACAACAAATTAATACAATAATTCTTACCCTTTTCGTCTTTTGTAGCTTTTCCATCTCTGTCTCTTGAAGAGCTACAAAGCAAATGTTGTAACAACAAACAAAGGAAATGAGTGATGGTACATAATCCCTGGTGCTAAATCACAGACATACATCTAGTGGAACAAAACACCGGATTTTGTACTTTTCAGGAAAAATACAAAGAAAAAAATTCCTGTAGGCAAGGCGTAGCTCTGAACCAATGTCTCAAAGGCTTCATTGCTTTTCCAGTGGTGAGATGGGTCAGGTTGTCAGCCAATTTATTCCCTGGACCAATGAAATCTTCGGAGGTTTGTTCAACTTCACAGCGAATCATTTGACCAAAAAGGAAAAAAGGAACCAAAAAATAAAAAATAAAAAAGTAACTGCCATCACGGGGACTAATGCTCTTTTACAATGCCTCGTGCAGAAACTGGAAAAGGCTTTAAAACTGGTGGAAAGGTCAAAGTAACAAAATAAGAGGTGTTTTCTCAGCTCCTGGTTAATGTCACAATTTAACCAACTTCAGGGAAATAAATCAAAGTAGTAAATGGCAGGATTAGGTACATCAGTGAACATTTCCCTTATGGCAAAGAACATCTTGAGGCTACCCACAATGTTGCGTTCTTAGTGAGCTGGACTTGGTAGTAGTATCAAAGAACTGACATAGAAAGACAAACCTCTTTGCTTGACCTGATGCCCCAGTAGCGGAGGGGCCTTTCTTCCCAGAATCCTTTTCTTTATCTCCCGTTTCTGCTTTCTTCAAGGCCTCTCTGCTGTCTTTCTTCGTGGGCTCACCCCTGGATCCATCATCTTTCTTACCATCTTTGTGGCCGTGCGACTCTTCCACGTTCGTGTCATCATCTGGGCCCGTCTCAGCAGAGGCCTCTGGCACATCAGTGCCCTTCTCGGCATCTGGATCTGGAAGTTTCACATGTTTACCTGTTTCCAGGAGGTCGTCACCATCAACATCTAGGGTGATGGCATCTTCATTTGGGATTGAGACAGATAGGTGATCGTCCTCAGCTTCTTTAGAGGAATTCATGGCTTCAGCATCCATCTCAGCCAGTTCGGTCTCCAACTCTGGCTCGGCCTCCCCATCCATCTCGGGGTCTGCGTCTTCATCCACCTCTGGCTCAGCATCTGCATCGACCTCTGGCTCAGCCTCAGCATCCAGCTCTGGCTCAGGCTCAGGCTCTGAATCAGCCTCAGTCGCCACAGCTTCTGACTCTGGTTCAGGTTCAGCCTCAGCCTCAGGCTGAACGAGGCTGTCCTCACAGGGTGCAGGCTTAGAATTTTCACGAGTACCATCATCTGTATCAGTTACATCTGAGGGATTTAATAAGGATAAACATGGCAAAAACACAACTTTTAACATTGACATGTCGACTGTTAGGTGACCTAAAAAAGTAGAATAGAAAGCACATTTAGTGTTAATGGTCATCGAGGGCGTAGACACCACAGGAAGACACAAAACACACAATCTTCACTGAAAATGGGGGATGGTTCAGTGCTCTTCATTTCTTGACACATGTAAAGAACTTGAGTATAATTCATACTGAACGTGCAATTCCAGATGCTTCCTGCAATGGGCGGCAGTTCTCCAGATGGGAATCTTGTGGCAAATCTCAAATGAGGCAGAACAACTCATCAGTTCACCCTTCTGTTTTTTCCATTGAGCAAAATGCATCTCCAGCTGAACAGTCCGTCAAAATTCATCTTAGTTTAGGAAATCTTCAGCATCTTCCAATATTTCTTCAATAATCAATATCATTAATGTCTCATTGGCAGATTTCAGAACATTCTGGAAAATGCTCTTTCATCATCAAATCCAACATGCTGTAATGTGTCCAGTCAGCTGTACACAACTGTACAAAAATTGCATCCCCTTGGTCCCAACAGTCTGTCTGTGCCAATCCCAGGACAAGCTTTGAGTCAGATCTCTTCACTACAACATCATCGATGGATGCCTATGGTGAATAGATGACATCTCTTGATCTTTCAGTTGCCTCCTGAAGCAAGGTCCATGCAATTTTACCAAGGGTTTCGAGGAGCCTAGTGGTCCTTGAGTTACCCAAATTCCGGCCGCATTCACAGGCTGTCTCACTTGGCAAATCCCGTAATAAAAGGGTGTTGGATTCCTATGGTAAAGGGAGTCAAGTATTCAGACTTATCCAGTGCATTTGTCCCTGGTCTGTCCACCAATGCTGTCAATCAAAATGTCAACAGAAAGTGCAAGGATCCTCATTCATCGGACATAATGAATGGCAGCTTGTTTGTGAATCTTCACTCTTTGTTTCCCTGGGGAAGGTAGTTGAATGCCAGAGGCAATAGGAAATCCAGTGAAGCAAACCGAATTTTTCTTTAAAATATGTTGTTATCGAAGGAAATTGGGTACCTGGGTCAAGGCAACCCATCCTGTGATTCATGTGTTTACCAATTAAAAAAAAACTTGAGTCAGTCTTCACAAATATCTTCCTTAACCATGTCCTTTGCGCTCCTTTTAGCACACTGTGACCTAGAAAGTGCAGTGGCTGGCAGAAGTATGAAATACCACTTGATGGAGGCTATGCATTCTACCCGGAGTCTCTTATTATTATATGTGTTGGCTGTAAAAAAGAAACCACCTCGTGTTAGCACTGGCCATTGTGTGCCAGCATACATACCTTTTTCTGATTCATACTCTTCAGTTTCCTAGAAGAGAAAACACTGAGGTCAGCTGACAGATGTTTCAATGCAATGAGCACGGGAACAAAAGGTATGTAAACGATGAAAAGAAATATTTCTTTACAGTATTTCAGTGATTTTCATTCTAATAAAGGTTTCAATTTCTATCCGAAAACTACAAGATGTAGCTTAAAACTAAGTGCTGACAGGAAGAAGTTTCAGCCAGCTTGAATCAAGTTTGCAGCTCTGCATTCAGTTATAGTGAAAACAGGTCTGAATTACATGTAGTTGAACATGGTAAACAATACTTAAAAGCATGGTAGGTCTTACAAATATCTGAACTGCTTCCCGTCATACATATTTTTCACTTTCTCAGATTTTGACTTCCTGGCAACCACTGGAACACTTTTTGGAATGGACAGATGTTTGTGTGGCCAGACTTCTAAATAATTTCAGCGTTACCTCTACACAAACCCTTGAAATGCTCTCATGGTGATCAGACTCACACTCAAAATGTTTGTTATAAACAATTCACTGCTTAGCGCTCATTCACAAGACCTCTACAAAATGACATAAGACGCAATTTAAAATGATTGTTATGCATTACTCTGATAATAATATATTTTGGCAACACAGGCCAAGAAGACAACACAAAATCATTAACAACAGAAATGTATGTCACAGTCACCTTAGAAAACACATCTTCTTCCCCTGTGGTGTCCGCGTCTGAGTCCACTTTCTTCCCTAAAAAGTGAATGATATATAAAAATTGAAAAATCAACATGAAAAAAAGACAACATGGACTTGTTTATAATAAAACGCAAGTTTACCTTTCGCTTTCCCACTTTTCCGAGTTGATGCATCAGTTGAGAGGTGGATTTGAATGTTTTCTGGGTCACCACCTTCATCCTCAACAGCCTTAAAAAAAAAAAAAAAGAAAAAAAGGGAAGATAAATAATTCAATAAAAAACTGTTTAAAATTACCACCACATACACAACGACCTTGTTGTTCCTGGTTGTTTCATTTGCCACCAATCGTCTTGTCAACAACAAACTCATCCACCTAGGAACACAGAATAAACTGTGAGCTAAATATGATCCAAGATTAAAAAATAAATCCAATTAGTTTGAGCACTAACATGACAACTGGCTGTGTCCATGCGGCACATCACTCTGGTGAAGTGCAATAAGTGAGTTGTTGTGAGTTGCGCTGTGAATAACAACGTGCAGGCCCAGAATATCATGAATTAAAGCCACGTACTGTCGATTCTACTGCAAATGCTGAAACCATGTACAATATGAGGTTCTCTTATGGATGGCAAATATGACATTTGACGACCCTCAGATGAGAAATTACAACTCAATTTTGACTCCAAATGTCAAGTGTTAGTCAGTCATATCTGTGACGTAAAAGTGTTGAAAGCTAAATGACAGACTCCAAAGGGGATCTGAATTTCCCTTGAGGATGAATAAAGTATCTATCTATCTATCTAGCTATCTATCTAAAAGGATTTCAATTCAATGGGGAGATTCGATACTGGCGCCAGATTCGATAAAATCTCATCAAAACGCAACACAATTGAGAACTACTTATGAATTTTACAACACCCAAACTTCAGTTTTGAAGACCATGTAGAGCAACTGGTTCATACCAAATATGTTCAGGTTATTCAATGTATTTTCAAACTGCTGCCCGAAAAACAAGGAGACATGTCTTCGCAAACTTCACTCATTTCACTTATTTATTCATTTTTTTTAAATCAACGTTTAAATCCGTGTAGAACCAGCAAACAGCACTAAATAACCGTGAGTGTTTACATTTTTACCCCCAAATGTATTCGCTTTAAACAGTTAAACCTAGTTCATAAACTGAAAACATTTCATGGACAAACTTGGACTACATAAATTCATAACACGAATGTAAAACATTTTCTCATGTTCAATCGAACACGTGAAAGTCCAAACAGATTCGCTAAACATCTTCATAATTCCACAATTAAAGGAGCATGCGAGTGATTCTGCACGCTTCATTTCGACAGCTGAAGACAATCAATCACACACAGTATGTTAGCACAAAGTGCGCCGATTTCACATAGTAAAGCTTTGAAGTGTCAGAAAGCCTTCTTCACCTGTTGTTTCGAGTCACATTTAGTCTACACAGACCTTTCGTGTCTGTTTGGACCTCCCGTTGATTGAACACTGAAGTTACGGCATGTATAGTACGTGTAACGTTCACGTTACAGCATCATTTCATCACACTAGCCAATCAAACTCGAATGAATAACATTTCACATTTTTCTAATGGATGTGTTTCAAGCAGTTTAGCTAAGGCGTAATTACACAGCAAAGAGCCAAACTGAGCCAGCGGCCATTTCAATGGTTTAGCTAACTGTTAACCTGACTAGGTAGCCTAGCAGGAAGTCAGTCTCAACATTAGCTAACGTTGGCCTTAGCAACTCCGCATCGCAGTCCCCAGCTCAGTCACCCTTTCCTGCGCAAACTCGCTTCGTTTTTTAGTTACCTGTCTCAGCCTCGAGAGAAGGACGCTCTTTACACCCGATGTGTCCAAATTCCTTCGTTTGAGCTCGGATTTAAGGTCAACAACTCTTAATTCTGATATTTTTTTACACTCCGTGGAAATGGCACCCGTCGCCATTTTACCTCAAGATTACTTCGTCGTGCGCGCGCAGACCGTTTAACCCAGCTTCTTCTTCGTTGTCTTTATAGTTCTTCAATAAAAACCGCAACGCCACCTACTGCGGTGGAGGGGAATGAAAACGGATCAGCGTCCCAGTGTTTCCAACAAAAGAAGAATATTATCCGACACAAACAACTTAAAACCAACACAGTTTCAGAAGCAGGCAGTGAAAGCCTGTCCGCTACAAAGGGCTCAGCTTTTGATATGAGTGCTTTACATAAGAGGCTGAAGCATTCTTTCCAGTCTACAGAATCGTTTCCATTACACAAAAGCAGCTTTACATTCCATATGATTGACGATGAGGCCTGAGGACTTTCTTATGTACTTCAGCCATTTGTTAGTGTTCCCATGTTCTATCGTTTCTCTTGTTGATCTCAAAAGACATAAGACTTAAATCTTGAAACTGAACATGATTGAGTGCAAAAATAAATAGTGAGCACCTCTAAACCCAAACCCTTGCTCTTCCCTTCATATGTGAGTTGACTGTCACTATATATGCTGTAACTTCATCTCTGCAGTGTGCTTGGCTGAAAAGGTTGTCACAGAATCAGAATCAGAATCAGAAAAAGCTTTATTGCCAAGTACGCTTTTACACATACGAGGAATTTTTTCTGGTGAAATTGGTGCATGACACATCTACTAAAATAAGAGCATAAAATATAACAACGAGATCATTACTGGGATAGGAAATCTATTTAAATATTAAAAAACAAATTATGGGTATTTTCTGTTTTGCTCTTATCTCGGCCTTTTTCTTGCAAAATACAGCATTGTTTTGCCTTTTCATGCATCTAAAAAGTATTCAAATGAAGCAGTCTGAAAAGGGAAAACTGTTCACAATTTAAGGAGTCACAAGCAGACGTGGCCTCTTGTTACGTCAGCAGGTTGTAAAGATCACCCATTAATTGCTTATTCTTTAATCTGTATGTATTAATAATAAACGAAACAAATTGCCAGTGGTTGAGACGTGAATGGACTACAATGTTTAGTTTAAATGAACTTACTGCTGCCTTGTGTGGAAATCCATGTTAGTGGGAAAAGTCAGTATGTGGGTTTTGTGACTGATTTTCAGCATCATTTTTAACCATTCAGAGGTTCATTCGCACTCTCATCTCAAACAATGATTCCTCGAAGTCTGAGTGGGTATATGTATGTTATGTAAGAATAACTTACACGGGGTGGGGGGGCTTTTTGTCAAGTACATTACAGAAAGTGCACCTTCTTGAGAATCTTGTATTTGGGGGTTTGTCACGTTTCCACACGTCCAACTTACTTTCGCTAGTGGGCGCTCTAGTATTTGGAATCGAGGATTTAGGAAGGCGATGCATGCAAAACAATGGTGCATGATCTCATATAATCATCACTATTTAAGCGAACTGACCGATAACTACACTAATTATCTTGTGCGCTATTGTCGAACCGAAGCAGAGCGATGACGGGCAGAGTATTTTTTACCAACATGTCCCGCTTTTAAATGCAAAAGGTATTAAGTCAAACTGTCGCAAAGTGTCGTAAAGTAGCAGATGGCTGGCAGCGATCTGGCGCCCCCGTGCGGCGGTGAGGGAAACGTCTGTGCTGAAGCCGTAGCCAGCGAACAGGCGACCTGCTGGGTAAACAAGAGTGGATGCCTCGAAAGGCAGGAATGGCAACTTCGTCGAGGGCTAATAGTGAGACATTTCCATCTTGTCAAATAGAAACACAATAGAGAGGTCGCACTGGCTGTTAAGATTCGATAGGATTGCTTTGCGAGTCAAAATGTCAGACTGTAGTCGGGTATTTGATGAGTGAAGTGGGACTAGCCTTTATGTTAGCTTAGCTCGTAGCCATCCAGGGCCCATTGCCTTCGATTTTGCCTCTCGGATCAGCTCGGGACTGTGTTGTCAGTTTCACAATCCCAGCCGCTAACGTCCTCGGATCGCGATGTCTGTGTAGGCCTGCCGAGTTGTAGTTAGGGTTTACATTAGGATAACTGCCGACTTTCATCGGTTGTCATTATTTCCCCACAGGATTTAACCTCATATGCTACAAAAAGGACGGTGACACCATTTGAAAAAGGACTTAGACCCAGGTACGTGTTGTCTTTGTTGTCTTCTTTCTGGAGTATGTGTCAGGCTAGGTGGCTAGCTGTCCACTGTGGTTTCTCCTGGTTCGTCATCGCTATCCTCTAAACACAAGTTACTAACACTGGGTATTCATATTATCGTGCTAATCCCTTAACTCGAGTTAGTCTGGCCTCAGTCACTACAGCAGCGTTAGTGGGACACGGACGGACAGCAGCCGAGCTTACTGTAATTGTTAAGCGTAGTAGAAACTGAGCTTAGCTCCAGCACTGTCAGGCTACATGGATCTATGTTACTCTGTTTTTGCTTTGCCCAGTCAGAGTGGGCGATCGTGGTTTCACAGACAGAAAGCTCAGTGTGGGCATCGTTAGCAGCAGCTCAGCAGTCCTGTCTCAGTCGTACATCTTGAATTGGCTTACTGTTGCCATTTCTGTTACACCTTGTATTTTCTGCCATAAGTAGCTGCGGCTGGTTTACTCGAGAGCATCCGCATCATCTCTTACTTAGGCTTATGTGGCCCTATTTGTTAGATATTTGCAGTATTCAGCCTTGATGCATGGGGATTTTTTTCCTTGAGGGCTGTCCTCTGAGGCCCCTGAATTCATGCATGTCATTGCGCAGCTTTCTCTGTGGCATCTGAAGGACTCTCACTCACCAGCGAGTTTGTGTATATATATGTGCAAAAGCAGTAAAAGCGCTGTGGCTTGTGTCATAGATAGTGGGCTCACTAAATTCTGCAGAAAAACACTCCTTGGCACGATCAACCTCATCAGCCCTATTTCGCAAAAGTTACAACTTCAGGTCAAGTGACAGCCAGCATGTTGTTATCAACTGAGTTGTGAACAGTGAAATGACATTGTTCAGTGTGTTTTCAGGCTGTTACAGCCCTTCTGATGCCATGCAACGTTCAGGGACACCTGTACAATCTATTGCAGTCCAATACAATTACCCTGCAGCAAGCACCAGCAGGAATGTTGTTGTGTTACATTTTTACTGAGACGCTGCCGGACAGATGGAGAGTGAACTCTATGGTAGGTTTTGTGGCTGTGTCCTGTATCGTAAAAAGTCTTTGTGGGTCTTGGATTTGCTAACCACAGAGGCCCCACAAAGGAGTAAAATGCCTTCAATGCAGTGGTTTGTTGTTCAGATTTGACCATGTTTGTCAGGCTTTGATTATCAGAATTCAGATTTTGATGAAGATAAACGTACATTGTGTCGTTTCAGCAGACAGTGTGGATGGAATAAGTTAAGTATTTGTTAGGTTTTTATTTTTTGGGGTTGTTTGACCTCACTTGTACTTCCAGAAGGCCACACAGACCGGGTCGGTACAATGTGTTCCCAAAATCCCCTGCTGAAATAGTGTTTTCTGATTACATCATATCAATAAGTGTGGTAGGCATGTTGCTGTGGGCGATGTCACCACATGCATCAAGTGCATTAGGCTGCATTTGTGTAGTTTTCTTCACACTGTCCTGAATGTTATGTGATGGTTTGCTGAAAAACACAATTCACAGGTTGATCGTGCAGATATCCAGCACCCTGTGTGATTCAGGCCACAGTCGTCTCTGCATTGGAAATATCCACAAAACCGTTGAGCAGCTTTGGATTTTTTTAATTTTTTTTTGGAATCATGCACGTTCTATGCAACTCAGTGAACGCCGAGTGTGCGGCTTTGCCTAAAATACACAAATGGGATCTCCAAAACGATCGTCTGGATCAGAATTGGGGCAGATCAAAGCATCTGTTAAGGGATTGCTATTAGCTTTATAAAGCCTGATATATT